>NW_024573928.1:49600-547520 GCF_900044065.1 Fusarium mangiferae
TCATTGGATCAACCTCATAGATCTTTGCGGCGCGTCGGAGAGTTAATTTTCGGTCATTTTTAAGGGCACGAAGTGCGAGAATAACATTAGCTTCACTATTGAATTCAGGCATATTGGGTGGTGAAGAAACAGTTGACGACGTAGACATGTTGTAGGTTGAGGGATTTTTGTAACACTCACGTGTTTGTAACACTCGCTTATCATGGACGTTACCTAAGAATTAAAAAAGAAAATACAAATTATATCCACTAATCCAAAGCCTGCGCCTCACACATCTTACGATACATGCCGCCTTGCGCGATCAACTCTTGATGCGTGCCCACTTGCCTGATCTTCCCGGCATGAAAGACGCAAATCGTATCTGCATCCTTGATTGTGCTAAGCCTGTGAGCAACGGCAATCGTGATTCTCTTGCTGTCCTTAGTAGCCTTGGATAACGCGTCCTGTATAATCTTCTCGCTTTCTGTATCAAGCGCCGATGTCGCCTCGTCAAGAAGCAGCACTTTCGGATCGCGAATAAGTGTACGAGCAATAGCAATGCGTTGCCGCTGGCCACCGGACAGCTGGGTGCCATGAGAACCAACAGGGGTAGAAAGACCCTCAGGTAGAGACGACACAAAGTCCCAGCCATTGGCAGCTCGCAATGCCGACTCGATCTCCTTATCGCTGACCGTTTCTGTGGCAGCCGAGGAAATGGTATCGTCAGAGGGTTCATCGACACCCAACGCGATATTATCGCGGATCGAACCTTGAAGCAATGTGGGTTCTTGTTGAACGAGTCCTACAATGCGACGATACAGTCGAGGGTTGAGAGAAGTCAAACAGGCCGAGTCAATGTCGATTGAGCCTGTTGTGGGGTCGTAGAACCGTTCAAGTAGAGCGATCATTGTAGATTTGCCGCAACCAGATGCTCCGACGAAAGCAACGAACTGACCCTTCTTTATCTACGCAGAAATGATTAGCCGTGAGAACACAGTGGCAAAGCGTGCTACTTACATTGACATTTATGCCTCTGAGGACGCGCATCTCGGGTCGAAGAGGGTAAGAAAAGTGCACATCACGGATGTTCACCGTATCGCCAGATTCAGGGCCGTTTCCACGGTTTTCATCTGTTTCCCTTACCGACGGCTGGAGGTCCTGAAGCCAAAAGATATAATTGGCCGCATTGATGCCTTTAGTGACACTGGTCGAATATTGGAAAAGTTGGGCAGCCGACTGGCCAGAGAAGAAGACGCCTAAGAAGGCAACGAAAAAAGCATATATGCTAATCTGGTCAAATGATAAAAGGTAGCAACCGTACCAAAAGCCAAGGGCCATAAACCAGTATTCGATAGACTGTGTAAAGGCGAAACAGATCATCATGGTCAACACGGGTCGCTTAGAGCCAGCCAATGCAAGATCGAGCTCATGGGAGTATCTCGACAGCACTGAATTCTCAATAGCAAGAGACGAAACAGTCCGGATAGAATTTATCGCTTCGGAAGCAATAGAAGCACTGAGTGACAGGAGCCTCGACGTCTCGCGATCCAGTTTAGCATCGAACCGGATTTTAAGATAACCGGCAATAACCAAAGGGGGAAGGCCACTGCAAGTAACTACCAAGCCAAGTCTCCAGCTATACACAATAGCCAAGACGCTACAGGCAGTGATGTTGAAGACGGCGACAAGGATAAGACCAACGTTGTAGCCCATGAGTTCAAGGACAGCCTGTGGGTTTGAGTCTATCTGACTGATCAGCGCCCCGGTGGTGTTCTCTTCTCGATCAAAGAATTGCAAATCTTGTCGGAGGATGTTCTCAAGAATGGATTTGCGGAACTTGTGACTCAAAGTATGAGCAACGACGTTAGTGGCATATCCTAAAGCGAAGTAGGCAACAAAACACCCGCAAGCAAAGACGATGAACATTTTAGCATAGAAGTTGCCTTGAAGCTCCATCTCAGACCCTGTTAGAGAGAAGACCTCCACGATGTTGGCAATTAGAATGGCCAAGCCAGGAAAAGTTGCGCCTGCGAGATGTTAGTAATCGAGGGGGGTTGGCAGAGCCAGAGTTAGAAGGCCACTTACCTGCCACGATGCACGCCATCAGGATGACAATAAATGCCAACCTCAGCTCAGGCGTCTGGCCAACGATCCGAATCATGACAGAGATGACACCGCGCTGCTCATGCTGATCATATCCACCTAGATCCTTGCCTCCATCGACATCGCTTTGGTGAGAGGTCTCATGCCGAGTCAAGGTTCTGCTCGGTTCAATAGACATCGGGACGTGATCGAGGGATTCAGATTGGTCCGTAATGTCTCCAGACTCGTCGCTCTGTGCTGTGAGGTTCTGAATCTGCACGAGTCGAGCATAGGTACCGCCATGCATGATCAAAGATTGATGAGTACCGTGCTCGACGATGCGTCCTTTCATCATGACGATGATGTTGTCGGCCTTCTGGATAGTAGCAAGCTTGTGAGCGATGACGATCGTTGTACGACCCTCAGAGACCCTATCTAGCGCCTTTTGAACAATGACTTCAGCTTCAGGATCAAGTGCGCTTGTAGCCTCGTCTAGAAGAAGAACCTTGGGCTTGGAAATGATACTGCGCGCAATAGCAATACGTTGTTTCTGGCCACCAGAGAGCAGGCCTCCATGCTCACCAACCTGGGTATAATAACCATTAGGTAGCTTAGAGATGAACTCATGGGCAAACGCCAGCTTAGCAGCTTCTTCAACATGGTGCATCTGCTCTTCTTCTGGCGCATCTTCCCATGCAGTGCCAGTTAGGCCAGATCGAATGTTATCGAAGATGGTTCCTTGGAATAGGACGGGCTCTTGCTGCACTAAACGGACATTGGTTCGGAGCCAGTTCAAATTCAGCTGATCGATTGGGCAGCCATCTAACGAAATCGTGCCGGACTCAGGATTATACCAGCGCTCAAGAAGACCGATGACAGTGCTTTTGCCGGATCCAGATTGACCCTACAAAAGACAGTTAGGCACGCTTCCATATCGGTGACGTTTTGAACTCACAACTAGGGCAGTAGTTTTTCCAGCAGGAAACTTGACGGAGTAGTTGTCAAGGACTGCGATGCCGGGTCGGGTTGGATAGGCGAAAGTAACATTGTCGACAGAAATTTCTCCTATCATCTCTGATGGTATTTTACCGGTACTGTCGAATGAATCAATCTCGGACTTGCGGTCGATCAGGTCAAAGAGTTTCGCCGCAGCAACAGACGCCCGGGTAAAGTCGACAGAATATGGCGCAAGCATTGTGAGGCTGGTGGCGGCGATTATAACAGAGAGGAGGACACTTAGTTGTTAGTTGGTAACTTGGCCAACCTGTGCGAGAGCTACTTACGTGAAAATTTCTCCAGGCTGGTCTATCTCACCCCTAGAAAACATTCGGATACCCTGCCAGAATGCGAGACCGTAGCCCAGGTAGACAATGCAATACTCGGCTGAAAGCAAAGTGCCAAAGTGAGGTGAGATTTTGTTACCAACGTGGTGGGCATCGGTCAAGTAGGTGTTGAATTTGCGGACTAGCCTGTCGCGCATCTCAAACGCGTGGATTGTACGGGCACTTGATAAAATGTTTTCGGCGAATGAGTTGGCTTGGGAATGGATTTCCAAGATGTTGGTTTCATGGCCTGCCATGATACCAGCCGCAGCTCCGTTAATAATGAGCGTTGCGGGTGCAATGCAGAGACAAATGAGTGTAAGTTTCCATTGGAATATAAACGCAATGATAAATGCTGTCACAAAGGTAGATATGCCCTGGAACAGGAGACCCAACTTTTCACTGATTCCACCTTGAATCAAGCGGCCGTTGGAAGAAGCCTGGGCTGCGATGGAGCCGCTGGTGCCGAGATCGAAGAATGCGACTTCTTGGCTGAGCGCAGCTCTGAGGTATGCGTGTCGAATATTTCGAGTAATGCGATAAGCCGTGTAGGTCAGAAGCGTATTGTAGGTGTATGATAGAAGAAATCGGCCGATGCCAAGGTAAACAAAATAAAGAGCAAGTGTTGCGGCTTCGTCGCGGAGATGGGAAGGCGATATTTTTGCGGACGCGAAATCGATAACGACAGTGATGAACCTCCCGAAAATGAGATTCTGAAGGGCAATACCTGCGCCGGAGCAAATGGCCGCAAAGATGGCGACAGCTTGCATTGAATGCTCGAACACACCGCCGAATTTGAAAATTCTAGCATAGGGCCATGTTTGAGGCTCCTTTTCGGTTGTGGAGGTGGTAGCAGGAGGCCCATCGTTCTGGTCCGTCTTGTCTTTCTTTTCTTTGGAACCCATGCTGCCAGCGGCTGGCGATAATGCAGTCTGGCGTGGGCTTTGAAGTAAGGATTGCTGGTAAGGAACGACTTTGGTTGAAAGCTCAGAGAGGGCGGCGGCAAATCATTTTATTCTCAAGGACAAGTACCAGACATTGGTTTCCATGCTTGTCGGCCGTGGTGACAGCGTCGGGGCCGGAGCTCACACGTCCCAGTTCCCGGCCGGCTGGTGTCCACAATTCGGAGGTGCCAATACCCCAAGTACACGTTAGATATGATCGACTCTTGGTCTCGGCGGCCGGAGCTCGCGGGGCCCGGGACCGAGTGACCGAGGGATGAGCCGGGTGGGTCCCTGAGTCAGGTCGATGACGGCGAGGGAGTCATGACCGGGCCAAACTGAATTTGAGTCTCACTCCACTTTATTAAAGGCCTCCATTGGCCAAGTAGCTAAGTGCTGCAACAGCACTGACTGTCGTCTGCGTCAGAGCCACGGAGACTTGCGTCCCTTTCTGCTTTCGATTTATCTACACCGAAGAGAAAATCCGCTTCCTCTCCAGCCTCCCTGGTACTACACTGCACTTCCCCTTCTTCCGTCCTCGGAGGCCGAACTCACTGTTCCCGACCCTCGAAATCCTCGTCTTTACACAAACCCTTACCAAGTAGAAGGGCGGACCCTCACCTTGTAATAGCTGCTGCGGCACCTGTGCCACCACAGCATGGATAACGGCGGTCAGCTCGAGGCCAACAGACTTGGCAATGGACCTGAATGGTCACCGGAACTCCCTGATGCAAATCGCCGAGCTGTGAGTACTCCCATCTTTCACTTTTCAGCCTCCGGACTCAGACATTAATCTCTATCATAGTGCGATGCCTGTCGTAGTCGCAAGGTATGCGTCTATTCATGAATGCGGAAGACCCTAAGTCCTTTTGCCGAGTTTGGAGTCTCGAGCTCACATCCCTACGTCTAGGTTCGCTGCGACAGAGAGTCGCCTTGCGCCCACTGCATCAGTGCCAAAATTGTTTGTGTCTACACCCCTGTCCCAGCTCCAAAGAAGCGCACGCGCATTCTCCTCACCCCACAATAGTATGCGGACCCTGGACTCCATCCACATGAAGTCTCATGATATTCCATCTTTGTGCTTGCGCGTTATCTAACATATCAACTCCCTGCCTCCAGCGAACGAAAGATAGACCTCATCGACAGCAGGCTTGAAAGGGCAATCGGGCTTTTGGAAAAGCTCCAAGCGAGCGAGCCTTCCAACGACAGCTCTCGGTCACCCAGAAATGCACGAGCCTCTGACCAGGCACCCTCCTCTGTTTCGACACCTGCCAGCGACTCAACCAAACCGAAAAGGGCTCATGGGCAGGTCGTCGAGGGAGACTCTTCCTTGGCAGCTCACTCTGCCTTTGCCAACGAGTTCTTACAGAGAGTGGCTGCCACCGATTCACTGCGAGATTCCAGTCCAGAATTATGCGACACTCTTGATGAACTGTCTTCTATACTCACCAAGGAAGCTGTTGTAGGTCATGAGCTAGCATACCCACACGCTAGGCCCATACAGGGAGCTAAACTCCCAGAGTATGAAATGCCTCCCTTTAAGAAGGCCATCGCTTTAATCCGTCTTGCAAAAGGTGCGCCCTGACCCATTTTCGTGCAGATTCTTATTCATGTGACCACTCAAGCTGACGCTGTGATCGACACCTCAGCCAAACAGCTCACAGGGATCAGCTGGATTTACCAGTTCCTCCCGTTTCAACGGTTCACAGACATGTGTCTCGACGTCTACTTTAATGACAATCATTCTGAAGCCAAGTTCACCACTGTCAACGCCGGCCTTTATTCACTATTTTGGGACTACAGTTTCCACGTTGTCGGACAGGAAAGGGACGAATATGTCGCTCATGCTCATTTGTGTCGCGACAACCTTGAGACTGTTCTATCAAGCCTGCCATTGCATTTGCCTGCAAACTCTGACACCATTCTTGCTATTCTTTTTGGTGTAAATGTCCTCTTCAATCAATCATGCATTCCTGTGCTGACTACTTTAAATTCCAGGCCTCCTATGCCATTGAACTCTCGAAACCTTCTCTTTCATGGACCTTATCAGCTAAAGGATCGGAACTTTGCCAGACGCTGAGCTATCACAGGCTTGCATCGATGGAAAATGATAAACAGGAAGATTTCGAATACAAACAGTTTCTGTTTTGGAGCATCTACTTCATTGACAAAAGCCTGTCTCTGCGCCTAGGACGGCCCTCAACAATTCCTGATTGGGATATCACGGTACCACAGCCATCGACCAACGATACTACATCTGAGGCGGTTCTAGCCTACTTCGCTATATCTATCGAGACGGCGCGATGTCAAGGCAATATTTATGAGATGCTGTATACCCCCAATTCCATGGCACAGCCCGACCAGGTAAAGCAGTCTCGGGTCGAGGCCTTGGTGTCTGATTTGCAGAACCTGGATGCAAAGATCTGGGAAACCAATGTAGGTCAGCGTCAACAAGCAAATGAGTGACTAAGTTCCTAACATAGACTGAAGGCAAAATGGTTCAACGAAGCAAAGAAGGAGTCTGGTGAGGATTTAATAAACTTCTTTTACATTTCAGACAAGGTCCTCCGCCTATCCCTCCTCACACTTGTTCACCGAGCCGCGCCACCCATACCAGGCTCTACCACAACCTTCAACTATAACTGTGTTGCCGCCGCAAGAGCAACTTTACAGAAACATGAAGAATGCGTCGCACACATGCACAGGAGCGCAACACCTTACCTTGCGACTTACATACATTGGTAAGCAACGGATTCTATATTCATGTTTCTTAGTCATTTTCATTGTCCGTTCTGGTTCAGCACTGACAAATCCAGGACACTTTTATTTGCTCCCTTTATTCCGTTTATCGTCATATTCTGCCATGTTATCGAAACCCAGGATGAGGCGGATCTGACCCGCCTCCAAGACTTTGTTACTTCCATCCAGTCTGCATCTTCTGTTTCTGAGCCCGCCGCTAAGATACAACGCCTCTTCCAAGTTCTCTGCAGAATTGCTATGGGTTATGTGAAGTTTCGCCATTCGACAACGCTAGTGGGCGGGAGTCAAGATAGCTCAAAGATAGATGGTTATCTAGACGCGCTAGGATTCGCCTCTGCCAGTGGTGGCATCTCCAGCCTACAAGATCATCTCCTCACTCAGCATGATGGCAGCGATAGAGAAGTTGAAAACGAAGGTGGAACAACAGGTCCAGATACGGTGAACGGTGACCTGCGAGCAATGAATCCGATGATGTGGACGGCGAATAGCGCAGAGTTAGAGGAATGGCTAGGAAATAATGACTTTATGACAGGGTTGATGTAGATGCCCAGAGCCATGAATACATTCCAAGAGGTGGACTGGATAGTTTAACATCAGCATATAAATTCAAGTGCTGCAATCTACCTAGACGGTTGACCTTGTTTCTAGACCACTGTGCCGCTCAGCAAGGAATGTTGTATTGAAGACTCTCGTGATCAACTCGGCCATCCTGTTGGGTGATAACTTCTGCCTGACATCGAAGTCCATGGTCATGCACGGCAGACCCTCTACTTCCGCACGAAGTGAGCGAGCAAGACCGTGAAACATGGACATTTTAGGCTTGGAAGCACTTGCCAAAAGATCTCCCCTTGTAACCCAAAGAGTACCAGCCGATTCTTATGTGAGGCGCTGCAAGAGAGATAGTTCTTCTGATGAAACTCGGAACAAAACTAAATGGTCAAGCTCTGAGAGAACAATGAAGATGTGGCCGCGAATGTCTCTCTTGGTCAACTTGAGGAATGTGCAAATTTCAGTGGGTAGCCCATGCTCCTCGGTGGCCGTTATAGCAGCTCCCATCACCTCGTTGGTATCAGGAGCTTCAGAGACAGGGCGGACGACAGTGATCTGGGAGGATTCTGGTGCATGGTGGTTTTCTTTTGCCGGTGCAGCGATATCCTTGAGCGAGTAAATCATCATATTGGCACCCTTTCCGTCTGGACTGGCATAGGCGAGATTCGAAAAGGCGTCCGGCACAGAATCTCCAGCTCAGCCATGGTATATACTACCGTCCTCAATCTTGTGCTGCTTGTCACCAGACAGCTGACACCTCTGCACTTAGCATTAGCATGGCAGCACAACACTTCAGCATGACACGCGAGAGCAGTGCCAGCGGCACCACCACATTAAGTACGAAAGATGGCAACGACAAATTAAGTCGAGTGCAGATTAAAGGCGCTCGGATCGAAGTACGCAAGCCTAGACGACGGCCACCGCCTTGGACAACAGATGATGAAGAACACCTCCTAAATTAGGTGGTGAAGGGGCTTGACTGGGCGTATATTGCCATAGCGTTTGAACCTGAGTGAGTCTGGTGTGCAGAAGCATGCTCGGAATATGGATTAGAGGGAAGAAACTTGATCAAGACTTCAAGATCGCCGCCAGCAAGGGTACATGACAGAGGAATGGAATGGTCAGAGATCGCTGCAAAGCTTGAGCGGCCAAACAATTCTGTGGCACTGCATTGGGCCTTTACAAAAGCTTAGAGATGGAACTAAATTTCAGCTCATTATGAATTACAGTGAAAGGGCTGCCTGAAGTAGTGTGTGGTTTCGTAGACATATGTGTATGTCAGAAAAGTACAATGTCCTCCACTGGCATGGTAGCAATAATTTGTAGTGCGATCCTAGTAGGTAGCTGGTAGTATTGATAGCCTCCCTCCATCAAGCAATTGTATACAACCATTCACATAAGCTCCTGCCTTGCTCGTCAGGAACAGAGCTTGACCTGCTATATCCTCCTCTGTTCCACTTCTTTCCAGGGGACACGTCTCACTGGACAGATTGCCTTCAAGCCTCGGATTGCTTCCTTTCATCCAGGGCATGTTTTCAGTCATCTCACTGGGAAAGAAGCCTGGGGCAATGGCATTGCATCTGATTTTATAGGGCGCGAAGCATGTGGATAACTGCTTCACCAGGTGCGTTGCCGCAGCCTTAGACGCACTGTAAGCGAAGCCCGCTGCAGGCTTCCGTGAGAAGGCCGAGATGGATGTCGTGATAATCACTTGACTAGAGGGGAGGTCAGTTCTGTCACGGGTTGCGTTGCCCTTGGCCAACAGGTCAAGAAAGGCAACCACAGTGTAGAACGCGGCAGTGACATTTAGGTTCATCGTCTGCGTAAAGTCCTCCATAGGGACGTCCCATAGCGCCTCACGCAGCTTGTCCAAACTAGGGGTCTCGCCGCCCGAGAATAACTTCGCGACATTGGGTCCTATCATGCCTGAATTTGCAATGAGCACATTAATGTGTCCCTCGCGCTGGTGTACTTGCTCGACTGCAGCTGCCAGAGAGTCCTTGGAGCTGACATCGGCAACGATAGGATGGATTCTTCCGTGAACCGCACTGCTTGCTATGTTTTTCAACTTCTCCTCTCGGCGACCGAGCACATAGACAGCACGAGCGCCATTGGCCTTGACGGTTTGTTAGCATCGTGGTCTGGGAGGCTTAAAGTGAGATAGAATGTAGCATACTTCTAGAGCTTGGGCAATCGTGGCTCCAAGGCCTGAACCTCCTCCTGTAATAACAGCCACAGTGTCTTGGACGGAGAACAAGTTGATGATGCCAAGATGGGAAGCCATGTTGGAGCGTTGTACTTGTATCAAGCCGAATAATTATTATAGCAGCTTACACAACTATTTAAAGGGGTTAATTGTAGAAGACGTAGGAGTCTAGAGTTATTATTATAACTGCAGATAAGCTGACTAACAAACGGTAAAAAGTGCGGGTTACTCTATACTCTATAAGGATAGCTCAATATTTTACAAATCAATTAAACCATTATAAATCAATTCATACATTACAAATCAATTTATATAAGGTACTCAATATAAGCCATTAGCTGTTAGGTCTATTAACTCAAAACAGCACTCTTATTAAAGTACAAATTAATTTATATATTGCAAACTAAGTAATATACTATATAGAGAACTATGGCCTTAATAAGTGAGTTCAGGATATTAGCGACGATGTGCAGAGGTAGGGACTTTGGGACTGCTTGTTCTTTGAAGAGTTAAGGAGAAGGATCAACCACGCCCTTCATTGGTAAAACGATCTCATTCGGTGAGTATAATACAAAAAAGTATATCTACTGTTATTGGGTATCAAGTTGAGCTTGGACTGGCAGTTGGAGCTTAATCTATCTGCTATTACTTAAGCACCCGAGTGAATGTATGGAGCCCACCAATGTGGATCTTCATCATGGTCTCTAGCGTTTCTTAGAGCATTATGCAATGCCTTTGCCACTGCCCAATCCGTGTTTTCAACCAACCCAATCTCTTTTACAGATTGATAAAAACCCTTAGTAACATGAGCATGAGAAGCTCCATCGGCGTTTGATAAAGATCCCACAACATGCTTGAACCCAGCCAATTGGAATGCACTGATGATACCCAACCCTCCATCAGTCGATTGCTTGGCCTTACCCCCTACTGAGGGGTACAATAAGAGGAAACCAATTTTTGACTTGTCCAAGGTTGTGTTGTTAGATATCAAGTCTACAGTCAGTTTTACCTCGTCTGTGCTTAGTGATGAGTACCTGCGAATTTGAACGTAACTTTGGGACGGCTTGAGAGGATCAGAGTAGCCGTCGCAAGTAAAATGGATAACTTGAGACCTGCGCAGATTTTCCAATGTCTCTTCAAGTGATGGCTCTGACAGGGTCACCACCTTGAAGGTCTCTCCAGGAGCCTCCTCTATTATTCGTAGCATATCTGTAGGATCTGGGGGCTGACATCCATCTGAATCTTTGGGCGTCATGACGATCGTCAATGAGTTCCCTTCGCCATTGGTGCCACTGCATGTCATGCTAGCTTTTGTTTCTGTTAAAGACGTGATAGATGGAATGTAAGACGATATTACGTTATCCAAAGTGCTACCCTCGGAGTTTCCTGCTGCGTGGAACGGAAATCTGCTGGCGATACCCGTCCCAATCCACCAAACTCGAGGGGTAGACGACGATGACTGTGACCCTGCGATCTCCTTGACGATCGGGTCGACACACGCTGTCCAGAGCCAACTCAGAAACTGTTCGTCATACAGATCCTTGTCGCTCTCTATGTCCTGTTCCTCTAAACCCTGGGACTTTCTTATACGACCGAAAGCTTTCGAATATTTGTCAAGAAATAGGTTTCCCACGGATGTTGCCTTTGGTAAGCTAAGGGACCTGATTCCTTTTCCAGACGGTAGGATAATGATGGCATCACTGCTGAGGGGAGTGATATTTACTATCACGATTGACCCATCAGTGACTCCGTTGACCAAGTCGTCTAGGTTTGGTAATGTAAGAAAGCTTCGAAATTTTGGTAGGTTCCTGATCAGCGCGAGTTCAAAGTCATGGTCGTGGGCAAAGTCCTGAGCTTCTGGCACAATCCGATCTTGTATAGTGACTTGGTCCATGGTGTCCACGGGTTGGGCGGCTGCAGATCGCAACTGGTCAAAACGTTCGGCCGACCTCTTACTATGTTGTTCTAGAAGAGACAGTTTGTTTCCATACTTAATCAAGTGGTATAAGATAATTTCAGAACTGAATTCAATACTCAGAAGCGCTTCCTGCGTTTTTCCAACAAGAAGTGATAGAGAGCAAGCTTCGGCTGCGAACCTCGACATTTGTTGGATGGCGTGCTGCTGATCCTGGCGTGCGATAGATGGATGACAGGCCATTGGTAGTAACTGCAATGCCTTTTGAGTAAGGGAATTTGCTTCTTCTAGCCTTCCGTGAAACTTGAAGATACGGATAGCATCTCTCGCTGCCTCAATTCCAAGTAATGGATGTGCAATGCTGTTTACGTGCAAAGCTCTACCAATGTCGGCGCGAGATGCCATAATCTCAGTCTGGTCAGGATCATTCTCATCCCAAGTGAGCTCCAACTGTCGAGATAGCATGATCCCAAGGTTGGTTAGGAATCTCAGTTGATTGAAATTCTCTTTGTCCAACAGATTAATAGCGAGTTCTGTCTTTTTGATTGCTTCTTGAAGATCATTCGTATCTCCGTTTCTTTCATAGCGTCTTAAGAGCCAGGCCCCGAGGTTAGCTACTCTAGCTGGTAACTCGGGATGACCTTCAGGAGTGGCGGAAATGGCGTCCCTTGATAATGGTATTCCAACTGGGAGAATATCTGGATTCTCTTGCACTTGGTATTTCTTGAATAGGGTCCTAGCGAACTCATCCAGAGGGTTGGCTCGGTCCTCGATATGATTTGGAACAAAAGGCAAAACCTGTCTTGAGTATGACGCTGCCGTTTCTATATCGCCCAAGTTGCCCGACTTTTCATATAAGTGTAGTGTTATGGTACGCAGTATGAATGGTAGCCTCACTCGTAGTGCTTCATGTTCAGCATTGCTGGGCTCTTCAAAGAAAACTTGCCAGCAGATAGTGATGGCTGCTCTGAGGTCCTCAGGGTCGTTCGTCTCTTCGAAACGACATGGAACATCTGAACCTATGGATTCGTCTATAATGACCACGTACCAGAGAGATGCTTCAGTAGGAATATGCAAGGAGCGAAATAGCAGCATCTTATGGCGTAAACATTCTCGAAGGTCATCCGTGTTTCCAGTTTGCTGATACCGAGTGATTAGCAAGTCTGCTAGCTTTTCAAGAGACTCTTTTCCAGCGTCGTCTTTCTCTGGCTCTGTCGGCATGTTCTTGGTGGCTTCCAAGATGTCTTGATCGAGTTTTTCCATATTGATTGCTTAGTGGCCCCAGCGACTGTTCTTCGTTCCGAGTAATGGATATCGCTTAGAGGGTCTTAATATTGCGGGGTAAGTCCAGACCGTTTTATATCCTAGGTTATGTTCTGTGCCGCTTATCGACATGGTCTCAATGCCAAATGACGTACCACCACTCGGAAAACCTGAAGAAGAGGCTAGGAGGCTTGGCGCTTACTCTCACAAAGCAGCTTCCGAGTCGT
This sequence comes from Fusarium mangiferae, assembly GCF_900044065.1. Classification (NCBI taxonomy): domain Eukaryota; kingdom Fungi; phylum Ascomycota; class Sordariomycetes; order Hypocreales; family Nectriaceae; genus Fusarium; species Fusarium mangiferae. The sequence continues at coordinate 62,845 of NW_024573928.1, forward strand.
GCGTCGAGTGTATGCTGTGGAGCTATTACCATGGCTTGTGCCGTATGGACGACAAGCCAAAGCTTATGGGGCCTGGGTCTACACGTGGCATGTTCCAGGGGAAAACGAGACTGATTATTACGAGTGGTTGGCTGTTGCATCGAATCACGGATTGAGAGTGACAATAAACGGTTACAACCATGGATGCACTCGCCAGGAGAGGCATAAATCGTTTAACATTAATATACCGGTTCAAGAATAGCAGTCTCACTAGACGGTCAACAGGTCTTCGAGGCTCTCAGTTCTGCTGCCAGTGAAGTCTTTAGCGGAAAGTTAAAAGCGATCCACTGCTCAACAGAGCTACCTCCGGACCTATCATTGTCGGCTGGTGATCTCTTCTTGAGAGCATGACCAATTTTGGGAAGCTCCAGCAAGTCAAAGGAAGTCGGCTGAGACGTGACCAAGACCTTGAGAGTATCACAGCACTCTTCAATGCCCTGCTGTCTCAACTCGTCTGGTACCATGGTTCTAAATTTCTTGGTGAAGCTGCCTGTCATGAACCTTTCATTCTGGTTGTATGGGGGAACCACTGCGTAGCTGCCACAATATATATCCTCAATTTGCCAAAGAGGGCCAAGGTCCAGGATATACAGGTACAAAACTTTGGTTCCGTGGTTCTGAAGCTTGAGCTCGAACATAGCTCCCTTGCCTGCATCTTGTTCAACGTCGACCAGAATATCTGGGCCAAAGCGATCGCCCGCTCGTACAATATTGATGTCGAACGACGTTCGGAAATCCTCTTCCACTAATGGATTTGAAAGGCTCTTGACAACCTCGTATCGAGCTAAATGCTCCAGAACTGCAGCCACATCATCTGCAGTTGTTGCACTTTGTGACAATGACGGGAGGTTCATCACTTCTTCACCATTTCGAGTCAGAATCTTGTACTCGTTGCCGATAGCTTCGACGTGGAACCAGGATGCCAATGCGTTCTCGCTAGCGTGGGTCAGCCCATATCTTGTTAAAGCCTCTGGCCAGATATTTTTGGGGGATATTGCATCGCTGAAAGAAACCGAGAACTTGCCAAGCGCTCGTCTCGTTTGTGGTTCAGCGACCCAATCAGTCTCAGATGTCGCAGCCATAGCATCGCCCAGTTGCAATAAACTTGTCAAAGGACCAGCTCTTTCAACCTTTGTTTTAATCACATTCGTGTGAAAGGCCTCGTTCTTCTCAAGCACGCTGGAGGGATACAGAATGAACTCATCGCCGTCTGATACTCCATGAGCCCGACCCGCCTGCAATGCAAAATGCTGACCATTTTTCACAACAAGTACCGTAGATCGTGAGTTCGTGATATTGTTCTCACCAAAGAATCCCTGGTCTTTGTTCCCATACAATGCAGGATTTTGCTGAACCGAGTGAGCACGGAATTTGGAGCTGAGACGGTAGAAGATATTCTTGTGCTTGCGATTCAACCCGCCGTCTCTCAGACACAGGTTTAGAAAATGGGATAGGGCGCCGTGGGATATTCCTTTGTGAACTATCTCGCCCGCCTCTTCATGAGGACCACAAGCTGCAAGAAGTGCATAGCCATTTGGGTTTATCAACCAGCTTGGCAGCATTGATACATCGCGATAGCCTGATCCAGGTGTTTCCTCATCTTGCTCCGACAAGTCTTTGTCGGCGAAGTACGCAGATGCCAGGTCTGGGTCGATTCGGAGGAATCGAATATCGGGACGGTCTAGGCGATAGATACTTGCTGCAAAACAGCAGTCAAGAACTAGAGTGACAACCAGACCCTTTAACACCATGGCATTTAGAGAAACTGCTAGCCTGTACCCTCCAAGTGGCCTCACTTCGTCACCATTCTCACCACCTAGAAGAGCTAGAGCCAAGTCTCCAGTATGCTGGTTGGAGAATGCCTTAGCGGTGGGAGCGATGCGGGTGCCATGGCCAGAGTAATGGATGTAGATATAATCTCCAGACTGAGCCGCAGACGTAAGATCTCTGAACGCCTTGATTACGTTGTCATCAGTTGGTAACCTAGTAAGATCTTCAACTGGCCCTGTGATGCTACTATCAGAGCTTTGCGTAGCTGTCAAGGTCTGGATATTGATGGGAAAAGGTTGCTGCTCCAGTAATGATCTGATTTGTTGCGTGTCTCGTACACAACCCTTCAGCGACGAATTGTATTTCTCAGGATAAGCGTCGATGCCAATTAGGATAGCATAATGCTTTGGCGAAACAGACTTCTTTTCGGCCATTGTTTTGATGGTCTGGAACTTGATTTGCGACGTTATTCACTGGGTCTGACTTGTCGCAAGTCTTATCGTGAGGGGTAACACAGAATATGTACGTGATTGGTCTTACTGCGGTGACTTTTATGCATATGCATTGTTGTTTCAATGTACTTTGCCTTTTGGCTGCCTTACACTGCCCCAAATGCATTTCTGCCTGAAAAGCCACCAAAATGATGTGAGGAATCATGTGCCCTAGCAATGCGTGCTTATCATTGTTGATCCCGCGACGCTCATTCAACAGGCCTCGAGCTCATCCACATCAATGTCCGCATTGTTTCTGAACGGACTCCCATTGTCATAACAAAGCGTGCATTGTCCGGAAACTGGGGCCGTTGCAACAAGATACGGGCCCTCTCGGGACCCATCCGTGTTCAGCAGATAGACACTATCTCCTACTTTGAGGCTTGGTGCCTGCACAGCCTGATTCAGTACAAGAGCTTCAGCTAGTCAAGTGACAGTATTTACGTACATTGTCGTATGTCGAGACGAATGGTCGCTTGCCGCCCGAGGTGTACTCAGGCGATTCGTTCTTTCTGGGAGTGACCAGCATTAGCTTACTTCCAAGTCCATAGTTTCAACCACTTACTGCTGGTCGTCAGACATCTTGAGGTGACGCTAGTGGAATTGCAAGAAATGGAGAAATGAAATAACGACACAACAGTGGGTATTGACCTTATGTATGTTGCCCGCCTGGCCTCGACTTGCATGTGCACGTGGGGGCACTCAATTGGATACCTCAAGTGCCTGCTCAATGATTAAAGTAACCGGCAGTTCCCTGAAAGTGGCTTGTAAAGTCCTAGAGTCCTGCACGAGTTCACTCTGTGTGCCAACAATCCCACCTTTACGACACCATGAGGGGTCAGCCCATTCTTCCTCTTTCGGCAACTCCGTCGCATTTATCCAAACCACCAACAGGAAAAAGTAAAACGTCTTTCCCGTGAAAAGTGCATGGCCATCTAACCCCCATTCTAGTTGAAGATTTCAGACCAGGGTACCCAAGATTTACAGCCCTTATCGCATCGCATAGCCCTTTTTTTATTTTTCGGCGCTTTAACAGACTCAGAGCACGGCTACTGCTCCTAAAACAAGATCAATTATCAATTCTAGAGAACGAACTCGACCAAATAGACCAACAGGAAAAGGCACCGATCTTTCTTGGAAAGAGTCGCATTGATAGAAATGCTGAAAGGCTATCAGTCATGTCGAGGATAGAGTCCGCACTGATTGATTATGGTATGGACCTTCTTGACTACCGTATCTGTTCTGCTGACGATATCGCAGATAGCTTCATAGATAAGACAAATCTAGCACTCACTCTTAGCGATGCGGAATCTCGAGATGTGCAAAGCCTCAGGAATTGGGTTGATGGAAACGGGTGTTTGGCTGCGAACGAGACGTCTTACCTTGAACACGATCGTGACCTCGTCTCACTGGTACCAACAATTGATAACGCAGTTAAGAGGTTTGAGAGTTGGATAGAAGAGCGCCTTGTACAGTTTCTGCCCAAGTTTCGAGAGGTATGTCACTTCCTCATCACACAAGATATCTGTACTAATAGATGTAGAGTAATCGATATGTTTCTTCCGACCCGAACGTCCATATATACAACGGTCCTTTTGTGAGTCGCGTTGCCAAAGGACTACTAATATGTTTGGTGACTCTACTCTTATTACTGCCAATTGTTGTCTGTAACGTCGTGTCGACAGCTGCCGTGCGGATTTTCATTGTCATGATGTCGACTATCGTTTACCTTTTGGTTCTCTCTGGATTAACAAGGGCGAAAACTACCGAACTTGTAGTGGCTGGTACAACGTAAGTGCGAACCCTTTGGCGAAATTATACCGTGCTAACATAAAGCCTCAGCTATGCTACAGTTCTTATTGTATTTGTTTCAGGGACTAGTGATAAAGTACCTTGATGAATGGGATATTCTATAGTGCGATCGAGGTTTTATCAGCGCAAATGGATTGAGTGAATCATTCATCCTTCGAGTTCATATCATGGCTCTAGTCTCCATTCAAGGTCATCCCTAAACCTTAGCCTCTGGATCCATGTTGGCTGCCGCCTCTTTACAAGGCTCCCCCACGCTCGATACAATCTGACCATTAGCTGAATAGCAATACACATCCCGATAAACTCCTTCTAGTCCCTGTAGAGGTGTAGCCAAAATCTGGTGATAGAGAGTCACCTCCCCAGTAGCCATCCGCGGCTCAGAAGACGACTCGTTGAAATAGACAGTATTGCGCTGACACTTGTTGGTGTTGAGAAGCTGGGGGATGTTCAATAGTGAGTGAAAGGTGTGGGCTGTATAAGGGGAACTGTCTGTTATTTTGAACGACATGTCGAATGCTTCAGCGTAGATTCCAGGCCCAGAGATAGTGTTTGGTAGAAGGAAGGGCTTCACTTGTATACTATTGTAACCATTGGGGAGAACCCTCGCAGCTGATGTATCAGGAGAAAATGTCGCCGGGAAGATGGTGGTCCCTTCAAAGGGAGAAACACCTGAGGCTACACTAGGCACAATGGCCTGGAGCGGTTGGCCATTAGTCTCACCAATGTAATAGTTGACTGGGACGCCGATGGGGGTTTGTCCGTCCTTTGTGACGTCAACAAAAGGCACAATGAGAGAGCCTTGCATGAGAGAGTCTATCTGTAACGGGACAAGGTTCAGTGCCGTCATGCGAATATCCTTATTATAGCCAGCTTGGACAATGAGCGGGTGTTTTCCAGTAGGGAAAGAAGGCAAGATGCCAGTGTCGATGTCCAAGGGATTATACCCAGTGATGGTCTTGACAAGAGTTTTGCTGATGGGAACGAGGCAGTATGCTCGAAACTTTGTCAGTAGACTGCAAAAATGTTTAAAATAGCTTGTTTTATACGTACTGGTATTTGCTGACATTGTTCTGTTGGCTGGATTGTACCTTGCAAGGGTATTAGGGTCAGCCTGAGCCTGGCAAAGAGGCATTAGGAGACCAAAAGCGGGGAAAACGGATACGAATTTCATATTTAACTTGTGTCGTGTAAAGAGTGGCGAGAACCGATGTGCAAACTTAGTCGAGTCTTATAAATAGTTCTGAACAAGTAGTAACTTGAACCATTTATAACCAAATGGTTGGCTTCAAAGGATCCATAAGGCTGATGGCCATGTCGAATGCAACCTTCCTCCGGCGAACTGTGACAATATTGCGGTAAATAAATCGAGATTCAGGTGAGACATACGCCTTGTTTGCAGTATTGATGCCAATAGATCCGACTGGGCGATTCTCGATCATGGCTGGTATTTCGATTGTCGGGGGTAAGGACAGCCAGCCGCCGATCGCAACGAAGTACTCATCTGCAGGGCTGAGCTGAAAGTACTGTCATAAATACATGCTGCTTAAGCTGTCCTCAACAGCAATGATCCGGTGGCTTGCTACAAAGCTAGCAAGACACAAGCAAGCTTCGCTATTCAATCACTGCTACATGTCACTGGATTCGTCCAAAGCTGCATACGCGGCTTTTGGGACATACTAGAGGATGTCGTATCGCGCATTGGGCGGCCGCACGGACAACTCCCAACTCATAATCCCAGTTCTTATTCGGAAGATGGACGTTCCGCAGCATGTCTTAGATATTTGGACTCCATGATTGGAAGTGCAAGTAAGCCTCCCGGTCATATACATCAGCAGCTGACAGATTGTTGAACGCCTCGCCTGGTGACAGTGTCTTAACTGTGAGACATAAACGCTTGCACTCACAAAGTGTCGGAACCCTTAGCCAATGACAATATTGTGGTTTCAGCTCAGCTTATGCACGGTAGTGGGGAGTCTTTCATCTCCTAAGACTTAACACGGGTTTTCCATTATGGACAGACCTTCGGCGAAGGACGGTGCAGTTGATACCTGTTGAAATCATTCGTAGATCTAGGTTACAGAGTCGAGTAAAGGATGTTTTTCAGTTGTGAGTTATCCATTTATGAAAACATGAGCATAAATAAACATCAAACCCCATAGTGAATATACGGAATCCATGGCGGATAAACAGGCTCCTCGTCGCAAGTTACAATATCCCTCAAAGACCCGTCAAGACCTCTTCCCCCAATCTCATCTCCATCGCCCGTCTGATTTTCACCAGGTCCTACCTGTAAGCTTCCACTTGTCCGGTGATCAGTCCCAGCCATAGTCAAGCAGCGATCTCGAAGCTCTTTGGAAGCTTCATGGAGTCCGCGAGAGACCGCTTCATCCGTCATGCCATTTTGCATCATTCCTTCGTATATGATCCTAGCCATATCTACACAGATTTCATCCTTGACTTCCCATAAAGTCCCGATGACATGGCGAAAACCAGCCGTGTGAAACCCATTTATGAGGTGGATTCCTTCGTCCGCCAGGTCATTATGATCGATACGGCCCGTCCCACAGGCAGATAGATAGGCAAGAAAAGGGGAGCGGCTCTGCAGATTTATGTCTAGCAGGTCCAGCACGGTCAGGCATTTTCCCCTCTCTTCATCCAAACAGAGATAGCTTCTGATCGGATCTTCAGGATCTGTGCGGGCATGGCCTGCAAAGTGAAATATCCCGCATTCCAGTAGGCTTGACAGAATGTTATCCCTCGTTGGTTCAGGCTCATCGGGCTCGATTAACATTGACTTGCATATGCCACGGATAGCTTCTATTTCTCCAGTCGCGAAGGGGAGTTTGGAGCTCCCAGGAGTGGCTTCCATTGCGACGAGCAATGCATTTGTCTGGATCGTAGCCGAAGTAGGCCGCTTCCTACTACGGATGATTGATTGTATGGAACCATGATAAGACGAGACGACTCTATCAATGACGGTCTCGGAATATCCTTTCAAGTGGTAGCCAGCAGCGTGAATAGGAAATTTGTTCAGAAGTCCTGTCATAATCCACCAAACATGAGGCCAATCTCCCTCAGGAGGGTGTTTATCAAATCCCAACGCGTTCAATACAGGATTTGCGACACAGTCCCATAGCCATTGAAGAGCTTCATCACTTTTGAATGTGCCGTTTTTGACATACTCGATCATGTCGCGGCGGTTAAAGTCAGTCAGAGGCACAGACGTGATCTGGTGGCTCTCGACCAAGATCGCATCGCAACGTAGCATGCTCGTGTTGATGATAACTATAGGGCCACGCTCCGCCGCAGATCGGATCTCAGATTCTGAGGGAGGTAGCAAAAAGGTCTCAAAGCCTGATTGCTGCCGGATTTCTCCAAGCAAGCTTTCAAATTCATCGCCTGCCTCGTGACGTCGGCTCTCGTCAACATTCCATTCAGGATCCTCGGTATCCAGCGTCTTTCCTGAAGAAGTAGAGGCCGAGAGCTGTTCGCGAAGCGAAACAAACTTCCTTGCTAGATCAGGACATTGCTCTTCCAAGGCATTTATATCTGCACGCATCTCATCCAGAGATAGAGCAAATATGCCGCGACCCTTCTCTAAAAGACTCAATGCCACCAACGGGTCTTCATTCAGATGGAGTGCTAGACCAGCCGCCTCAGATGACACCCCGCCTATCTTAAGCAAAAGGTCCTGCTTGTCGGAGCTCTCCAGTGACCGTACAGCCATTTGTGGGATGAGATCCACAACGTACTTTGCGTCCTCGTAAGCTTGCTCCATGTTTCGCTGGACCATGCAAACTGAGATTAGTTTCACACCCGCCTCGATGCGCGTTACGATTGGCGATTGTGTTTGAAAGAGAGCAGCTCTGTAGAAGAACTCTGTTCGCCGAAGATCTTCGGGTGACTCTGTCTCCCCGTATCGCTTTGCAAAGAACAATGCGATCAGCGACATGGTATCAGCCTGTTGTGGATGATTTGGCCCCAGAGCAAGCAGTGCTTGCTGAGTCAAGCCAATAGCCTCGTCGAGATCTTCGAGATCTTCCGTCATCTGATATTTTCTTTGCATGATGGCTCCCAAATCATGTAACCGCGCCGGCCACTCAACGTGTTCCTTAGGGGTAGCTTCTTTGGCCTCTTGGCCCATTCTCACACATTCTTCGAGATGCTCCAAGGAGCCTGTGCTATCGAAACGAGCAATGAGACAAGCTGTCAGGTTTCCAAGACGTATGTGCCTCAAAGCATTGCTGGCCGGTGTCGAGCCCACTGAACCTCTAGCCAATGCAATTGCTGTGTCAAGGTCCAGCCGGTCTCCAGTTCTCTGATACAATGTCAGAAGGTATCCCGACAAATTGCAAGCATGCGTTGCCCAATCATCAGTACCCTCTTCAGTCTGTTCAAACGCCATCGTCGCTATCCTGATAGCTTCTGAAAGATCACCCAATGCTCCAGTCCTTGCATACCTGTCACTGAGGCCGACAGCTAAGCCGGCAAGTCGCGTTACCTTTTCTGGATCATCGATGGAAGTTGCATCAATAGCCTGTCTCGAAAACATGATATGTTGATTGAGGTCATCCATGACACCGGTAAGGACATATCGATCTGAAAAGCTACCAGCGAGTAAATGCAGTAATGTACTGCGGGACGGGTTTTTCTCTGGGCATGATTCGAGTATTCTTTGAGCCATCTCAACAGCCTCTTCCGAAGCAAAGATAGACCCTGTTCGCTTGTTTAGGGTACGAAGCCGGACCACGAGGTCGATCGTAAGGTCTATAGCTTCTGGATCATTCTCTGCTGTGTCTCCAAGTGCTCTTCTCGCCAGGTCAATGGCCTCCTCCAGATCTGGCAGTGATCCTGTGAGGTTATGTCGAGCATAGATGCTATGTCCGAGGTCCGTCGACCATTGGGGCCAAGATGGGTCCACTTCTTTCGATTGGGCAACACACTGCCTGAAAATTTGAATAGCCTCATCAAGGTCTCTTGGGTCTCCCATGAAGTCGAACTTATGACGCAGCAAACGGCCCAGGCTATTTAAATACTTTGCAGCCATCGGGCTGTCATTTGGGACGATCTCAACTGCTTCTCGAGCAACCAAAAGAGCCTGTTCAGGATTTTGTTCTCCATTTGAAGCCACATAATGCTGGCGAAGGAGACTGCTGAGCTCATAAAGGTGACGAGAACGTTCAGAATTCCCTTCTGGCCGGTTGTAAACAGCCTGTCGGAGCGACATAACGTACTGTTCCATGTCACTGCCACTATTGGAGTAGCTGGAATCGGTGAAAGGGCTTTCTGGCATTTTCCTTCTGCGATAGTGAAAGTATTACTAACATCAAAGATTTATCCTGTAGCCAAAAAGTCTTCTGATAATGGTTGTGAGATTTGCAAGAGGTCTAAAATTCGCTTTTTTGCAATGACATTACATGCCTCCTTCCTTTCCAGGCATTTGTCATAAGACACGATTATTTAACCTAAATAGTACTTCATCAGGAGGGAACAAATGGGCAGCAATGTATAATGCATACACTTATGTTGCCAAGCTGGGCTTGAAAATGGCACAGTTATTGGCTCTAGGGTATTATGACGACAGCTTACGTTCCCTCATCCTAGACATGGGGATTGCTGCCTAATCTCTCTATGAGAAGGTATAAGCAAAATGTTTATATAATGACTTCCTGGATATATAAGATAATTCTTGCAGCTTGGGGATAGGTTTAAGGGGTTTCGAATTGGACAAGATTAATAACCTAGATTGAGGTTAACAAATTGTTTAACTTCCGATAAAGAGAAGAGGGTCAAGATAAGGATAAGTGGATTAACACGGATTATAGAGCCCCCGAAGACCGCTGCTATCCCTGCCCGGAAGACATCCCGAGGCACCTCTTTGTGGAGCCCGGGCCCACAGTTGGATCCTAAGGCTGGTCTGTTCATCCGTCCGTCCCGGCCCGCGCCGCTTTATTGCATATCTATTCTCCCTGGCTGCTCTTGCTTCCGCGAAGATCTATCCCTAATCATCTAACCACTACATTGTTCTGGATCTCTATCTACATACAATACTTAGAGTTTAACTCTAATTGCATTCTTATATAGGAAAAAGGGATTTAGCTTTTAGAAGTATATAGGTGAAATTATATAGTGCGACTTGGCCGCACGGCGTAAAGTCCAGACCGATGACCCGTCAGAATAAGGACATCATTGCACAACCAATCCACAGTATGCCAGACCGCATTCCCTATCGTGCAGGCGATGGCCCGTACTCGGCGTGACTCGGCAGATTCCATTGGGTATTCCTTCAAAGAGAGTCATATCCCAATTTGAAATGGGATTAGCGAGATGGAACGTAAATGCATCATTTCCCAATGCGACATTGCCGAGGATTGCAGCGAACTAGGCTAAGGATCACTTAGGCAAGTGACAGTCAGTAAAGAAAAGATAAGACTGATAACGATTTCGATCCAGTTTCGATGTAACAATCCGATCCTCTATTACTAACGATTCCCACTTTACCGGTGACTGGCCGATGCACCACCCTGGTTTATATACGATTCTGAGATAATCACACTATTATATGCGTGATCTCTCAAATGAGTTAAGTGGGAACAGAACTCGTCTATGCAGTAAGACGGAAGTTTCCTTTAAAATTGATAGCTTTCACAATAGAACTTGTTTTTGTGATTGGAGGGAATTTTTGCTGTAGTACTTGCCTACCTAACTCAGCAAGGTCTTTTTGTATCGGGCCCACTATGGAAGTAGCACCTTCTGAGACCGATGTTGACAGGTATTTACGCCAAAAGAAAAATAAGACAGGGCATATGAACAGACTAGTCGGTAAGAATACGAGAAGTCCATCCTTATACGCCCTGTAAAATAAGCGAATTGCGAGGGGGCCAATCGCAACATAGCCGAGGGTCACTCTATGCATCGTCCAGCATGTCAACTTGCGGCGAGTGAAGTCTCTTCACCTCACGAGATTTAGGATTATACAGTCATACTTCGAGTAAAAAGAGGCAAGTTTACCCTCCTGTTCCAACTAATGTATCAACAGCCCAGGCACAACTTCAAAGCATTAAACCCACCTTCTTCTAAACGCTACAAGCCTATCTCAATATTCAAATCCCAGACACTTCCTGTCTCCAAAGATTATCAACATGGTCGCCACAAAGTTCCTCATCATGGCCATGGCCGCTGCTGTCACGGCCACCCCAGTGGCATCAGCCCCTAAAGCTGAGTCCACTGCGTGGTCACCTCTCAACATCGAAGACAAGATCGATTGGGACGGTGTTGACAAGAAGGCATTTAAAGACCCAGCCAACTGGAATAACACTGCCTCGGCTGGTACCACCAAGAGACCTGCTGACTCTATGGTTATTCTGGCTGGACCTTGTGACCAGGGCACTTGCCCTGACTATAACGCAGCATTCGACCTGGTGTACACCTTCACCGCCGTGCCTGTTCCTCCCAGTAGCCCTAACGACCCTCCCCTGACAATTTTCTCGTCCAACTCCGACATTCGAGTCAACGACTGCAATAACTGCCAGCGCACCAAAGTCGGCAGTAGTCTCGGTGGCACTGTTGCTGGCGGTTGCTTGGACTTCACCTCGTGTGGCCGCCCTCAGACAATTTGCGTCGACCCGGGCAAGTCTCGTGCCCACCGCATCTGGAAAGATAAGAATGTCAAGACGTGCTACAACATGAAGGTTGAAAATCTAGGAGGTTGTGGTTTTGTCAAATCTCGCATCGTCCTGCACCCTACTGGTGAGACCGCTTGCAACTGGTAGAGGGTGTCTCGTCATTAGCGAATGATGCCCCAAGGAACTGTATAATCTTCTTACTATCTTTAAGACAATATTTTGCACGACAGGGTTCGTGAGGGAGTGGTTATGGGCGGAGCTATTGTGAATGCAAGTAGGGATAAGTTTGTATGACACAAGGATACCAGCTGTTGTCATTAAGAAAGTCAACAGATGCAGTCTATAGTATCTAAATCAAATTAGAGGGTCGGGACAACTTCCTGGGCTTATTCAACACTTTAAATCAAGCCGCGTTCGTAGCAGTACCATATGGTAGTACGCTATGCTGACCGAATCTGCCTGGTTTGGCCAGGAAGTAAGGACTCGAACACCACGCCCGCACTGTTGATCGTCCCTTCTTTTCCATTAATATTACATGCGTTTACACTTGGCCGTTAGCCATTATGATTACAAAATTCATAGGTTGAAGATTACTCATCAGATCACGTAAGGAGGCTAACTCAGGAAATATCTATTTTGAAAGTAAGGACTCATTAAGAGTTGAGACTTATGTAGCTACCATTGCCTGCCACAATCGTGAGACCACTAGCCTAAACAACTTCCTGAGCGGCTTCGTTTGCCCCATGATTGACGTTACCCAGCTTCCTCTGTTTGCGCCATTCCTCGGCGTAGCTAACACCGAATCCATGTTCAAAGACGACGCGGATCTCCTCCAAGGTCATTCCAGCAGCCTCTGGATAGCAGAAGAAGACGAAGAGAAGGCCAATAAACGACAATGCGGCGTAGAAGCCAAAGGTGCCGGACGGGGAGATTCCACGCATCATTGACAAGAAGGTAGATGATACTATGATATTGGGACCCCAGTTGCACATGTTGATCATCATTGTACCCATAGCGCGGACTTCCATAGGTAGAAACTCGTTGGCTTGCCAGGGTACACATCCAAGGCCCGCCGCGTAGCTGGCAACGAAGAGAATCATAGAGACAAGAACAACAATAGCAGGCCATCCAACTCTATCATCCGTGAGCTCCAGAGTCTGTCGATCAATGGGTATCTTGCTGAATACACCGGCTGCCACTAAGAGAAAGACAGGCATTCCCCACATGGTCCAGAGCAAGAGTCTGCGACGGCCAACTCTGTCAATTAGGAAAATAGAAGCAAAAGTAAAGATCCAGTTGGTGGCGGTTACAATGGTTCCAACAGCGATGGGGTTGTCGAAACCGACAATCTGGAAGAGGGTACTTGAATAGTACATCATGGTGTTGAAGCCGCAGAGTTGCTGAGTAGCCATGAGACCGCACGCGACAATAGCAGCTCGGCGATTAGCAGGAACAGTCACAAGACTCTTGAGAGATTGGCGAACTGAGATCTCCTCGTTGAGAGCCTTTGCTTGTGTAACACCGTATTGTATATCCGTCATCATCTGAGCGACTTGGGTCTCGTTGGCCGTCGGATACATTCGTTGCAAGACTCGAAGGCATTCGTCCGATCGATTATGGAAGCACAGTTGGCGAGGTGACTCGGGACACCAAAACAGAAGAACTCCAAGGAGGATGGATGGGAGTCCTCCCAATCCTACCATGTATCGCCAGCCATGAGGGACTTTGTAGAAGGCTGCGTCGAAAGCGTATGCGAGAAGGGAACCGGTCGCTAGGAAAACCATGTCGATCGAGATCATTCGGCCGCGGTACTTGGCGGGTGCTATTTCCGCGATATAGAGAGGAATAATCTGCCTGATTGTCAGTAACAGGAAGCCTGTATGATGAGCCAGAAGAACATACCATAGATGCTGAGCCAACACCAAGTCCAACAAGGACTCGGCCAACACACATTTGGACCAGTGAGTATGAAGCAGCCTGCACAACAGCGCCGATAGTGAAGAGCACCGAGGCAAACCAGATAGCAGGCTTTCGTCCATACTTGTCGGCCGTGATTCCTGCAATGATGGCTCCGATAAACGCACCAGCAGCGCAAAGCGCAGTGATGAGCTCTTTGTTACTGGGGGTAAGGAGTCGACCATCAAGGTCATCTCCAAGAACGACGAGAACACCAGAAATGACTCCAGTGTCGTAGCCAAATAGCATGCCACCGATGGCGGTTGCTACAACGCACAGGTTGAGGAAAAGGCCAGGAGCAGAGTCTTCGATGAAGTCCTGTCCTCCTTTGGTGTCATTCTCGACGTGACTGACTTTCGTCTGAGACGACTCCAAGACTTCGTCGTTCTTTGCCATCTTGTAGAGAGGAGGTAGATTGAATGGAGAGTATGATGGAGCTGATGATGGATGAGCGAGTGGAAGTGATGATCTCTACCTTTTTATAATTTGTGTCAGAGTTGAGGGCGGCCATATTGAGGTATGAATCGACCATCGGAGATGCCCAGGACTAGCAGCATGTGTCTAGACCACTACTGACTGTCTCGCTGACCAATGAGCGTTCATGGAAATGGTTCTCGGATCAGAGCGTGGCCAAACCTTGATTCTGGGGTAGAAGCGGAGAACCAGCACATCCCCCTCTCCCCGTGGGGTTGAGGTAGACGAGCCCGATTAGCGCGAAGGGAATCATACCCGGCAGTCCGTGATCGAGAGACTTCAAAAAGATGGGAAAGTGTATCCGTTGTTGAGGTAATTACTGTGTAGGGTAACAAAGCCATGACTCGTGATCCTCGGTCCACCCATCAACCCGTACTGGGCAAGTCTATCCGTGTTGATGGCTAGTCTCTCCGCTGCTTCTGACCCGCTTTTCGGTTGGGGGATTGGTGACGCCCAGAAAAGCAAGTCGATGCTGAATCTGGGCATTCTTTTCCGCACCAAGCCCGCTATTCCAGACTTGCAACAAACAGCCAACTTCAAATCACAGGAAAGACGGCCGTTTCCAAAGACAACGTTATCCACCAACAAGATGCAGATGTGGAGAGACTATGAAGGCTATGGAAAGTCATCCGAGGAACCTACCTCTGCTAGGTTTCAATCAGTTGTATCAGACTAATATAAATGCAAGTCCAGTGCCTCCTCACTTGTTCTCAACCATCAACCATCGGCCTTTCAATCTTATACTCTCCCAATTACCATGGCACCTCAGAAGCTCAAGATCGCTGCCGCTGGCCTCGGCCGTATGGGCAAGCGTCATGCCATCAACTTTCTCAATCGAACACCACGCGCAGAGCTCGTCGCTGCCTTCACCCCCGATCCCACCGAGATGGCCTGGGCCAAGGTCAATCTCGAGCCTCATGGAGTAAAGCTTTACGATGATTATCAAAAGATGATTGAACAAGAAGGTCTCCAGGCCGTTGTCATCGGCACAGCTACCTCTGTTCATGCTGAGGAGGCTATACAAGCTATGCAGAAGGACCTCCACGTTCTCTGTGAGAAACCTCTATCTACGAGCATTGAAGTGGTTAGTATTCTTGTTGTAAATGTTCATATTGCCCAGCCTAATTGTCTCAGTGTCGTCAAGTAGTTGCCGAAGCCAAGAAGCGACCTCACTTGAAGGTCATGTGCGGCTTTTCCCGCCGCTTCGACGACTCCTATCGCGATGCCTTCAGCAAGACCCAGCAGGGTGCCATCGGCCGACCTACCATCATCCGCAGTCAGACCTGCGATAAGCACGACCCCTCAGGCTTCTTCGTCGAGTACGCTGCTTGGTCGGGCGGTGTTTTCGTCGACATGTCCGTGCACGACATCGATCTGACTCTCTGGTTCTTCGGCGATGAAGTCATTCCCAAAAGCGTTTCAGCCCACGGTGTCCGTGCCGTGCAGCCCGACTTGGGCAAGTACAACGACTACGATAACGCTGTTGGGATCGTCGAGTTTTGGGGCGGCAAGATTGCATACTACTACTGCTCTCGAATGATGGCCCACGGACAGGAGGATACCACAGAGGTTATTGGAACAGAGGGAAAGCTGACAGTCAACGGAAACCCCCAGTCCAACCTTGTTAATTACTATCACTCCGGCGGTATTACCCGCGAGGTACCCGCTCACTATTACGGACGCTTTGAGATGGCCTTTGTACAGGAGGCGAATGAGTTTGCTGAGGCTTGCTTGGATAGCAAACCTCTGCCCCTCAAGCTAACAAACGCTGTGAGAGCTGTTGAAATTGGTGCTGCCCTGCAAGAAGCTCTTGTGAGTGGAAAGCAAATCCGGTTCGATGAGATTGGACGTCGCATTGAGGAGCCTAAGCTGTGATACGTTATAGATTTGGGAGAAAATATGTAAATAGGTGTTAGGTATTGTTGAATATCAGTCCTCATTCGAGTCTTGCGTCCATTGTTGCTGCAATGATGAGCTCAATGACTCTGTTTGCCAACCAGTCTTCTGTTGTATGTGTCGCAAGAAGTCGAGGACCATATCTTGGTCTATCCTATCGGTAAAGACGCTGCCCCCTGCCGAAAGTGTTAGAAATAGAAACGGTCGCTTTGTCGAAGAGTGTGACAAACAAATGGATAATGAATGTCGAGCTGTGAACAAAGCATTCTCTGCTTTTGCATGAGAGCTTGCCAATGCTATTACCTGGAGAAGGTGGCTTCGAATCGTTCGCTACGTCAGTTAGTTATATTGTCTCTGAATATGACGATCGATCCCTAACCTCGACCTTCTTGCTCTCTCGGATCTGCTCAAAGACCGAGTCTGTAGCGATAGGGAAAGACATGGCCAGAACAATCTTGGCGATATGATAGTATTGCAAGCCCACGGCTAATGAAATTGATCAGCATTAGTCCGACCGCCTCTAATGTGACCTACAATGAAAAGGTGAAAGAACCCAAATAATAGGCAATGAATTCCCTCCGTCCTTATTCCTGGCACTTTCTAGGATTGGGTTGAAAGCAGCCGGCTTGGAGTCAAACCAACCATCAACTTCTAGTCGAATGTTCTCCAAGCTCTCATTAGAGATAGATGAATCGGATGGGTAGATGGAACCCAGAGATCGCGCAAGAAGGTAAACCATCTTGTTTGCGTAGGCTGCGTCGTCGGTGCGTCGAAAGATATCAGATTGGAGGTAGTTCTCAAGGTTTGATCTCAAAGGCCGCAATCTTGTTAGCGATACATAGATGTCTTGTCGTAGACATAGCCATGCTGCGGCCTCACCGAGGCCGCCATTGAAGTCAAACTCTGACATCGAGTTGACGATCCTGGATGTTCCTGTCAGGTGCATTTCCATATCTTCCGCTGAAAAGACGTCAGCATCAAATTGACGAAGGATAAGAATAAGTCTTCACACTCACTGTCCATCTCTTCGTACTGCCGTAGTATAGCGATGGCGGCAAGGGTTTCCTCATCAATATGTCCACTCGCTTTGTCAACCGCTTCTATCAAGACACTCAGACAAGAATTATAGTACTCCAACGCTTCGGTCGACGTATCTGCCTTATCTCGATTCAGGTGACGCGAAGAGAAGGCAAAAACTGCATAACGCAGCACAGGGAAGTACAACGACCGGCGGGGAACTTCCAACTCAAAGTGGCGATGTACATCTGTTGCATCAGCCCATAAAGCCATGTTTTCGGTAAAGTTCTTGATGAGCTCGGCCTCGCGCGTTGTGAACTGCATTGGTGGCCGGGAATATGGCGAATCTGGTGAGCGAACAAGCTCAGAGCTATAACGAAGGTGTCGGGTCAATTGGCTACTGGCTGGAGAGTTTGCGAAGTCGTGATGACTGGTTTCCGGCATTGGCGATATATTATGAGCTATTTGTGAAGGCGGTGATACGTGTGCAGCTTCAGACGACGGTTGGCCCGGTCCTGCGAGATCAGGATCAATCGACAAGTCTTGAGCTAAACACATACTGAATTGTTAGCATACTCCAAACCGATATGTTGTTGTGCTCACTCCTCTTGCTCTTGACTCTCGTAGTCCTGTGATACTCGATCCGTCTCGTCGACGTATTCCACTTGAGCCGTCAGCTTTGTCGCAAGGTGTTTCTGCACTGCCTACAAAACTTTGCCGGTCGAACCCACGTTTGATCGGAGGAGAAGGCATATCCAGTTGACGAGCCAAGGCCTGGTCGAAACCGAATCTGCAGAGCGCGCTCACAGTCAATGCCTGCCTTCAAGCATGCTGAGCATGATGGAAGCTCTTTATCGCCTTGAATCAATTAGATAAAGCCGGAAAAGCCTGGTCAGAACCTACATCGTACATGGCGCACTGCCCGTGTTAGCAATTTCTCTCAATACAGCGGCAAGCATTACGTACCTCTACACGCAGTACTGTCTAGATTAGCGGTTATGTAAAACTTTGCATACCAAACGTACCATCCAATTGCCACGCGACTATTCTTTCTTTGTAATGGCTTCTCTGTCTCCATTACTGTCTTCCAGTAGCGAATGATAAGTGAATTAAGAGGTAAAACTCCAGCGAAGGGAACTAAGAACTAAGCTATGTCACGTGATAAACTGGCAGCTTCGCGTTTCTGGAATCGTATTAGCCATGCTCCAGTTGTGCTTAATTACATAGTCGTTCTCGTCCCTTGGCAATGCGTATTTGAAACTGGGCATCAGAGCTAATCTTTCCCGATTTATTGCATACGCTGGTCATCCTGATACCGTACCTAAACACAGGGTTGATCCTCCCTATTTCCTTGCAGTTATATAATACTACAGGTAATACCGAAAGTTCATGTTTTCAAAATCCGTCTCATCAGTCGCCTCCATGACAATAACAGGCATCGCATCTCTCTGTGGCGACTCAGCATCAATGTATACCCCCTGAGCTTTGTCCCGCCTCGAGTTCTCCCAAGCTAGATATTGTCTAAAGGCAAGAATTAGGCCAATAAGGATGCAAAAGATGGCAAATAAAGCGGTGAAAGCAGTCTAGAGGAAGACACGGAATAAAGTCAGCTATCAAGAAGTCTAGAGAGGGAGACGATCTTTTCTTACGCCGTATTTGGGTGCCTCTGTTGGAACAAAGAATTGTGGACCAGCAATATTGCCTGCACAGTATCCGAGGAAGAACACGGCGTTGACCGTGGACTTCTTGGTAAATCCAGCGACGTTGCTTGATATGAGACTCAGCATCATTGGGAATACGTTAGCGCACGAGGCGCATAGGATGAGCCCTATATAGCGTCCAGCATTGTCTGTTGCTGGTAGCTGGCGGACGAGGATCGTGCCTACCAGCGAAAGGGCCGAGGCGCTTGCAGCCACAATGCAACGGGACTTGCGGAATCTCTTAGTAAGCCAGGCCGAAAGGAGGACGACGATTACATTATAAACAGCCAGAGGCATCCCAAGGAGGAGTGACTGTCTGGAATCGAAGTTTAAACCTTTGATGATCAAAGAGCTGAACTAAATGAGTGGAATTGAGGTTAGTAGGATCCCGATGCACAGTATGAACCATGGCCCCAATGCATGACTTACGTTAGCAATCACACCATTGCTGAGGGACACTGTAGTAATGACGAAAAACTGAAACCACGTCTTGGGATCCATCATTGCCTCGAGAAACTGCGAATTCGACCACTTGTTCGTCTTGAAACTTCGTTGAGCCACCTGCGGCCTCTGCGTCGCCCAAACTCTCTGAGCTGGGTTGAGAAATCTGGCTGTTGCAGGCGTGTCTGGGAGCCACACATACAAGACGATAGCCCACCCCGCTGTTATTATACCGAGTACAATAAAGAGCCACTATACAGTAAAGTTAGGCTGAGTTGACGTGGAAAGACAAGATTTGAAATAGGTGAGCTTACTCTCCACGGTGCAAGGGGTCCTCCAGTGATGAAGGTGCAACCATAAGCAATGAGACTACCGAGAAGAGATCCCACGGAATTTCCAACGAACCAAAGACTGTGACGTGCAGCGTGCTCCGACGGCTTATACCAGAGTCCTGTGATGAGCGTGAAGCCGGGACTGATAGTGGCCTCGAAGGCACCAAGGAGCACACGTAAAGCACAAAGGGCTGCGAAATTCTCGCTAGCACCGTGGCAGCCGAGAACTACCGCCCATATGAGACTGTTTACTTGTTGTCAGCTTTGGTTGCTATTTCGGATGAGGTTATTCATTTGAGCTCACATCGACGAGGCCAGGAGCTTGGCAATTGGATACTTCACGAGAAGTATGGAAACAGGATATGTGGCGGCAAGATAACCAAAATAGAAGGCACTGTTAAGCCACGGGAACTCCTGACCAACTAGTTTCTACCCATTCAGTCAGAAAATCACTAATATGGCTCCCGTTGATGAGTGTTGACATACCGTATCCTGGATAATACCAAGGAGAGAGGCCGTATTCAAGCTGCTTTTATCGAGATATTGCAGGATATAGATAGCTATGAGAATAGGCATCAGGCTATGCGATTGCTTTGTCAGTCAACGGCAATAAGGCAGAGCTATCAAGACACGGAAATGCACAAGGAATAAGTATACAGGTACATACTAAAGGTCAATCTTTCTGACTAGAGGCTTTTCTTCGATGTTGGAGATGGAGGGATCATCGTCCTGATCCATCACTGATATGGCCTTCTCACCATCGAAAATCTCGGGCTTGGTTTCAGGAGCTGACGCCATGATGTATCTGCTGATACTAGGTTGTTTTATGCGACAACTTGTCGGTGTCCTCTTATTTAATTTATGGAATGACCTTGTCATCAATGGCGTTTTAATCTGAGTCTCAGGATACTTTATATGTAGCCCGGCGAGATAGGCTCATAGTCGCACCTGCCTTGATATTCACACATGACTCAAGCCTGACGAGTCACGGGCAGCCAAAAGGATACTACTGTACATAATGGAGCTAAGTTGATAAGTGGCCACTTAGTTTGCTAGCATCTGTGGATGGGGCCAGCATCTAATTGGCTGTGCTAGACGACGCCAGACAACGAGTGCGGGTCTTATCTATCAGAGACGACCGGTAAACCCAAACGGAGGTCGGTTAACCCGCTCTTAAGGTTAGATAGCCGAAACTGCCCAGAAATGCTCATCACGAGGACACTGCCGTTCTCAACTGTCACTACCTCCACATTTCTGAGCAGAGGGGAGACGACAGCTTCGAGCAGGCATAAACAGCATGCAACAACGATGTCCAGTGATTTGGCACATGCAGCAATTGTGGGGAAGCGACAAAGCAGAGGGCGATCTAGACTAGGTACGTTGAACCGATAGCAGCCTTGGCCGCCTGTTACTCCTATGATGCCCTTCCAGGGAACGTCGCACTGACCATGTATGTCTGTCATCGCTCTAGGATGCTTCACATGTAGGGCAAAACATGTCAAGTGTGATGAGCGTCTGCCTGTCTGTCGACGATGCGAGCGCCTAAACCTAACCTGCAGTCCATATTGGACCAACGATGGAGCGACGACTTCCAGGAGACTTTCTTCAACATCGACATCACTTCGGAAGCTGCAGCCGTCGAAACGACTTATGGCTCATACAGATGGGCCAGCCACCGAGGAATGCAGTCCCCAAAGCAACAGTAACGATTCACTGGACTGGGCGGCATTCGACGACCTATCCGATGCCGCTCTAATGGCTCAATGTTCACGAGATGACGCCCTGGATTTATTCCATCCTATCGACATGGGAAATATTCCAGCACGGATTAATTCGCAAGAATTGTCAGCTCTGATAACCTCATCCCCTCCAAATTATGAGGAAACTATGGATCACATGATGGGAAACCTGCCACTTGGATCGCTACCTTTTGTTAACCAAATTGTCTTATCTCAGACGCTCGCCCTCAGTGAGAATAACTTAACTCTGAACCACGAGGAATATGAGGCTCTGAGACACTATCAGGATGGATTTTGCTTGGTACATACCTCCAAGGTTGCCGCGTGGTCTTTCCCTGTCCTCCTCCTGCAAAAGGTCTCTTACAGTGCTATCGCTATGCGCTGTGCACTGGCTGTGTCACTTCAAGACCTCGACATGCGGCGCCATTCTGATCATCATACTTCTAGCAGAGCAGAGTCATCGCTAGCCATTTCCCACTTCACTATCGCATCGTCGACATTCCGAGAAGTCATACGACAATCAACCAGTTCTGTTGACCATGTGGAGACCCTAGCTGCATTTTATTTCCACTACGTCTTCCTCACCCATCAGCGCATTGTCAACAGGGAAGAACTGCACAAGCTAAGCGGGGCAGTCTTGCGATATCTCCAGGCCTCGTCGATAGGGGAGATTTTGACCAGATCGACGTCAGAGCCAGCCGTGGCCATGACACCACCCATGGGCGCATTCTTGTGCCGGATGCTGCTATGGGTTTACAGAGAGGATGTATATGCAATGGGTTACCGTTGTGCTGGTGAGGTTGCGCGATACATTTCCGAACGTCCAAGACTTCTCAGGCGGCTATGCGTCACCTCGCGGCCAGCATTACAGCTGAACTGGGGCACTGTGTACCCAGCTGAACAACATTTAGACGATGTCTTCTCCGCTCAGCACCTTGACATGCTAGTTCGCATGATCCAGCTCCAGTTCCAGATTACTGAGTTTGGCTGGTCGACAATGGAGTCAGCCAACGTAGATCGGGTTCCAGACACATCTATGCCAGCAGAGAGGAGCTTGCAGATAGAGGAGAAGTTTGACCTCATAGAAACGGTAAGACATTATCCTGGGCGGTATACCACTCGGAGATGTTTTGACTGGCGCTGATCCCGTCTTATCGCAGGACTTTGCTCCTACGTTCCAGATGGTTACAATGCCTGATGATAACTTCCAGACCTCGACTTGTGACCATATTGAGAACGCTTCTGTCTTTGTGACTATCTACTACGCGTGGAAGATGGTCTACTATCGATGCGCCGGCCTGCCAGAGGATAACATCCAGGATGTCTTAGCCATGCTTATGCAAGCAGCCCAGCACACCATTCGCAAGGTTCAGCTCAAAGACCTACAAAGAGCACTCCTAGCGGCCGTAATCGAGACCAAGAATCCGATTCACAGGGACTGGATCCTGACCAAGCTCGGGCCACGTTGGAGAACGGTAATCGAGAATGTGCTAGATAAGGAGTCTCGGCACGGGAAGTGCTTCAATATTTGGAATCTCTATGAGCTTGCCTCGGTTAATACCGGCAATTAGTAATGTACTAGCTCTCGTATCTCAAATCTGGGGAACCTGGTCCTAGATGGATGGACAAGAGCCAGCTCTCTTATCACTGACTTTCAGGAAAGTGGGTACTCAAGGTCCACATGGCTCGCTTGTAGACGACAAGCCGAATTAGGGTGGACCCTCTAGACGATGATATCGTCTAACCTAGAGACTAGTCTCAATAGCCGGACGAGGATGACTTCTCTCAATCTCAAGCACGGTTTTAAAAGCATCATCTTGTTCTTAACTAAGACCGACCCCTGCTTCAATAAGCTATCAAGCGCCACATCACCCCCTCATATCTTTATCCTTTATCTCTCAACTATACCAATAGGTATTCGACGAGATGGCTGTTATCACCAGTGCTAAACAACCATCGCATCCGCACACAGAGACAAGAGCTACCGATACAGTCAATGGAAAGAGCACCTTAGACACTATAGTCAATGCCGTTGATCAGGAATTGGCTGCCCTAAGAGAGATCAACAGTGTAGTATGGATTTCATTGTCATTTACGTTATATACCAACTGACGCCTACCATAGATACATAGCAATCCCGAACTATGCTACAAGGAGTTTAAGGCTCATGACAATATCACCACTCTTTTGGAGTCCTTTGGCCACTCTGTGGAGAAGCACGCTTATGGCCTTGAGACTTCTTTCGTTGCAGAGTATGGCCAGGGCGGTCGTCTGGTGGTCATCTGCTCCGAGTATGATGCCCTCGAGGGCGTTGGACACGCTTGTGGACATAACCTGATTGCCACTGCTTCGATAGCCTCTTTTCTAGGCATTGTTGCTGCACTCAAGCAGTCTGGCGCCCCAGGTCGAGTGCGGATTCTCGGTTGCCCTGCTGAGGAAGGTGGTGGTGGGAAGATCAAGCTCATTCGAGCTGGTGCCTTTAAAGATGTCGATGCTGCTCTTATGGTTCACGCCAGTACGCCTTTAGACATCCCACAACCTGCTGGCGCAGCGGCCGTTGGCGGTAGGTCGGTAGCTATCTTCCGAGGTATCTTCACTGGCGAACCAGCACATGCTGGCGTGGTCCCTTGGAACGGCATCAATGCATTGGATGCTGCTTCGTTGACATACAGCGCGATCAGCATGCTACGCCAGCAGGTTCGACCTACAGACCGCCTCAACCTTTTTATCAAGGAAGGGGGACAGATGACAAATATCATCACGGCGAGAACCGTGGTTGAAGTTGGTGTGCGTACTCTTACCTTGGGTGAGAACGAAAAGCTTCAGCATCGAGTAAGAAACTGCTTTAAAGGAGCTGCCCTTGCCACTGGGTGCAGTATTGAGTTTGAGTCAGTGTATGTATACTCCAATCTCGCATTCCTGTCCACTTGACGAGGTTGCTGACAACGGATGCGTTTAACAGAATGGACACATATGCAGACCTCCATTCCAACGAGCCCCTCTGCAACGAGTTTACTGATATTATGTCACGGCACTTCAACAGTCAGTTCCATGGCAACATGAGTGATCCTCACATCTCCGGGGGCGGGTCGGACTTTGGCAATGTCAGTTACGAATGCCCATCGCTGCATCCTCTATTTATTATCCCAAGTCTTCCGACTGATAATGTGCATGCTCCCGGATTTGCAAGGGCGGCTGGTGAGCCTGCGGCATTTGATGCAGCAATTAAGGCAGCAAAGGGCATTGCAGTATTGGGATTTAAGGTCTTAGTCGATGGTCAGTTTGCAAATGCAGTAAAAGAGGCTTTTAAGAAAGATATTGTTAGAGGAAAATGATATTACTAGCTGGCTAGGAGTTAGCGTGGTTTTTCAGCACTCAAACATACTTCTGTCGTCCATAATGCACTTATTCTCAAGCTCGATTTAGAATAGAAAGGCAGACAATATTCAGCCAAGGATCGAAGCAAGCTTCATCAAAAATGAGAGGCACATACGCCATGCTGCTGTCTTAAGCCGCATGAAAAACTCATGGAACAATAAGTAAATGCCAAAATAACGCAAACTTTCAGGACTGCGCAGCTTATCTAGTGGCAGTAGGAGGGAAGTATATAAAACTTACAAGATCTTCTTCCCTGCCATAAGTATATACTTCTAGATACTGTTTTCCTTATACTTTTCTTTACTAATATAAGACTGATAAGTCAAGTTCAAGCATTAACAGTTCCATTAATCTATCATCAGATAATAAGAGTCCTGCCTACATTGAAACACTCTACCAGGCTCACGAACTCGGCAATTCGCTCCCACATCGCCACAGGGTTCGAATACATAACAAAGTGACCACTTTGGGGTATCTGAGCCAGCTTCACCCCCGCCTTCACCAATCTCGGCAGGTATGATAAAGAAGCATATTGCACTCCAAACATATACATTCTTGGAAAGCCGAAATTCTCAAAGGCTTCCAAAAGTCGTCCGTTATCCGTGCAGTCTACCATAGACTCAAACGTAGGCCGAACTACAGGGGCTTGAACTTTGGAACGAAAAGAAGCTGCATATAGCCCATTGCCGTAAAGCGGTGACCGTCGTGTTCGCTTCAGGAACTCATCAACAAATGCTTCTGGGTCATCCGATGGGTAGTGGATGACCTGTCGACTCAGAAAACAGTCTTCTGGGGCAAGGTTGCCTTTGATGTTGATGAAGCTCTGAACCAATGATGCTTGCCGTTGAGCTAGTAGGTTGGCAACGAGACCGCCCATGGAGTGTCCGACAAGATGGTAGTGGGTGATGTTGAACTGCTCAAGCACTCGTTCTGCTATCGATACAAGCAAGGACATTGATAGCAGAGATAGATCGGACATTGTCGACTCTCCGCTCCCGGGCGTGTCGTAGGCCAAGAAGGGCCGGCCAGTGAATAGCGGATTGAGGGCAATGTCAACATAGTCTTCTTTGGTTCCTCCGAAGCCATGTAGGAAGAAAATTGGAATCAAAGGTCCATCTCGACGAACGGTAGATATATTGAAAGAGAGGTCGCCGATGCGAAACTCTACTGTTTGATGAATCAATTGCTGAGGCTCGGTTTCTTTTTCCATTTTCGATATCGACATTTTTTTCGAGTAGTTGTTGGTGACCTCTAATCCGTAGCTCTGCTTCATGCCAAAGCAACGGCGGCGGTTAAATATCCAACACTTATACCTATTCGGAACACCAACATAGCCTCATACACGCCCACTATCCCCACTTCGGCAAGATACTTTTTTACCGTGCTTCGGCATCGCCTCGAACGCGCCGTCCCCCAATTAGTCATTGCAAAACTCAAATTCCAGATCCATATGTTGAGTCAGATTCTGTTCGCGTCATTCTCGATTTGCAGCAAGTCTCCATCGTTTGATAGGCCTATGCTGATTAATTACTTTGTTACAAGCCCTAGAGGATCTCTGCAGCTTCTTCAAACGATGAATGCAGTCACAAGTGCTAAGAGGGTTTTTCATAATTCCTGATTTTATTCTGACGAGCGTGCAGATTTCAGTTCTGCTATATACCAATTCTGAATAGCCCGCACATCATAGCCTAAAGCCACTGTATCAAATATTTCGAGATGCTTCCTAGCTGAGGCGCCATCATTAGACAATCGGCCAATCCATTTGCCATGCTTCCTTGCTACTGCTATAATCATCTCAATTGCGTCGTTGAATTCAGGCTCATCGCCTCTTGCAGGGGCGTAACCTAAAATCGAGAGAGCAAGGTCGTTGGGTCCTATAAAAAGCATATCTTGTGCAGACTTAGAAACGATCTGACATAGGTCAGGGGGGCTAGATTACTCACCAACCCCAGGCACGGCGCAAATAGCGTCAACATTCTCAACGCCCAACTTGGACTCAATTTGCAAACAAATGAGAACAGTCTCGTTGGCCATGGCCATATAAGTTGGGATATCAACCCCAAAAGCAAATCCAGGAAACGCTGAGCCTTGCCCCCTTAGCCCTTGGGGAGGGAACTTGGCGTGTTGAACCACGTTCCTGGCATCTTCAGGTGTATTGATCATAGGAACAACAATACCATGAGCACCTGCATCAAGAGCGCGTTTGATCAAGTCTGCATGTGTCATTCTTAAACGGACGAGTGGAGAGACTCCCTGCGAGGCAATAGCCATAACTGCATTATGCATAGAATCATCGCTGATGTGTCCGTGCTCACAGTCGATGATCACTCCATCAAGGCCAGTGGAAGCTACCAGTTGCGCTGTGCGTGCGGAAGGGAGACCGAGAAAGGTCATAATCGGCCGCTTATTAGCGCGAAGAGCGTTGAGTAGCCGCAATTGCGAATTTTGAATAGTGGTCGTCAGAGCTGAGGTATGCAACATTGTGCGGTATGTTACAGGAAACGAGAGACAGCGATGAAGTGCTATTAGAGAATTATGAAATGCTCGATGTTATTTAACTATGCAACAAACTACAGTTAATATGCATAGCCTGTAGATAAGCCAGACTCGGTCCTATTTAAGGGCGGCATATTCTGGGAAGTCAATCGGTGAAGTTCCTGACGGCCGATCCAATACTCATCATCTTGGATTTTGTCGACATTTTGAATTCGGTGGGCCCTGGTGCGTGGCGAGTGTTGCCTTTCACTCGGTAGCATGTTTATCGCCGGTTCTCTGACCGGCATCCTTTAGTCTTCCCGACGGCTCCATCAGGGTTTCGCCAGCTTGATCTATAACTTAATACCGTATTCCATCAATTACCCTCAATCTCTCTGCAACGAAAGATTATCACCATTCTAGAATCAACACGAAGAGAAAGGTTTGAACATGTCGCACCTTTCCGGAATCCCACCCACTCAGCCAGACGCGGCCTTTTCTCTCATAGCCAGCTTCAAAGCGGACACGGCCGCGCACAAGGCTGACTTGTGCCCGGGGTTCTATCGTGATAATAACGCAGAACCATGGATTCTTCCTTCTGTTGCCCTGGTACAGCACCGCCGAGTAAAGTTCACTACCTGTTAAACATTCGCTGACCATGTTCTACAGGCAAAGGAACAAATACATGCCGACGCAAGTCTCAACCATGAGCACCTACCTCTTGCCGGTCATCCAGAGTTTCTTCTTGGCTCACAGAAGCTGATCTTTGGCGAAACGCGAGATCTAAAGCGTGTAGCTTCAGTTCAGACAGTTTCTGGTACAGGAGCCAACCACATGGCTGCTCTGTTCCTCGCTGCCAGCCTCAAACCAAAGAGAGTCTGGATCTCGAACCCAAGCTGGATTAATCACACAGAAATTTGGAAGCTTGTTGGCCCAGACATTGAACAACGGTTCTATCCTTATTATGATGCAACACATCACCAAGTGGACTTTGAAGCAATGACACAGACCTTGCGCAAGGAGGCTTGTGATGGAGACGTCATTATCCTACACGCATGCGCTCACAATCCCACTGGAGCAGATCTCACCCGACAGCAGTGGGAGACTGTTGCTGATATTTGCAAGGATTCTGGTTTATTCGCGGTCTTCGACATGGCTTAGTAAGTTGCACACATCCCCATCAAAGAATGTTCTGCATCTAACCCCCTTGCAGCCAGGGCTTTGCATCTGGAGACCTGGATCAGGACGCCTCTGCAATAACTCACTTCTATGATAGATCCGACCTAGAATTCGCAGTGGCGCAGTCCTTCTCGAAGAACTTCGGCTTATATGGAGAACGCGTAGGAGCTCTTCACATGGTTGTACTCGAGACCGAGACGGCGGCCAGGGTTACCCCTCTCCTGACGCAGCTTTCGCGCGCTGAGATAACATCTTGTCCTTCGTATGGTGCAAGGATTGTAGCCAAGATTTTGAGTAGCCCGGCTCTCTTTGACCAATGGCAACAAGACTTGGTCACGATGAGTGAGCGGATGAAGGGTATGCGAAAGGCGTTGTATCAGGAGCTACAACGTAGATCAGTAAGGGGATCATGGGAGCACTTACTTACAGACGTGGGAACACCTGTCCCAGCTATCCCGTGTGTATCAACTAACAAAGCTTACAGATCGGCATGTTTTCTATGGCAGGACTTACCCGCGATCAGGTCTATGAGCTCAAGACGAAGCATCATATTTACCTGCTTCCATCTGGCAGGTTGTCCATAACTGGATGTAAGCACTACGTCCAATCTCCTGGTCTAAGATAAGTAGACTAATGAGTTTTAATAGTGACAAGCAGCAATATAAATTTTGTTGCACAAGGCTTCCTTTCTGTCTTAGGCACGAACTAGCAGTGACAGTCCTAGACCATTATGCTCAGATAAGAAAGCAGGCTTAGTCATAGCTACTGAAATTGTGCAATTATTTATTAAGATGTACTTTGGCTTCAATGGATTACAATTATAACTACCTTATAACTATTAGAGATGCTCTTTATCCTTACTTTTTATACCGACTTGCTTGATACTGTTAATGCTCGAATCTGTATTAATGAAATTGATTTAAAATTAAGACACGTATAGACTGTTATGAGTTTAAGCATAACGGTGTATTTCTTCTAGTAATACTATGCGGCAAAAATCGCGTATTAGTCACAACGACCATTCCAACTTGGATTGAAAAAGCCTTGTTCTGCTTGATTGCACACTTAATGGCTTACACCGCACCGTAGCTCGTCACTGAGCATTGCCTGGGTCCATAGTGGGACTGTTCCTGGCGAAAGAACAAAACACCGAGCCAATAGGCATCTTTGGTTTGACTTTGATGGTGGAGCTCAAGGTCGGGGAGACGACGGAACGCCGATCCAATCGGCGTCTTCGCTTTTGGCCCTTAGGACGTGATGCTTGTGGGGGCGGTATTAGCATCAATATTCTACCAGTAGATTGATGGAGTCTCTTGGAGTATATAGTTTAGATGGCCACGGAGGCCATGCTGGATCCAAGCATTGTCTTCCAAAATACACCAAACTAGACTTCTTTTCCATCTTTTATACGATAACTGTTCCAGTGCATCAAAATGTCTGACACTACACTTGATCGGCTTTCAGCGCTGGATACCAATACAGTATCTGACGCCTTGGATTTTCTTGGTCTCCCTGGAGCTACGCATGGCCTTCGACCTCTCTGGGACTGTCCCAAAATCGTCGGCCGCGCCAGCACTGTCCAACTTGGACCCAAGAAAGAGAATGCGCAAGCTACGACGCATCTAATCACACCGGTGATAGATGCTGTAGCAACAACCGATCGCATCCTTGTCATCGCTGGTGGTGTAGAAGGCATCTCCTCCTGGGGTGACATCATCGCCAACGCCGCAAAGGTCAAACAAATCCGTGGATCTGTTATAGATGGCATGAGTCGTGACATTGATGGAAGTCGGGACATTGGCTATCCTGTCTTTGGTCGTGGTGTAACGATGATCAGCGCTCGCAACAGATTGATTCAAATCGATTCTGGCGTGCAGGTTGAGATACGCGGGGTCAAGGTGGACGAGAACGACTATGTGATTGCAGATAACTGCGGTGTGGTTTTTGTACCAGCCGATCGTATCGAAGATGTCCTGGAACTGGGCGAGCGCATCGACCGTCGCCAGAATGGAATGGTTCAAGAAGTGCGAAGCGGTCTCTCTGTGGCAGAAGTCATGCATGACACGCAATTCGAAGCCATTGGATCTTCGACTGCTCCCAGCAGGCCTCACAATCCCCAAAACCCCAAGAAAACTACTCCCGAAGACCAAGAACTGGTTCGTCTATTCGCCAATTCTGACACCCCAGGAGTCTCAGATGCCCTCGACAAGCTTGGTATTCCAGGACAGGCATTCGACATCATGCCCTTGACGAATTACAGCAAGACGACAGTCGGCCCGGCTTTCACAGTTCGTTACGGACCCGCCAGTGACCCTCCCGGAAGCGTTGGTGATTTCATCGACGACGTGGCCATAGGCGATATCGTTGTGATTGATAACGGTGGCCGTACAGACTGCACTGTTTGGGGAGATATAATGACGCAGTATGCCGGCCTGCGTGGCGTTGCGGGGACAGTCATCAATGGTGTATGCCGTGATGTTGACCGTGCTATCGGCGACAATTACCCAATTTTCTCCTCTGGGCGCTGGATGCGGACGGGCAAGGATCGTGTTCAGGTCGAAGGTGTCAATGAGTCGATTGGCGTCGGTAAAGTACGTGTCAGCCCGCGAGACATTGTTGTAGCGGATGCAAACGGGGTTGTGATCGTGCCGCGAGACAGAGCTCGCGAGGTGGCTGCAATTGCGAGTCGTATCGAGGAGAGTGAGCAAGGTATCAGAGAAATGATATCCAAGGGATCTACTATTGCTGAAGCGAGAGAGAAGCTTGGTTATCACACTCTACAGCGTAAGGAATAGATATGAAAGATTCTTCAACAAGGTCACTTATCAACAGGATAGTCTAGCATTACAACAAACTCCATTAATCAGTCCTACACTATTCCTGCCAGCATATCTGTTGAAATGCATTGTCGTAGATCCAGTCATCGAGAAATGAAAGGTTCAGAGGTGAGCCATCAGCTGCCTGAGGACCATGTTCTGTGTTATGTAAAGCAGGGACTTCCAATGATTGATTGGTCATTGCGGACTGGAAGACTTCTAATGAGCCAAGGTCTCCCGATGTCGGCAAGTCATTTGGTTGACACGGTGTAGAACCCCATGCTTCCAGGACTATCTGTATCTCCTTGATGTGAGCATAGAACTCCATAGCTGCAGGATTTCCATTCTCTTCTAGTTGCTGTAGAAAGCCTGCAACAATGTCGAACTCTTCTTTGTCATTCTTCGAAGTATCTTGACCGAGTGTGCTCGCTATCGCGAGGATAACCGCAGCAGAGAAAAGGTGTTGCACGTAAGAATAATCGAAGGTGTGGAATTCACCATTTACCCAGGACCGCAACAACAGCTGGCAGGATTGTCGAGCAGTGCTGACGCACGCATCTGCAGCTTCGCGCGCTGCATCTGGAAGAGGGTTTCCTCTCGACGCTGCCACAGCCTCACCCACATGTCGACGAAAGCAGAAGAGTAGTACAGGCCTCGTTGCCAAGATGAATAACTAGAAGAGTCAGTAAACTTAGTATGACTCGAATATACAGGCAAGGATATGTAATGAATGCCATTAATTTGAGACAGAGTAATTCATGAACGCCATACCTGATTAAATGACACCTTCAATCTAGAGATAGCAGACTGAGAGTGATCCTCAGTCTCGTCTGTGCGACTGAAGGCAACCTTTGTTTGATCTGGTAGTTCCGCCTTCCAGTGGTCAAGCTCCTCTCGAATTCTTGCAACCCTTTGAAGAAATGTACCGCGCTGAGGTGTCCTGACATAGAGAGATCTAGAGATGTTCCCGGCGATCTTGGCAAGTCGTACAATAACCAAAAAGTGAGAATGATCGCCGAAGTCTTCCAAGGTGAGAGAAGGGCCATTGGAGGGTAGATTGACCGAGATATCCTCGTCCGATATCAATAGCGGAAGACCAATCTTGGAGGATAATAGACGATCGAGGATATAGACTGACCACCAGACCCGGATGCGATGCTCCCTTAGCTCAGGATCTGCAAGATAGGTGTCGCCAATGCTGAGATGGAGGCCCATCACGGTCGAGAGGCGCAAGGCTGAGCCGATAAGTGTACACGCAGAGTGTCGGCGGTTTGCTTCGAGAGAATACAAAGTCTGGAGTATCCGTCAGTATGAAGGAGCATGATTCATAAGAGAACCTACTAGGATCAAGGTCGTTTCGATCACATCAAGCTGTGGCCTTTCGTTGATCAGACGAACCGTATCGCTAGCGATTGCAAAGTACGCCATCCCAGGAAGTCTTTTGCTAGAACTTAGGCATTTACTTGAACGCAGCTCACCAAGTGCAAACAAAGCCCACATCTTGGCTTTCGCAACGGGGCCAAGGGTAGCGTTGCCCGGGTCTGAACAGAACGTGTCCAGCACGGAGAGCACCTCGCTGCGCCTCACTACATGATAGCTGTGCCGGAGAAATTTAAGCGCTGTCCGAACGAAAAGCCTGGCGCGCGGCGGTGTCGGCCAGGCTGGATTTGTAGAGACCAGTAGGCGTAGGTCGTCGTCGGATGCGAACTGTGTGCGTGGGATGTGACTTGGTGTTTGGGAGGACAAGGCAAATTGTCGGAACCGAGTCGCAAACGCTGCATCGGAGATCTCGCCTATCCAGATGGGCGTATCTGATGATCTCGTTTGGGCGAACCAGTCTATTTCCTCCAGTATCTTCTCCTCAGTAACATGCTGATGGTTGCTAGATGTTGGAGCAGGTTGCGAGGGTCCACCTGGATTTCCGGGTTGTGGCGACTCAGGATGGATCTGGGCACGTAATTCCTCATTCTCTTGAAGGAGGCGATCAAGGAAACTATGCCATGTGAGTTTCATGACAACCAGACTTATTCTCTAACAAATTGAAATACCACATAAAATCACGAATAAGGACAAATCTAGGGCGAGGCAGCGATGGGAAGGATAATACCTTTGGTTTACCCTGATCTGCCGATCTCGCATTGGATACACGCATTCAGATGCCAAAGAACAATTGTTGCATGGTTTGTTCCCGGAGCATTTTATCTTCCGAGCATGGCAGTTACGACACCTAGATGGAAGACAAGAGCGAATTAGCACAGCGTCTGAGGTCCTTGTAGTTACTTGCAACCCACGCGATGGATTTCTGCCGGGGTAAATTGGAGGGATCGGAACGATATCGGCGTGTATTGCTGCGAGCAGTAGAGGGCGGCATGTTGTAACTAGTTCGGATAAGAGGGGGCGATGAAAATAAATAGGGGCTAGACTGAGATAAAAGAATTAAGGGAGTAAGTGGCAGATATTAAATGGAGGGAATAGGTAAATTTTTAGTATCGGTAAAAGAGTTCAACTTGCCGCTTTCTTAGCGCGAGCAATTGTGGCGTCTTGTCGTCTCAGTACATATAGTGGGGCCCTTGGACTTGCTCCAATCTGTCAACATTTTTATTGAGGGAAACTACATTAGCAATTGCTAAAATTACTAGTTAATACCAGGCATAGTATATAGATAGTATCTTACTGCTTTACCATGCGCTATGATACCACCCTAAAGCGGGTCCTGTTGGTTCAAGGCAATTATGAACTGCTTCCCAGCCTGCCTCGAGCCTTCCAATGGCAAGATTACTCGCCCTCGTATTCTCAATATCCGCCAAGCTTGTCTCATCATCAGGGAGTAGGTTGCATTTTCGGAGTGCCTCCTCTGGTGGGATGGTGCGTCTATTGTTCTTGAAGACGTAGCGAGCCACAGACGATGCATAAACTGATTTGAGTATGTTGTCTTCCTGCTTCTCATGTTTCTTGACTGTCTTGGGCCTCTTGCTAGGTTGTAGCACAAACTCAGTTGGGCAGAAAACACCGGGTTTGACGAAATGAGTCACAATGTACAACCATTTCTCATCCCACGAAAGCACCCGGGTCCACAGCTCGTATCGGGCATATGGTTTGATCTCCTTGCGCCATGTACACGTTGTCCCGCCCAGAATCATAGTGAAATGTGTCGGCCCCGGCATCGGATTGAAAGCCCTTCCGAAGAGAAGGAGGCTAAAGTTTCCACGAGACATGTCCATATCTGTGAAATATGTTGAGTTTGACTTGTGGAGATTGTAATCGCATTCTAATGCTGGAGACCGCGTGGCGCTGATTGCAGGGAGGAAGATACATCGAGGGGAAAGATGTTTCTCAGGAGCTGAGTCGGTAAGTCGGCGAACGAAAGCGCGAAGGAACCGAGCCTATGTAAGCTGTTAGTATGTGAATGATTGATAGTTTTGAAAATATTTGCGTAGCTTACAAACCACATGAAATGTAGGGACTTGAGATTGGTTAACAGGAAAGCCAACACCAGAGTTCTCCAACTGAAAATTGACGCCATTGGTAGAAAGACGAAGCTTGAAGAACTAGACACTGTATCGGCCATGGTCATAAAAGAAAGCGATAGTATGCAGTCACAGATGTAAGAGATTGATAAACCGTCGATGTCACACAATTTTCAACGTTAATATCTATTCAGGCTCTCTTTACCAAGAATAAATAGACCTTCAAGGTCACAAAAGAGAAAACTCTGCAACATTTGTTGAGTGTTTTGTTGAGGCACATTCGGCTGGAGTTTGACGTGACGGGGCCGAAGACCAGGAGTCTACTCAAGGCCCCACATGATGCCGCGGTCTTGTCGCTGGCATGTAATATTTAGGGTTAACGAGGCGATAAAGTGTTTGTCCATTTTTATTTTGGTGCGGAAGAAATAACCTCATTTTAACGAACGATTTGACCAACCACTCTTCTATGTTATAAAGTACCTAATAGGACAGAATAGCAGCTATGATTCCATCTCGGATACTCTGGCGAACCACTTACAGCTTTGAACTTGAAACCCCGCTGTTGTCCGCGTCCCACCAAGGCCAAAAGGGCACAGCCTTTCGATCGAAGGTCCCACTGAAGTCTGGACGTTGTTTCTTCGTAACACCTTGAATACCGGCCATATTGTCCTTAGACCCAACAAGCGAGATGAAAACCTTTGAGTCCAACTTATGCATTTCTTCCGGAGTCTCCGAGTTATACAGCAGCATGTCCCTCATAAGCTTAGTGCTAATAAGTGAGGTACTTTCTGCGACACGGGATGCAAGCTCCACAGCGTGAAGTAAAGTTTCTTGTGGAGTCGAAAGGAGCTTCGAGAATAAAGGGCTAACGATTGGATCTGAAGCAAGGTAGGTATCGCCAGTGGTGGCAATATGCATCGCCTTGGCAAGTCCGATCAAGCGTGGAAGAAAATAGGCACTGCAAGACTCGAGGCTCAAGCCGAGACGTGCGAAAGGTAGAGCGACTTTTGCTCCAGCCCAGGCTACGCGGATGGTGGCAGGGAAGGTTATAGTGAACCCGAAGCCGGCTGCAGGGCCGTTGATGGCGACAATAGTGGGTTTAGTGCAGCTTGCCATTGCAAGAGCAACTTTGCCTCCCCTACAAGATCTTATTAGCGTTCGTGCAGTTCCATTATTGAGCGGTCACATACTGGTCCCTATATCTATCGATGGACTCTTGACTCGCTTGGTGAGTCATCAGCCCGGAAAAGCCAATCTGGAGATCCGCTCCCGCACAGAAGGCCTTCCCTGTACCAGTCAGAACAACAGCCCGAACTCGCTCGTCTTGATCAATAAGTCGGTAGGCCTTCTCAAGCTCATTGAGAAGATTCTCAGTAACAGCATTATGTTTATCAGGACGGTTGAAGGCTAAGATAAGAACCTTGGTAGCGACAGGCGAGTCTTCTGGTACATGAGAAATAATGATATCCTTGAAGGGCAGTGATGAGTAGGAAGCTGGGACTTCAATAGTTGCTACCATGCTGAAAATGGTTGAAATATGTGATTGGGATGTTGCACTGTCAATCAATGTTGAAAATGGTCTATTTCTTAGTAGTGAGTCGACCTGATGGGTCTTTATAAGTAAATACTTTCAACCTGAAAATACGCTGCTATAACACTGTTGGTCTTCGTTTCTGCCGTGATACACATGGCTCATCGTATGCTAGAAGTGCCCGAGGAACAGAAGCCCTGCCCCACATTGTGCCGAGAGACGATGGGTCACTCCGCCGAGGATAGTTCTGCACCCAGCAACCTAGATAAACCGACTCCGCAATTCTTTACATTTCAATGTTACAGCCGAAATATCACAGTGGCGGTATTCACGAGCAATCTTCAAGTTATGGCAGACCTCGGTCCTATGTCGAGTCTTCACTACTTCATTGCTTGTGAAGTCACCTTAAAGAGTTAAACCTGCCGAAATTAGGCCGCCAAACATGTTGAAACAGGCATTCGAGCCTTCTCGATAAAGAGTGTATGTTTGGTTTGTACAGTCTTGTTGGAGACTTTAACTCTGCAGTTTTACCTTGAATCGGTGTCCTCGTTGATATTGCGGAGTTGCTTCTCTATATGTTAATTGGCCGTTCTTCGGTCTGTTAAGCCATTATGCTGTTTATAAAGATATCCGTTAAGCTCTAGTAACCGCTTATTAGGGCGACTACCTCGGCTATTTTTAAACGCTGTTCGGGTCTCCGCTGTCATTCACCTTTGGAGAGTCTGGATAGTAGATGACTTCTGCGATGCCGCCAAATAGTGACAGGCCCCATAAGCGGGCACATGTAGCTTGCAAAGCCTGCAATAGTCGTAAGGTCAGGTGCACTATCACATTGTTTGGGCCCCCTTGTGCCAACTGCGCTGTGGACAACATTCCCTGCGAGATCAAGACCCGCAAGCGGCGACGGTCAGGTCACCTCATCTCCAGATCAGGCGGTATACATAGCTGACTTGCACAGAAATACCGATATCCTGCCTACAATGTCTGATCCGGCAAGGCAAGATACTTCCATGTCCTCGGGACACACTCCTTCGGCAACACAGCTCTGCAATTCGCAGAGCGAGAGCCCCCACTGGGATACTTCCGGCCCAGCGAGAGAGAGCAACCCATCTCGTTGGGGTTCGATGACTGATGGGCCCACTGATTTATCCCCGGAACACTCGCAGCAAGTCCACAATGCTTCATCTGCTACTTCTAACCGGGACACTATAGTTGTCGACCAGGACACCGATGAAGGCGAGATAACTGTAGCACTCGGCGCAGAAGTTGACGAAACAATACAAAGTGAGGCCCACGATGAAGTTGAAACCCCACCAATTGCAAATGCCACATCTGCATGGGCCGAGACTCTTGAAGAGCATGAGAGTGATGGTAATCGAGTGCCTTTCTACCCAGGTACGCATATAAAGTCCATCTATCAAGCCTGATAGCCTCTAATGTTGACAAATCCTAGGTGATAAAAGAGGACCGGCTTTTGTGATAGATATTTGCAAACCCCAAAGATTAACAGACAGCAATCATTCGTTTGTTGCCATGCCTTCGTTAGAGTCCCTCCAACCAGAGGAAATCGAGTTTCTCCGATGGAGAGGTTGCTTTACCTTGCCTCCCCAACCACTCCAAGAAGCTCTCATCAAAGCTTATTTTCATCATTGTCATTCTTTCGAACCGGTCCTTGATCCTCAAGAATTCTTCAATGCCTATAGTAAAGGCCAACTCAGTTTACTACTTCTGTGGTCAGTCTTTATGTGTGCTGCGACTGTAAGTTACCTATTACCCCGGCGGTAGACATACACGCTGACTTGTCAGTTTGTTGAGGAGGGTCTGTTTTTGATGAACCTCTTCCAATCTCCTCTTACGTTCAAACGTAATGCCTTTCAGCGAGCAAAGGTATACTCTCGCGGTGCCCGATAAGCTTAACTGACTGACATGGCCTACAGACATTGTACGATGCAGACTATGAGAAGAACAAAATTACATTAATTCAATCAGTATTTCTTATGGGGCATTTCTATGCAGATGCTGAAGATCGCCTGGGTCCCTGGCACTGGAACGGCATCGCTATCAGCCTATCTCATACGATCGGTCTTCACATGCTGACATCTCCCTCACGAAACGGTATTAGGCCTTTGTGGCGCCGTATCTGGTGGTGTATCTACTACCGTGAGGTCTGGCTTTCAATGGGCCAAGGTCGGCCAATGCGAATATCTCTTGATCATTGCTCAACTCCGATGCCGGGACCATACGATACGAGTCCTACCAGTTCGCCTGAGTACCAACAATTTGTACCTGAGGATCTCGGTACACTTCTTGGGATATGGCTAAAGCTGATAGGAGTGACTCACGTCATGGGGAGGATATTATCAACTAACTATACCATCAAAGGCGCAAGGCCTTCCAGAGCTATCATTGAAAGAGACGAGAATGATATTCGAGCCCACTGGGTCCATGACGAGAACAATGATCAGAGTCCAGTACTGGCTTCTCATATATATCAATACCGGCTTCACACTCAGTAAGGCCTCTAGCGTCATAATCAGTCATTGGCTAAACAGATCTCGCAGGGCAGTTATCATAGCTCTGTACAGGCCATTTCTCCACGAGACACCAGACGGGGTTCCAGACAATGAACAGGACTCTTGGAAAGCGGTTGTAAAAAGCAAGCTTCGGACTGCAGCCGCTCATGCGACCCATGCCATTAATTGTATGATGGCAGAAGATCTGATCAAGTTCGCCCAAACGATTGCGTATGTCCTTGAAGCTATGGAATATGAGAACGCCGCTAATCTACTATTAATTACCCAGGGTGCTCACTATCAGTCCACCGATTCAAATCCATCTACTGGAAATGGCATCATCCAAGTCGTCGTCTGGCAAACTGGCAAAGCACAACCTAGCCCTGTGCTTGCTAGCTCTGGATGAGATGCGAAAGTACTACGTGTCGGCAGATGCAGCGTACAAGCTATTTGACCGCGCGAGGATCATGGTGGAGAAGTCACTTCGAAACGATGAAATAGTTTCGCAAGGTTCCGCATCCGCGAGTGAATGCCCGCGAGAACCCCAAGGGATTGAGACATCAGAATGGATCGATAACTCTGCCTCTATGGGCTATGAAGTTGCATCTGTGGGGTTGTTTTCTGCTCTATGGATGCCATTTGCGAATCTCATACCAGACGAGTCTTTAGATGGTTCGTTCTAGGCAAAGCTTGTATTTTAGGTATTTGAAAATAAACTTGGTATTGTTAACATTATTTTGAAGTTTGAATAAAGTACCCTTCCTAGGTAAATAAATAATGGAATAACAAAACTTGACATATATGAGTGCGGCAAATCGCGTTGCCACCTTGCGCGGGCGGACACGAGAGCATATCTGCGCGGCGACGTTATTGGCAGAGCTCAAGGCGAACCGACGCCACACGTCGCTGAGCGATAGCTACGACCAGATATGGAGGCATGTGCTGGCGGTCGTCTCCAATGCGGTCAACTGCTCCTCGTCCTCGAGCGAGGTAAGAGATGAAAGCGTCCATACTGCAAGTAGGCAGCGAAAGGGCTTCCCGTTACGGCGACTCATTACGCCATAGAACGCCGGCAATGGCGACACACTGGTGTAGTACAACACTGGGTCGACGTACACTCAACATTACGTGGTTTGAGCGACTGGCTTAGTAGCTACCGGGCTAATGAATGCTGCTGCCAAAAAAGGGAGATTGATTTTGATAGGTCCGGGAAATCGAACAATCCACATGGCCAGCATCGGTCGAAGTCTCCCCCGATGCAATATGAGCAATCTTCTCCTGATTCCCCGCGCTTCTCTAGACTAATTTCGTAATTTCGGGACCATTTCCCCGCATAAACGAGGATAACTGGGCCCGTGACCACATTTTGGGAGATTCTGGGGTAAAGGACCCTGGTCCCCCAAGCGTGGCGCCAATTAGCAGTTAGTTCGCCTCCGCTCCAAAGAACTACACTCGGTTCGACTAGAACCGAACCCAACTCGGAAGCAGTGCCTCCACACAGCATACTGTATAGAGTGCCCAAGGTAGGGGCTCAGATCAGACTACCATCATTCGGGAGATTCCTATTCACAACAACGGCCTATCTATCGGGTTATTCATTCAATATCTGTCCGGCGCTAGAGTATCGACGTCCAGACACCCGATGCTGAGCCCCTCCTTTGAGGGTTCAACTCGTTGTATATAAGTCAGGGAAATCTATAATAACGACTCGATAACTCTACAGGAGAACTCATTCCACAAGTAACTTGAAACAACAATCCACCCTAGCAACTTCATATACAGCCGACATAAAATCAATACCATGCCGAGTATCCTAAAGACTGTTTTTCTGGCCGCGTTGGCCGGCGGACTATTGGTCAGTGCCGACACCAGCAATTTTCAGGGGGTCAATTGGGCTGTTCTTGGAGACAACTTCGTGAAAGGTCCACTGGTCCTCCGCGGCCTGGACAAGTCCGATGACTATGATACCGTCCGAGCCAAGGCCGACGCTATCTACACCGGTCTCAAGGACAATCTCGGCATTAACGCCATCCGATTGCCAGTCAACACAATCACGGTCAATTCTACCTGGTGGGATGCCTACACTGGAGTGATCGACTCCGCCACTGACCACAACCTCAAGGTGATCTTGGGTTACTGGGAAGACGGCGCAGCTTCGGGAGGCAAGATCGTCGACTTGAACGCCTGGAACACTATGTGGGATGCTGTGGTAGGTCAGTACAACAGCAATAGCCTCATCTACTTCGAACCCATGAA
Source organism: Fusarium mangiferae (assembly GCF_900044065.1). NCBI lineage: Eukaryota > Fungi > Ascomycota > Sordariomycetes > Hypocreales > Nectriaceae > Fusarium > Fusarium mangiferae. Next base: position 103,752 of record NW_024573928.1, read on the forward strand.
CGAACCGCACGGCTATACCGCCGCTCAGTGGACCAACGTAGCTGCCAATTGGGTCGCCAGACACTCATCGCTGCCCAAGGGGCGAATCCTCATAGGCGGCACGGGTTATTGCCAGAATCTTCAGCCCGTCTGTGACGACAGCCGTTTGGATGGGACCTTGCTGTCTTACCATGTCTACACCTTTTTCACCGGCGCGAAAGATTACAACGGCTGGGTTCAGGCCTACAAAAGCGGCCTGGGTAATTGCGCTTCTCGCGCAGTCACAACCGAGTTCGGTGCGCCAATGGACACTGGTCTCAATTATAGCGACGCCAACAGCACGAATAACTTTGTTCGATATATTCGCGCCTTGACCGATTCCATGCGCGAGCTCAAGATTGGCTCGACCTATTGGCCGGCAGTTGGTGGCAAAGTCACCGCAGGCCAAACTGATGACTGGTACTCTATCCAGAAGTTCCATGGCAGCGGTGTCGACTTGACTCTAAGCACGCCTAGCGTTACCGGCGCTAATAGGCTTTTTTATGGCTGGGGTCGAAATGTCTAGAGAAATGAAGCAGACAGCATCATCCATAGAGCGCAGGAGGTCTTCGTGGATGAGGACTAGACGGTATATTTAAGTCAAGAGGCCTAGCAAATTCCAATCTTGAGAGCCATTACAGAGACCATGAGAACTATCCTCCAAACTCATAAGAGTGTGAAACCCCGCTTCTGCATCTGGTTCAAAGCTTAGTGCTGTGCCTATCCAACGCTTGCTTTGCCCTCATCTTCCGTTCGACGGCCCTTCTAGGGCTGATCCCATCTACGTAGCCCACAAAAGGAGCCCCGACCTGATATCCAAGCATGTCGACCAGTCGAGGCGGGATATCGTTGAGCTTCTCCCAATCCACCGCCAGGATCTGATTCTCCAAGGGACGGACCCATGGCTGGCAATATTGAACCGTGAGTGCTCTCCGCTCTTTATCGGACACGTTCTTGCCCCCTCCATGCCATAGCGTACCAAGAAAGTAAACAACGCTTCCTTTTTCCATGATAACAGGCTTCGCTTCATCAGGCGTCGGGACGCGACTCGAGTCCCAAGTGTGCGACTTGGGAACAACGACCGTGGCGCCATTCGTTTCTGTATAAGGATCTAGTGCAACCATAATCGCCTATTCGAGTCAGTTACTGTAAAGCCGAATGGTGCAAAGTACCTACAGTTCCAAAGGGGCGATGTGGACGTGGTATCGTGATAAAGCCGTCATCGTGATGAATTGTTTGCGGGGCTTCTCCCGGTTGAATATTAATGCTATGGAATGCATTCAGAAGAAAGCCTTGGTCCAGAAAATACTCATTGAGGCCTAGAATATCAGGATGGAGTACAAATTTGTCAAAGACTCTGGATTTATTGAGCAGAGCGTAAATACGATTCGTTCTCAGCCCTTCAAACCTGTTGCGGCCTCCAGACACAGCGGGGCCGGCCTCCGGACTAGATGCAAGACGTCGAAGCTCCGTGTTCGCTTGCTCGACCTCGTCGTTGGTAAAAGCGTTGGGGATTATAACATAACCGTTTAAGAGTGTTTCATCGATAAGCTTCTGTAGATGGGGAGTTACTGGCGCCTTTTGGCCCAGACGTTTCGCTGCCCCGGTCTCTCGGTTGATGATAGTGGAATTGGGGGCCTCAGGCATGCTCTCCATGATGTATCGTCAACTTGGGTAGTTGGTGCAAAGCTGTGATGTCTTTCAAGAAGGACTGGCCCTTGAATTTATTGTTTTCTGGGGATCTCTTGTGTGCCACAGGCTACCAGTAGCTGCGGGGATAATGTGGGGAGCTGAGGAACTAAGTTATCTGTGCTGATCTAAGCTCTCAGCCATGAGGTTTACTGTGAATAACACCGAGGAACATCAAAGGTCTACGGGTTCGGCAGTTGAGATTGTTTCCCAGCGGCCACGTCATCACGGTATTGACGGGGTGACGATATCTCCTGATACGGACTGATCAAAGTCCGAAGTCCATATAACAACTACGTAGCTGATTGTTGACCGTATGGTTAAGCCTATAAGATACCATGTAAAGGCCGAGGCAGTAAGTGGGGCACGTCCAGTATCCACTCAACAGACTCAAGCATTCAGTTAGCGTTGCCATGTCGCAATGCTGCGAACAGGGGTCTCCGGTTGTTCACTGCACAAGATGATCTACGCACAGTTTAGAAATGACATCTAAGTTAGAAAATTCAATAAGATCAAGAAAAGACGGTCTTATTTTCCATGGCTCTGCAAAACGAGCTACAAGAAGCAATACTCTAACGATGGATAGGGTTGTTTGAATAAATCATGCCTAGGCTGAGTAAAGTCAATAGGACTGATAGGTAGGACTTGGTTGTGATAATATTAGTTTAGAGCTATATGTCTGTAACTGTTAATAAGGTATAAACGCTTCCAGTTTAGTTTGCGAGGCTGGTGCTAAGACCCTGTGTCTTACACTCTTACTCTACTGCTTTACATACAACGCAGAAGTATTTATAATTAAAAGTCATCCCATATAAACTAAACAAGCATTTTTGAACTTCCTCTCTTGCGGAACTATTTATTGTCTTCCTCAATTAGTACAACTGCATTAAGACACCCCGTTCCAAGTTGTAGATCCTTTATGAGTATGTTGATGTATATCCTCCTTCTTACTACATATGTAGCGGCAGTCAGGTACCTGCGGTTCCGCCGTAGAGATCAGATTTTGGCTGCTCTGGAGAAGGACAGGCCACTGTCATCCATGACTGTGCCAGAGGCGCATAACATCATGATGCAGCTGCAGGAGCTCGAATTCCCTTACGCTTTTAGAAAAGCTCGAACCATATCCCTTCTGAAAGTACGCTAGCCCTGCCATCTGCACAAGTGAGATCTGTATAAATATCATCCCTCAGCTAACCAAAACTTGTAGGCTGGCGGTATCCCAACGATGTCCAAGCTGTTTGCTGTTACGGGACAGAATAACGCAAGAAACGGCGGAAAGCGTGCTGTCGATACTGAGATCCTGATACGTGAAGTTCAGCACAACAGCCGATTATCATCCCGATACCAAACCGCTATTGCTCGCATGAATTATCTACACTCCCGTTATCGCCAGGCTGGTAAGATCCTAGATGAAGATCTACTACATACACTAGGATCGAGCATTGTCGAAATATTCCGTATCTTCGAAAGCGAGGAGTGGCGTCCTCTGTCAGAAGTTGAAAAGTGTGCTGTGGGGGTAGTCCACATGGCTCTTGGCCAAGATATGGAGATCCCTTTCAACTTTCTTCCATCAAGCTCAGCGGGTTGGAGAGATGGAATACACTTTGCCACTGAGCTTCGTGATTGGACCCTACGTTACGAAGCAAATGTGGCACTTCCAACTGAAGCGAATGACAGATATGTGAGAGTATATGTTGATGGCATATTTCCAAGGCTTACCACAAGAATGCGAATGCTGTTGAGGAAGACTATCGGGTCTGAGCTCGACAGTGTCATGAGGGAGAGTCTTGGGTGAGTGAAAGCATGCGACATTTTAAGTCTGAAAGCTCGACTGACTTATGTGTTCTACTATCAGGATTGAATCCGCCGGGCCTGTCCTTACTTTCGTTCTATCATGGTTCAAAACGTTGCGGCGCCTGGCTCTGCGCTATTTGAGTCTACCCAGACCAGCCTTCCTGGCTTCCAAATCTCTTGCCGAGACACCGAATCCAGAAACTGGGCTCTATAACCTTACACATTTCAGTGCAGAGCCATGGTACACCAGATCTAACTGGTGGACAACCCATGGGCCCCGTGCTCAAATGATTCGGGTACTAGGAGGAAAACTTCCAGAATCAGTGTTGGGCAAATTCAAGCCTCAAGGATATGACTTGATGACAATCGGTCCACAGCCACAGGAGGGTAAAGGCATGGATTCAATGGCTGCAACGATAAGCGGTTTGCAAAGTCAGGATTTAAGTACCTGTCCTTTTAAAAGGTTCAAGTCTTAAGAAAAGGCCATAGGAATATGTATAGTAATGAGTTACTGCCAGCCTTCTTACACGCTTAGTTACTGTCCTGTTCCTTTACCCAATTCTTTCGTTTTTGGCCATTTGTAGTATAGAAAAAGATGATTTAGTAGCGAAAGTTGTATACACAGCAGTAATAGCAGCCTTAAATCTCAAACTTGCCAACTAGGCGAGGGAAGAGCTTGAGAGCGGCGCCATAATAGATCTCCCTTTTCTTCTCCTCATCCATCTCAAATTCATCGACAAACTTAGTAAAGTCCTTGCTGACACCTACTGTAGCATGAGGGAAATCACTGCCGAACAGCAAATGGCCCGGCTTAGCGAAGTTGTAGATCAGAGGAAACATCTCTGGGCCACCAGTCAGCGCAGTGTCAAAGTAGAATTGCTGCGCTTGGCTCATGATATCATCAGCACTCATGACGCCTCCAAACTCAGGAAGCTCTATGATAGTCGCTCGGCGGACAAGTGCGGCAAGCGTACCACCGCCGTGCGAGAGGATGATCTTGACGTCTGGGAATTGCTGAAGGCGTCTGTTTAGAATCAGGTCCATAGCTGTGCGGCCTGTCTCATGAGGCCAGTCAAATGCTGGCATCGGCAATCGTTCATCGAAGTAGACTGAAGCCGCGTTGTTTGCCGGGTGAACGAAGACAATAGTCTTGCGGCGATTAAGTTCCTCCCAAATCGGTACATATTCAAGGTGTCCAAGATAGCCCTCAGGAGTAGCATAACTAGTGAATAGAGTGACTCCATCTGCTTTCAGGACATCGAATGCATAACGCAGTTCCTCAAGGACTAGGTCGGTATGCTCAAGGGAAGGAACAGTAGCGAAAAAGCCACTTGCACCGGTGGGGTCTTCATCTCGAAGCCGAGCACAGTACTCGTTCATCTCTCGGGCGACTTTGGCACTTTCTTGTGGATCAGAGATATGAAGAACACCAGGCGTGCTGACGGAGTAAATAGCGGAAGCGATGTTGCATTCTTTGTTGAAGATTTTATCGGCTTCAACGCTCCAGGACGGAGCTTTCATGCCCTTCATACCAGCTCCGACTCCTATCGCAAAGAGGAATCAGTATGTTACTAGTATCAAGTTCAGGGATTTGCTTACCAGCAATCTGAGGCGGAATGATGTGGTGGTGCGTATCAACACGAGGAATATGAGACATGTTGGACAATTTTGAGTAGTGGGAGATTGTAGTAATGAGATGAATAATGTTATTAAATGTGTTATGAAATAGAAGAGATACTGGAACCAGGGACCAAGGCTTTTATAACCTGCAAGCTGGGCTCTTTTCATTATGTTTATACCATACAAGTTGATGGTCTACAGGTTAGGACTTTCGCGGAATGATCCGAAGCGGCTAGCTCAATCCGGCTGGACTCTCATTTCAACGGTCCAGTCTGACGAGCTTATCTTATCAGGAACCGGGGAAAGGTCCGAGACTGACAGAATTTGCTGATGGATCACCCGGAGGTTCTAGGTTGGGGCTAGCACGCCCTCGCTAAGAACTTGGCTCAACAGGGTCAGACAAGGCTCCTCCGTCATCAATCATCCGCCACCCGCGTATAGCTCCGAGCAAACTTCAACAGCGAACAATGTCATCATCAACCCAGGATCAGCCTCGCCCCCGCAAGCGCCATCGCATTGCCGAGTCTTGCAAGCTCTGTCGGTCAAAAAAGACCCGGTGCGACGGCCGGCGCCCGACGTGTTCATCTTGTCAGTCCAAGAACACGGCTTGCGAGTACAATGAACCCAATGTCGTGCTATCCAGCGATATTCTGTCTAAGATGGCAGATCTTGAAGCGCGGGTACAAGCGCTGGAGAGTCTGCCAAGCAATTTTACAGGTTCATTCCACGTTGCTACAGGTACTCCCTCTCCGCTACCGCGTCCTAGTAATGCCCAGTCGTCGATCGTGGATAATCCAACACTGCGGTTTATCTCATCCGTCACTCAAACTGGACCTACGGGAGGCAGTGATATACAAACTCAGCCAGGCAATCCAAATGACCGTCCTACTTCATTCGCCAGTATTAACATGAGTCAAGTCATCCTACCCTCAAGAGAGGTTGCAGATGACTTTATTGAATGTTATGAAAGACTGGTGTATCCTATGTTTCCTGTGCTGCACATGCCAAGCTTCAAGGCCAAATACCTTCGTGTCTGGGAGTCACCATCTAATGACCAGGGTCTGGATACTACCTTTGCAGCAAGCTTAAATATCGTTTTTGCTTTAGGCTGCCTCAACAGCTCAAAGACAGAACCAACTCTCATATTATCAACAGCTGAAACCTTTTACGAACGCAGTCGTAGTATCCTTCCACTTGATTCACTCGATCAACCAAGTATCGAGGTCGTCCAGTACCTTCTCTTGACAGGGAATTATTTAAGCTTCACAAAATACTCACACCGATACTGCAACACGTTGGCGATGGCGATACAGGTCGCGCAGACGATAGACTTGCATCGGGCTGATCATGACACAACGAGTCAATTGAAACGCGAGATGGGGAGACGAGTTTGGCATTTATGCTTGACAATGCAAAGGTATTTGTTCTGTATGCAGCGCACCAGCACCACTAAACGTCTCAGGTTGATGTCTTCGCTGTTTGGGTGGAACACTGTACTGGTTCATGATAATACATGTCCCTTGCCCCAGATGATAGATGACGAATATCTCCTTGAAGAAGGAGAGGGCTGTCAGCCGGCTGCAACGCCCTCATTGTTGGATGCTTTGGCAGTATCCATGAAGATTTTTGATGTTGTAGCTGGAGCTCGTGAAGTCAATGCTGCGTCGTTCTCGACAGCACTACAGATGCCGGAACTGATGAAGATACTCCAACTTAACGAACGTCTTACTGAGATCGAAAACAACCTCCCCGAGCATCTTAAGTATAAGAACGGACAGCGAGCAAGTTCCGCAAGGGAAAAGGTTCTCCACCTCCAGGCTGAGGTAGTGAATTTAAGGTGGTACACAATAGTGGCACTCTATCAAGGCAGTCAAACTTATAATTTCTAGGCTCCTCTACGTCAGATTACTAGTCCTGCGCACAAATCTTCTTCCAGCAGCCCGGCAGGTGTTGGCACATCAAAATCCAAGCACTTCCCCGTCACGTCTCGAACACGCACTTCGCAAAGAAACATGGCACATCTGCATACAAAGCGCGGTAACTGTATTGGAGATCCTACACAAGAACCTGCAGTTTTCTTCAAAGGTCATAAGTATCCATGCGATGCACGTTACCCTCTCGGCAGCAACAGTATTAATAGCATCATCTGCTCTGCCTAGAGATCTAGCAGATCCCTGTCCCTCGTATAAGGAGTCCATTACAAAGGCCTTTGAGATTCTCGATGCGCATCAGTGGCGTGCTGAAGGCGTTTCAGAAACTCGAGCAAAGCTGTGCAAGTTCCTCCAAACAGTTGAAAATGCAAACAAGGGCCCAGAATATGGCAAGTTTCTATATTTTTAACTTCTGTCCTCGGCGCGTATTTATTCTATGTCGCTGAGAAACTACTAACTGAAAATAGCAGAAAGGCGTGATGACATTCTTGGGGATCAAGGTGACAGCCATTTGAGTTTGTTTGAACAAAGTGGTCTTTTCGATGACATAGACCTTGGTGGGGACCTTTGGATACCCCAACTTGATGGCTTGCTATACTTATAGAGTTGAGTTGAATATATTGAGAAACGCAACGGGCAATGCCTATCCTTGTTGACAAACAGCGCTAAAAACGGAAATTGGTAGAGTTTCTAACTGATATCTGGCAATGGAGTTTAGGGTGTAGGGTGTCTAACGATTCAACTAAGAGCGGTTTTTGCCGTCGCTAAACCAAAGTAGGCTTAGCTGCTTCTACGTGCCAATTGCCGGACATAGATCACGAGAGGCTGGGGGTAATCAAAAGGAGATTACTCCCGCCAATGGAAATCATTGCTTATCTCCCCGATGCTCCACAGACCGAAGTCTTAGTTTATGTGGGTTTAATGTTCCCGGCGCCATTCTCCACTACGAGACGTTCGGCTCAGATGGTTCCCTTCCCCTCCTTATATCCAGTGCCGACGGCCAGGGCAGCATCTTTCACTCCTCCGCCCAATTTCTCGCCGCCCAATTTACTGTTCTATGCTAGGACTGCCGTGGATACTCGCAAAGCTTTCTCGATGGCAAACAAGTTTTCCAACAACGTCTACAAACCGATGCTGACAATGCGCAACGACTGATCATACACCTTTCTGGCAACGGGACCGCCGTCGTGTTCGGAACCTCATCCGGCGCCATCGTTACCCTGGCCAGTCATCCTGAGTGTGTGACAAGGCTCATTGCACATGAGCCCCCGGCTTTCTCTGTTCTTCCAAAGGAGTTCCAGCTGCAGGCCCATGGGCTTATCAATCACATCTACGACACATATCGAACTCATGGCCCCAGCACAGCAATGGAGGTCTTCTCTGCGGGCCTGTCCGAGGGCCCTGAAACGAGCTTGATGAAATCCTGCATGGATGCAAGAAGAGGCGACGAGATCCGTGCAAATTCCCTCTTTTGGTTCGAATTTGGGCTAAGGCAGTATACCAGTGCTCCAGTTAACATTGAAGCTCTTGTCAAAGAGAAAGAAAAATTGATCCTCGCCGTGGGTGAGGACAATGGCGATGGACCAGTTATGAGTGTAATGAAGGCCATCGCTACACAAGGAGACAAGGAAGTTCTGAAGATTTCTGGCGGCCATTTAGGTTACATGCTGAAGCCTGAGGTCTGGGCAAGGAGTATAGTGGAGTTACTTCAGTAGGACTTCCTATTGTATTTCAGCAGATTACTATATGGTATTTGCCGATAACTAATCACAGAATATTTTAGAGGACTTGAGTTCTCAAAAGGAAATGTTTTAATTATAAAGACTCAAGACAATAATCTATATGCGGAAGACACGAAGAGGACTGGCTATTGTAGGGGAAAACCCTCGGGCAAAAAACCCCTATCTTGAAGATCAAGCTCAGTTACCAGCGACCCCAACATCCTCCTAGTTATAGCAGCCAGAGCCTCCTTGCTTGGCATAGATCTTAGCCTGAGTTGTGTCGACAGCGCCATTCACAACGGGGTACCATCCCTTCTGAGCCAAGTCCTTGCAGTTATTGTAGAAGCGGTCGCCATCAAGTCTGACGTGGGGGTTGGCAATGCACTGTCACATCGAAATTAGTCGAAGATGCTTCAAAGGGCGTTAATATAACACTTACTCGGCCGGCACCGTTATCGTATTCAGCCTTTCGAACGAAATTAGTATACCATCAGGTTGTGGAGAACAGTTGAGCTTACGGTCTTTTCGTAGTTGTCGGCGCAGACATTGAATGTAAGCTGCCAATCGTACTTCCAGCCATTACCGTTGTTGATCTGGCAGTCGCATTGCTTGTGGTCACTGGCCAAGACGGGCAGGATGAAGGGAAGAAGAGTGATGGCGAAACGCATGGTGAAGGTGTTTAGTGAGAGGACTGAAAGTAGTCTTGAGTGGTAAAGAGTGCAATAAGGCGAAGAGTTGGAGAGTGATGATGTCTTGGTTGAACTGATTTGAATCGAATAAGAGAGAGGGCAAAGCAGAAGGGCATATTTATACATAGATACCTACTACTGTACACTGAGAAAACGTTGTCCGAACATCTTTGCCGTGATTCTATCGGGGCTTGTTGAAGAGCGGTAAGCGAGATGGGTCGCTCTCGTGATGATGGATCCAGGAGTTTCAACAAAGTCTCTTCGAAAGGAACTGCCGCTTCGTCTCGCCTCAAAAGTAGAGTTCAAACTTCAGGCCAAAGTTCCAAATAAAACCAAGTGGGACAGGGAAGGGTTTACTGGCCACGTTGGGAGGCCGTAGCTTGACAGCGTGGAGCCAGTCTTGATGCTCTATGTCTTGCTGCAAGACTCCTACAATCACGCTCTGTAGCTGGCCATCAGTGTAGGTAAGTCTTTTTTAATATCTACATGCTTCATCATAATTGTCGTGTCATTTGTTCATTGAGCTGAGAACACTGGATATCCTCTACGGTTGCAAAGTAGTACTACAGGCCTTGCAGACCAGTTGTTCCAAGTCTTGATCGACACTCGACTGCCGGACATTGCCAAACTTCCGAATGTCCGAAATGATAGAGGAAGTTTTCCAGTCATCTTCACCGCCGTGGTTTCATATATCCGAGCTTCTGTGGATGCATATATGCCCACATCAATTGAGCATAAAGCATCAATGACTACATTCAGACCAGGCTCTATGCCTATCAAGGCAGGTAATTACTGTTTCCTTGCCTCAATCACTCTGTCGGCAGATACATATTATGACTGTGTATTTTGACTTTTCATATGAAGCTCGAGCTTTGGTTTATACGGGGCTGAAGTGGAGAAGTCATTCAACGTCTTTCGGGTAAAGGATCATCATAGGTGATTTAAATTTGTGGGTTAATTCCTACGCAAATCCTTCATCCTTTTCGGCAGCAGTCTGCCGACTTTAGCTACGTAGAGGTATCCATAATGGAAAGCTTGTTTATGTTCTGGAATACAGCAGACAACGACAGGTGTTTAAGCCCATCTGCATCCGTGCTTTTAAAGGGCTGGTCTTTCGTACAATAGCTATACTGACCTCAACATCTTTTACACTCAATCATTATTCTTCTTCAACGACATCAAAATGAAGCCTGCTCTTATCGGCCTCGGCAGCGTGGTTCTGCTAGCTTCGGCTACTCCGATTCCTTCTGGTTCCCCTTCATCCCTGGCACCAGGCAGCAATGACCTGACTCTGGGAAAGCGAGTTGAGTTGGATCCCACCAGGTATGTTATAATGTACCACACAATGAAGCTGAAGTCTCTGACATGACAATGTAACTAGCCTGGAAACCCTTCCCGGCAATGCTCTTGAGAAGCGAGCCAACAGAAGAATGAACATACCGAACCACGCCGGCACTGCGATACAGAATATTGGTGCTGTTATAGTCAAAGCCATTGTTGATGCCGCTGGCGATCTTATCTTCCAAATTACCAATAATGGTGGAGGTAATGCTAAGGTGTCACTTCGCGAGGTAGACATGGGTTTGGACGCTGCAAACTTGAACATTGCTGCCCATCATACCATCAACTATGATCCACTCGGCGCAATCAACCCAGGCGACACGATTTCGATCAACTTCCAGACCTAAACGTTGGAGGATGGAGTTAAGGGTTGGGCATTTGGTGGTTTTTTTGCTGCGTTGTAGTTTTTCCACCTTAATCTAGTGTCCTTCTTCACTTGCATGTATAGCAATTATACTAGACTCAAACACAAACTACTTGTATTTCTTTACAATACTTGTTCATAGCCTTGTATTTCTTGTTCCGGGCTTCAGTAAATGCTGTTAGTACCTAATAGCATATGTTACAAACACTGGGCACTTAACTATGCAGAGTAATATAACAACTGCCGAGCATGCATGATATACAAGCGGCAAGACCACAATGGTCCAGAAAGATTGAACTCTGATTGATGATTTTCATACTTGCATTCCATTAACTGCCGACAGTTTCTCACGTACGGGCAAGGAGGCTATACACAAACAGTGTCGAGTGGGACATTCGTATTACTAGGGTTTAAAGTTTAATATGTAGGTTCGGGCCGGGAACTTTTAATCTTTCTGCCATTGGCTGTAACGGTATGGGGACTTTACAAAGCTTATAATATTAATGAAACTCTATAAACTTCCGCGAGTATAAAAATGCGAACCCAGTACTCCGTACCCCGAGTTCTATTCAAGGTACTATCACATACTTCCGCGGTTACAAAAGTGCAAACTCAGTACCCCGAGTTCTATTTAAGATACTATTCATCTCTTACAGTCAACTTCAAGCAATACATCCAAATCCCCTTGGTTGCAAACTTCCAACATGAAATTCTTCACTCTTCTCGGTTTTGTCTCTCTTGCTCTGGCGCTCGCCACCAAACCAGTTGAACGCGATGTCAAGGAAGACACCAAACATCCTTCCCTTGAAGATGTGAAATACAGCAAGATTGACGGTACAGACGTTGGGTCGATCAAGTATGTTGCAGCCTTCTCCCCCTCCTTGCCAAACTAACAGGTCACAGAGTTGCCAGGTCAGATGTCCAAGAACGAGGTGTCGTCAGCCTTGAGAAGCGTCTTGATGGCATTCGGGTTCCCTACGGCGTTGCGGATCCTCAACCCATGCTTATGGCTGGAGTCACTATCTCATTCATTATGGTCGGAAAGTGGGTGAGGCAAGGAAGTCATAATGTTTACACCTACGTCTGCAACGGTCTGAAATTCTCGAACCCTACTTCCCGGAACAAGGTCGTTAGTGTAGCGGCTAATGGAGTCGCTCTTCTGAGAAACCAGCCAGTCCCATCTCATTTGGCCGCTCAGATTGGTGCACCCTCAGAGGGGTATGGTAGTGAGATTTCCATCACAATTGGAAACTCCTAGTGAGCTTGACTTAGAGAAAGATAGGAGACTGTATCTTAAAGGAGAACAGTTTCGGAGAGAATTATCTTACTTTCTACCTTGGGGATGCTGGGTAACAAGATGTGTACTCCCCTCTTTGTATAGTTGTGGCGGTGTTTCTATAAATCATAAAAGGTACTAGAACTGGTATCGGCTTTGAGATATACTCCCTATCATCTGAACATATCGAGAGTAGTACTTCTGTGACTTCGGTGTCACTCTACAGCTGGGACTCTATTTGCACTGCACCAGTAGGTCCTACTACTCGGTAGGATATCCTCGCCGCACTCGGTAGTACTATTCAACCCTTCCGCGTCCCATAAGCAACCTTAGCTTCGATTGGTGCCTCAGGCACTTCCGCTTCCTGGCTGCACGACGGACTTCAACTTGGAAATACCACAAACCTCATCTGCGATCGCTGAAGCCAATTATGGTCCTCCTTAGTAGCGATGAAGCCCATTATTATGGTCGCTCTACAACCACCTGTATCAGCGACATTGTTATTAACCTCAGGAATAAAAACGACTTTCGACTCCTAATGGGGCTGGGTTGCAGTGTTCTACAAGAAATGATTTCATCTTTACCCTATACAGTGATATTCGCCACAATGAACAAGACCCTGACTTGAATACACGTGTTGAAGATATCTTAAGTTCTCTCTACTGATTAAAGCTCTGAGGCACACTTTGCTTCAAATAACACCAATAGTGGACGTTTCGTCAATGATAGCGGTCTATCAGAGCAGAACTCAGTATTTCTAACGGTCCGGAATTGGCAGACAGCTAGCAAGATAACGAATCCTTAGTTATAATAATAAACCGTTAAGTTCTATAAAACGACAAGTAGCCAACCTGTATAGTGTGAAAAGTCGTATAGGTCCTTGTAGTCAAAACGAATGACCTGTCCTATCCCGAGACTATCTACGGCACCAGTCTTCATAACGATTAGCACTCTCGCAAGTTGTTTCTGTTAATTCTTCTATCTACAGAAAGACCAGCCCTGGTGTTGGCATTATTCCTCCTTAGTGTCAACGGCATTATCTCGTTTCAAGATAAGATGTTTCTTGTGACAGTAACTCCTGATGCGATACAATACTCTCTATTAAACTAATCTCCGTCTCAGTGCCCCTCTTGTTACAATCCAATGCACTTACAGTTCAGCCCAAATGCAGTGTGTTACAATGTCTAAAGGTTTCGAACAGTATCACAGCCAGTGATAAGTTCGAAATAACGAGCTGCGCTGTTGAAATCCTTCAGATACAAACTAAAGGTCGTTAAGTTAGATAACGTAATACAGTAACGCGAAAATAGACATAGTACTTACTCATGACCAGGAGAGCCTTCGCCTTCACTATCATCAATCACATACATTCCATCTGTCCAGAAGCATTGCACGTTCTGATACCCAGAAGAACCCTGCTTAAAGAGATCGCAATACTTGTCCAGATGGGCATCATTTCGGGGGCTTGTGATAAGCTGCACTCGATATCTTCTCAAGGCAGCTTCACTCCAGTTGGAAATCCATTGCAGGGTCAACTTGCAATTGGCACGCTTGACTCAGAATGATATTTAGTACTGAAAAGCCTTTATCTTGTATAGGTTGGGGGAAATACCTTCAGCAGTATCGGCAGAAGCAGGAACAGTTGCAGCAAGCGCTGGAACAGTGGCAGCAAGGGTGATGATTGAGAACTTCATCTTGGTAGAGTTAGATAAAAGAGTTGAATGAACACTGAATATACTTGTGAGTTTGGTATTCTTGTAGACAAGAGTTCTAATTTATAATTGTTCCCAGTCGCTTGGGCCAGGCTGGAAATTAATGTCCTCAAGCGCTCGGCCCCATGTTCATGGTAGAAATGAAGATGGTGGATGAAGCTGACAGTCCGTGGCATTCTCCGCTGTCACTATCGGGCCTTTCAAGCAGGGACCCAGACACCCTATCTCGAGATATATGGAGCATAAGGCAGGCCTGCTCCATTAAACTATCCACTTTAAGCGGCTCAACAAGCTACACCGCAATGAATAGTGGTTCTGGCGTTGCACTCATTCGGTAATAAATCAGCGCCAAGCTTGGGTTTTGCGAGGACTCCCTACATTTAGTTATTCATGCCCTTTCAAAAAGGAGGCTTACCATCTACTATCAAAAGCGGCCCGTCCAGTCCTTAATCCATACTCTATATGGTATCGCAACTGCCTATCGAAATAAGCCCTCCGTATTGTAGTCCATAGAAGGAATGCAGGCATGCGACTGTGATCGGCCCTTTACTGGAGGATTGTCGCTTTACTAGGCAAACCCACTAAGTAGCTGCAAAGGACAGTAAGTTGGACTTAATGTCACGAGTCCTGAATGAGTTGGGGTAAATCTTAAGTACTTGGTCGCAATGTACAGACTATAAAGTCGAGGGCTGATCCAGCTTAATGTGCTGTATCTGTCTTTGCTTTATTCATCAAGCATCAAGCATCAAGCATCTCGCCTTGTCCAACCTAAATCAACATGAAATTCACTCTCCTCACCCAGGCCGCTCTAGCCATCTCTTCCATTACTGGAGCTTTGGCGAACCCTACTCCCGATGTTTCCTCTAGTATGGCGCCCTCCCAACCTTGAAGATATTCATGTGTTAACTAAATATCAGGCTCTGATATCGACAAGCGGGCAGACTGTTCGTTGACAGTCCATTACACCAAAGTCTGGGTTGAGTCCGGTTTGGATCGATATCGAATGTGGCTTATTACCGCCCCTCGCAATGATAAACACCTCCAACTTTACTGCGAGGCAGGATATAATGCATTCTATCTCACAAATGTCCAATGCTTCTGGGGAAGTGATGGAAAATACTACATTGATGCAAGCGTGGCCCGAGGCCCTGCAGGACATAAGTATATATACCCGAATCTGGCTGGTTTCCTTTCTTATTTATGATCTCTAGGACCATCCAAGACACACACTCAGCGATGTGTGACGACTACGAAAGGCTCACCGGATGTGGAACAAACAGAGAGTTTTAGTTCAACCTAGTACTTAGGGATCTCGCTGAGATTCTACTGGGCGTGGCTAGCTTTGAGTCTTGGACATTAGTAAGATACTCATAAGAGTGGACTAGAATAATCGCATAAAAACCAGAACAACTAGTATATCCTAATGTAAATCTCTCAATAACAGAGTATGGGTGGATGCATTTAACTCAAACTGTATGATCCGCTGAGAAGGTCTCGACCACCCGCGACAACCACCAAACTAAACAATTTCCATCCAGGGCATTGAGGAGAAGGATCTTGAATCTAAATCTTTAAATGTTTGCTTCGATATTCCCAATCTCCACTAAAGCGGAAGCAAAGCTTTTTCCCAAATCGGCTATTGACGCAAATGGCCGAGATTTGGGGCTCAGAGCTTCAATCAGTATCCTGATCTCAACGGAAATGACCTTACGAGTTCCGTGTCTAAATAGGGTTCCGTGTCCGAACGTGGAATGGTGGGATTTCCCTCTAACAAGGTTCTTTCTATGCATGTTCAGGTTGACCCCGCACTTAACCGGCACAGACACAGCATTAAGGTACCTCTGATGTAAACCGAAGTCCAGTGCTCATTTTCCAAAAAGAGGGCTCCGTGTATGTATGGTTTGAGAATGTCAATCTTGAATGTGGTATGCAGAAGACCAAATAAGTACCGTAAAGCCGATGATCGTGCAGGTCTGGTCCGTAATTAGCCAATAAGGTTCCGTTCTTGTAGTTGCCACTTCTGCCATTTTGGCCAAGAGCGAAACGGAAGCTCATGATCCGAACGCCTACTTAAGGCCTGTCGATGCCAGGTCATTCATCGCTTTGTGTCTATTTAGTTAAATACGCTGCTGCCGTCGTTGGAATCGTGAACGCAACAACCCATCCGCTCCCTGTTGTTACAATGAAGTTGCCAGCCTGCGTCAGCCTCTGGCTGCTAACTCTTCTTCACCTGGCTCTGGGTGCCGAAGTTGTCCCCAGGTCTACCTTTACTGAGGTCACCAACTATGGCGATAACCCCACTGGTACTCGAATGTGGCTATATGTTCCAAAGACGCTAGCTGCAAGTCCTGGCATAGTAGTCGGTATCCATTGGTGTACCGGTAGCGCCCAAGCATACTACCAGGGCACCCAGTGGGCTCGCAACGCCGAGACTTATGGCTTTATTGTCATTTATCCTTCGACGCCATATACCCAGGATAATTGCTGGGATGTGGCATCCAAGATGACCTTGACTCATGATGGCGGTGGCGCTAGTACGTCGATCGCCAACATGGTCAGGTTCGTTACCAAGGAATATAATACCGATAAGTCCAAGACCTTTGTTACAGGAACTTCCTCGGGAGCTATGATGACTGTATTTGACAAAAGTGTCACTCGTCAAGATTAAGCTAATACAGAAGCAGAATGTCATGGCGGCAACCTACCCTGATATTTTCGCAGCTGGAATCGCATACGCAGGTGTCCCGGCCGGTTGCTTCAAGAGCCAAGACAATATTCCAGATTTCTGGAACTCCACATGCGCCAACGGCCAGTCCATCTATACTCAAAATCAGTGGGCCAATGTTGTTAAGGACATGTATCCTGGATATGATGGGCCACGACCGAAAATGCAAATCTATCACGGGTCGGTAGATCAGATACTGAACGTGCAGAACTATTACGAAACCATTAAGCAATGGACTGGTGTATTTGGCTATTCTACCAATCCACAATCTACGACGCCGAACGTGCCACGAAGCCCGTACACCAAATACACTTTTGGCGACAAGCTACAGGTAAATATGAGTAACTCACTTTTAAGTAATACTGCTAACATGAATAACAGACATTCTTAGGCCAAGGAATTAACCATTCCATTGACGTGTTCCCGGAGGAAGACTTGAAGTGGTTTGGTTTCGTTGTGAGTCAGATCAATGTCTATATCTCTTACCTGTTCAACGCCTAACAAAGCCCTAGAATGCAGTAACGCCATCACCCACTACTACAGCCACCACACCTACAGACACGGGTAGTTCAGGTAATTCTCCCCAGTGGGGTCAATGTGGTGGCCTAGGGTGGACGGGTCCCACGCAAGTAAGCATCTATTTACTCAATAGGCGTTTTTGCTTGAATGTACTAACAGGATCGCAGTGCGCAGGTTCTTTCAAATGCATCAAGATTAACGATTGTAAGTGCTGTGTAAATATTCAGGTCTATGCATTAGCTAACATGTATACCAGGGTATTCTCAATGCCAATAGTTATTCCTTCGACACAGTCCAGAGTTAAATCCATCGCCAGTGTCAAAAATTAGGCAATTGTCTAACAGCTATCGCCAATTAGGGAAACCAGGGAACGCGATTCATAGTATCTGTAGAGTATCCTACTTGCTAGCTGAGCGATCTTCTAATTCTATTTGGTGAACTGGTCTGCCTGTAGTTGACTTCAAGTATCCCTAATACTGCCTCGACTACTCCACTTGAATCTGGCAAATATACTCGCACATGGTCAAATGCCCGTCCCTAAGTTTTGAGGTACCTCCGAGTCCTGGTATTCCGTAGCCGAATTATAGAAAATGGTGTACGCTGATGCCTTTGCGTATATCTAAGGTAGGTACCCAGCATTTAAAAGGATAACTCGGAAAACAAGCAAACTTATAATAATGTATCTCACGACCATATTTTCAAGATGCTATATCCGCATGCTAACAATAATATTTCTCTACTGAGGGGAAAGCTAACTGCTTTGCGATTTGACATAACGGTCGAGAAACTCGATCTGCGCTTTGATGTTCTGCTTAAAATAGTCGCCGACATAGAGATCAAAATGTCCACATCCATCAAGGTAAAGCAGCTGTTTTGGTTCCCGAGCTTTATTAAAAGCATCCATCTGGTATTCTGTTTTTACCAAGACGTCGTTACCGGGAACAACAAATAACAGTGGCGTTGGGGAAATTCTGTGAATCATAGCCTGACCCTCAAATAGGAGCATGTGCAGTTGGGTTTGCGAAGTGATGAAGTTCCCCCAACGGCTTCCACAATCTTTTTGAAGATTAACCACATCATAGGCGTCCTTTGTGGGAAACATGGCGTTTGTTTTGGCTGGGTCAGCAGACTCTCGATCAGCAGCAACCAGCGGTATCGTTGGGGGTTCGGATCCGGACGTGATCTGACGCCGGTCCTCCAGCAAAGTCGGAATACGATCTTTGAACGCAATTGATCTAGTCTCGCCAGAGACAGCTGGGCACTGGATGATAGCAGCCTTGATCCGCTTATCGACCGCTGCGGCGTAGATGACATTGCCACCGGAGAAGCTGGTACCCCAGTATACTATCTTGTCCTTATCAACAAAGGGAAGACTTGATGCATAATTGAATGCATCATAATAGTCTGCTTGCTGTAATGGCGGGTTGGACTCCTGTCGAGGAAGGCCATCACTATCTCCCCAATTGCGGTTGTCATATAACAACACCACGTACCCTGCGTCTTGAAAAGCCTCGGCAAATGACCGCAGCAGGAAATGGCGAGTCCCACCAAGCTAGATCAACATGACATATTAGCGATACTGTAACCTGAAAATGCGACATAAGACTGGAAGCTTGAGAATACTGACACCGTGGGTCATCATGATACATGGCGAAGTCTCCTCTTGGGCGTATAGAAAGCCACGAAGTACGATGCCATCACACGCTCGAAATTCGACGTCTTGCCGTGGGAGTCCCATATTTGTAATCACTTGTGGTATGCGTGTTGAGAACGTGAATGGAGGAGAAGATGAGCAAGTTTAGACGATACAGGCGGCAAGTAGGCTATACTTGGTCGACTGCAGACCACACTCACCGTCATATAGTCATTGAATATACGGAATGGCTTGATGCATGGCATTCGACAAAAACCTAAAGTTTCTAAAACGCAGCTCCAGAAAGGTACACCTTTCTCAACACTGGAACGGATAATTATGCCGGATTGATAATCCAAAAGTCCTCTTACTATGTATTAACAACCCGTGCCGGCCTCGATTTGTTAAATAACCCGATGATTACTATTCTGTGCCGTCTTGGATGAGATCACGTTAGCCGTCGGCCATCCCACGTACGTTATCCACTTAAAGACACCTCGCAAAAGGTTTCCGGATAATAGTTCACGGAATCCTTCGTGCCGAATATTTAGCGCTAACTTCTACCCCGGCCGGCAGTTTTGTGTTCAGAGAGATGAACTCGGCAGTTGCGGGGCGAGTGTAGGGTCCTCCAGTTCTCCGTATATTGTTGGGGGAGGTCTATAATGACAAATCCACCTCGTCTATTCCATGACCCCGGGATGCAAATCAATGGCTTATTATCGCTGTGTTACAGGTGCCTTACTCAACCCCGTTGAAGTCACTGCATAGACAACTTAGACGATTGAGAACTTGGGGATATCACTAAAAGTATCGGGCCCGGACCAAGAGAGAGTGGAGATGCCGAGGCTTGAAGGTGGATCTCATCAGCTGGTCCACTTATTCTACATAGCGTAGAACCATGTGTCTCTAATAGCGACGCTGACTAGTGACGCTGACTAGCGATCACCATGTCGCTCGGAAGGTTGGTCCAGTTAAGACATGCACCCTAAGCCTACTTTTAGATCGGGCCTCAGGCCAAGCACAACTCGAAGCCTGTCATGGCCGATTGATTGTCTAGCTCGCTGGGTTGGATCACCTGCACCAAAGACAACTGATAGCATAGGTTTAATAATCAAAAAGCGAGTCGTTACTCCCCTCTACTCAAGACGAGGCGGAAAAGGCGGCAACACGTCGGATATTAACCCCATGACATCGGTGTAACTTAGATAGCTGAAAGCCCAATTGATCGGTGCCGTAGTCCTAATAAACTCAAAGGCACCTCTATACTTAGAGAGCATCCATTTTCTACGTATCTTGAGATCATTTAATCTTGAAAACACCAAAGACCTACATCCTACGCTTCACAATGACTACCATGAAAGCAGTTGGCGTTGTCGAATACGGCCCTGTCGATAACCTTGAGTCACGTAACGTTGCGCGGCCAGGTGAACCGACTGGCCGTGATGTTCTGGTCAAGTGAGTTGCCCATGGTAAAGGCCTTACCGTCTGGGTCTAACCAGAACTTCAGAGTCCAGGCGTGCTCTATCAATCCCATCGATATCAAAATAAGATCTGGAAAATATGATGATGCTCCAGGTAAATTCATTCCAGAGCTTCACACCCTGTGTTTTGGATTGTATACTAAATAAGGGAAAGACTACTACAAGCACGCGCCGAAGGGCTTCCATATCATTGGATATGACGGTGCTGGAGCGATCTTAGAGGTTGGCCCTGAGTGCAAGTTTTTCAAGCCCGGTGACGAAGTTTCATACGTTGGTGCTACAACGCGTCAAGGTAGCTACTCAGAGTACCAGCTCGTCGGCGAATTCTCATGCACTTTGAAGCCCAAGTCGCTGGACTTTGTCCAGGCTGCAAGCTTTGGGTTGACCTTTGGGACGGCTTACCAGTCTCTGTACCACCGGCTGGAGATCAAACCCAATGAGAACGTGGGCATTCTGATCGTGAGTTGGATTTCTTCCTGATCACCCCGTGTGTCATCTTTCACCCTGACCGACCGACTGACTACGCACTGATATAGATCAATGGTGCTGGAGGAGTTGGAAGTGCTGCTATCCAGCTGGCACGCAATGTCTTGAATCTACCCGTAGTGGTTGCTACTGCGTCTCGGCCGGAAACCATAGACTTTTGCAAGAAGAACGGCGCCACACATGTTATCAACCACCGAAAAGATCTTGTGGAGCAAATCAAGGATCTGAGCTTGAGCGTTCCAATCAAGTATGTCATTCTCCACTGGGTTATTAAGTTTGAATACAGCTTATTCAACCGAATAGGTATGCCTACATCTTGGCCAACACTGAGCAGTATATCGACGCTATTGCCAAGATTTGCATGCCTTTTGGCAAGGCTTGCACTATTGTCCAGGCTGATGTCAGTCTTTATGGGACTGAATTTATGTCAAAATCAATTACCTTCGCATGGGATTGGCTAGGCTCAGCTGCCTACCATAATACAAATCTCGAGAGTTATCGTGAAATCTTTGGTACTATAGCGCGTCTGATGGATAAAAAAAAGCTGGTTCCTACCCTGGGTAAGCGGTACAAGTTGACGCTTGCTGGACTGAAGGAAGCCCATAGACAGGTCGAGTCTAAAACGACAATAGGCAAGGTTGGCCTGGGGATCAATGAGCCCGGAGAAGGGGCTCCCTTCGTTTGATATAAACATTAGGCCGCAGATGGACTCCAAGCCCGGTTAGATAACATTTAAGTCATTATTTCTCTAGTGCTTATGCTTGCTGGAATAAGCGTTGTATCAGAACTTTAGTTTATGGCTGTCTTTATTTGATATCGCGCACTTCATCACTGTCGCTATGCTGTGTTGCGTTGTCATCTAAGAGATCCATTGCTCGACTAAAACTGAACGAAGATACTGAGAGTTATTGAATAACTCTTTAGAACCAGATCAGTCTCACCCATACACTCCCGTGCACTCCTATAATGGGATCCTATTATATCAATTAATCTCTTCACCAACCTAAAATGACAATTCATGGTCAGCTACAATTACGCCTAAAAACATGCAAGTCATATCTAGGGAAACGGAATGGCCCTATGGTCAATGCATGAACTATTTTATTCTTATTTCTCAAGAGGAAATGATGTTCCCCATTTTTGATCAAGTCTGAAGCCGTGCATCAAGCACGGTGCAAACCATGACTTCGTAGACCAACTAAGGATGGACTCTCCTTTCGTGCCGCTTTGCTTCACGTTCTAAGCTCAGGGAAAGGCAAACAAACGCCTAATACTTGATGATTAATCCAAATGACCAGAGTCGGCCAAGTTTACTAATCCAGAGAAGCCGTACCAATCGTCACGAACCTGAAGACACGTATACGTGGCACATATGTCTACACAGAGTTTACAAGGGTGGAGCGGATGATCATAAGCCTCGGCACTTCCAGAATTCTCCACAAGCTCGCCATGCATAAATGGGTTCAGCCATACGATAATGACTTGGACGCTCATATCCGACATACGATTATCAAAGGATCTCAAGTGTACAAACTGCCCTTAGTTATTCAATATCTTTACCGTCCCAACCTGATCCTGATACATACGCCTCGAAGTGCACAATGCCTCGAGTTGTCAGTCACATCTCCGGTGCGCAGTGGGAGAAGGATGAACCACAGTCACCGGCCCAAAGGTTCTTCAAGGAATACGCCAATGCCGTTGACTCAAGGGGCTACGATAGCGGTTCCGGTCTCAAGTTCTATTCCAAAGATGTTATCTTCCATAACCAGAATAATGCCGTTTACTACGGAGGAGATGAAATGTGGGCATGGATGAAGAAGCTTTTTGAGGTGTTTGAACGTATTCATCACGACTCAATCCATTACCTGGAGATTGAGCGCGATGATGGGACCAGCCAGATCTACAGCCAGAATATTCGAAACCTTTGGCTCCGCGGAAATAAAGGAAGCAAACCGACTGTTAGCATTCCCCTCACGATGATTGCTATCATTGGGAAGAGTGGAAGCGATGAGACTCCTGAGGGGCTGCATTTCAAAGAGGTCTGGCTCTACTGGGACACGGCCCTTCTTCTGCCTTATCTCCCCAAGGAAGCTGTAGTTTTCAAAACGGAGAATATCTTGCACGAGGAGAAGGACGAGGTTTAGGGGCAGCGATTCAACTATAGTTCTATATCTCAATACAGCGCTTTTCATATTATTATGCTGCTATTGTGTTGAAATTGAACTCATGCCATGGGCCAATATCTGAATGCTCCTTATATTTCGTTTGCTCTAACTGCCACGAACTCAGTTCCATGCCAACAAAACTAACTACCCTAATGATAGTTATTTTTTCCATGTCGTAATACTTTCTGCAAAGTTTACGATATCGTCTAAAAGACGATCTGCATAGTTAAGGATGAGCACTATATAATACTGGTTAACGATGCTCAATCTTGCGTTGAACATGCTAACTTACCATGTCCTCCTTCGTCATATATAGTCAGCTTTGCTCCAGAAACCGCCTTCTGGACAAGTTCTGCGCTTACTTCAGGAGGCACGGCTCCGTCGCCTCCCCCGTGAATAAGGAGAAAAGGCTTCTGAAAGTCTTGCCCGAACTGCTTTATCTGCACAGACAGGTCTTCTCGAGAATAGATTTGTATGCAGCGTTCAAGCGCAAATGGATCATTCTCCCAGAAGATATTCTCGAAAAATGCAACCTGCTTCTCGGGGACCGAACCGGATGATCCAACCCCAAAAGGCCCCTTGAAGCCGTTGGCGAGGAAGTGAGGTCTATCTTGCCTTATGGCCATGATAGCGTCGTCCCATACGCTTTGTGGCGGAGCCTTTGGGTTTTGGGGTGATGCTGTAGGATACGGCAGGCAGGTGCTTATCCACAACATACCCTAATACATTAATCAGATGTTGACTCTATGAAGCTGGCCTGTCACATAACTGACCTGGCAGTTTTCCTGTACATAGGAGCTGCTTAGATACGCCATCAGGGCTTCGCCCGTGCTCATGCTGGTAGCGACAAAGACAAAAGGCCCTGGCTGGATTCTCTCCAACAGACCGGATAAGTCTTGCGCAAGCTCTTTATAGCCAATGGGAGTCGTAGGATCATGCCCAGACCACTCGCTCTTACCAAAACCTCGCCTATCGGGGGCGATAACACGGTATCCGTGGGTCTCGCAAAGTGGCAGCAGGATCGGGTCGTACATACGAGATGAGAGAGGCCACTGGTGTAGAAGGACCAGAGTTAGGCTCTTGGCTACCAGAGGCAGTTCTGTTGCAAGCGCTGGAGGTCTACCTTCTGGCGCATAGTAACGGTAAAACAGTTCTGCGCCATCAACGGAGCTAGAGTATCGAGGCATCTTGATTACACAAGAGTTAAACAAAGACTGATGATATGGATGGAATGTGCAGTACAGATTCGTTGCGCTCTGAAACCCCGATCAAATATAGATTCATCAACCAGAGCATGGATTTGTAACGCGCCAAAACTGATGCGGCATTGGAACTCGGAGAATTAAGTAACTGTGTTACTACTACATAAGTCTGATTACTATTCAGCGTTACTTGTTCACTTACTAATTCCTCCGTCCCCCGCTTTTCCAGATATAAGAATAATGTTGCGGTAAAGGAAAGTGGAGCCCATTGCCAGCCGGCAGTCTAACAGGTCTATGTCACAGAAACTTTATTGCTAGTTAGCGCCTTCAGAAACCAAGAACTGGGAGGACTCACGTCGACCGAGTGTCTGTTTTGATTCATCCAGAATCGACAGGATATTAGGGCTATAGGAAGAATATAACTTCAGTCAAAGGAGGTGAGCATGATGGAGAAGATAATGAACATATGGTCATCAAGCCTATATTATCATGCTATTCTATTATGTCAGGGTTAGATCATTCTCGTAGTGGAGTATCTGATCTGGAGTGTTTACCCTCCTGCTAGTGCAGCGAAACCCCGACTCTATACTCAGTTGTGGATCAGACCTCGGCTCCTTGCGATTACGAACTGTACACGTCGCCTGTTGTACTAGGATCTATTTCTCAGCAGTATGCTGACAAATAGCTAAAAGCTTAGAACACTCGTCTATTAAATCTCCCTTGTCATGGAAGTAAGGTGATTCAGTCCCCTCAGCATCATTTGTGACAAAGCCAATACACAAGACCGCCCTTCACAAATCACCTTGTTTCAATATGGGTTTACAGTACAAAGTCTTTTTCAGTAAACGCAATTCGGCCACTAGGACTGGCCCAGCGGGTCATGATCACCTGAAGTGGGTGCCTACTTCTTCCACCCTGATATACGGCGACCAAGATGCTGTTTTGGTTGACGCCCAGTTGACTTCCAGGGCGTCAAACGAACTATTAAACTGGGTAGTTGAGAGTGGCAAAAATATTACCCATATCTATGTCACACATGCCCACGGCGACCACTTCTTTGGTAGCGCGCCCATTTTGGAACGATTTCCCAAAGCAACCTTGGTCGCAACGCCTGAAATCGTGGCCAAGATGAAGCTAGAGACTGCACCAGAACGGATGACTGGGCTTTGGGAAAAGCTATTTCCGGGCCAAATTCCGCCCAATTTGCGGCTTGCGGAGCCCCTTCGTCAAGACTATCTTGAACTAGAAGGTGAAAGGTTGGAGGTGGTCAGGACGGGTCACACGGATACTGACGATACGACAACTCTCTGGGTTCCCTCTCTTCGACTTGCCGTGACTGGCGATGCTGTATACGCAAACACTCACCCATATTTGGGAGAGTCTGGAACAGCTATCAAACGGAGTGAGTGGATTAAAGCACTGGATATCATCGCCGCACTCCAGCCAAAGCATGTCGTGGGCGGACATAGTGATCCGAGCCGTCCATTTGGGTTCGAGGCAATTAGGGATACCAAGACATATTTGGAGGACTTTGAGAAACTGAGCGCTGAGACGGAGACAGCCAAAGAGCTTTATGACCGCATGATGGATATTTATCCGGACCGCCTTAATCCGGGGTCTCTATGGGCAGGGGCTATTCTGGTCCATCAGTCGTAGAATAAGATAAACCCGATATATGACAATAAATCTGTTACGAGAAGTCAAAGCGGCTCAAGAATGGTATCATCATGGCAATAGTGTAAAGCTTTACGATTGCTGATAGCACGTCTACCAATACCTCATCGCGACGAATTGTCGATGCTGCGGATACACAATCGCTAGGGAGAAAATCACGAGCAAGGCAGAGCAGTTGTATTTGGCCTCAGGAGAACCATGTCCGAGTAAGTTGGAACTATCCTGTAAAAGTCACAGTCTGCTAGTATTTAATGATAAAGACTGTTACCGCAATTACAATTGATCATCTTTCTAATTTGACGCTGTCAAATCTTTCCACGCTGGCCGGTTGCTGACACGAGTCCACCATGCGCCTAATGACGGTCTTTTTGTGATCTCATCCTGCAACTCCAGACGCGACAGAAATTGAAACCAAGGGATATGGTATATATCAACCAGCGAAAATTGCTGAAAACATTTAACAAGGATTCTATTCGGAAGACGAAGATAACTCACATTTCCGGCAAGGTGCTCGCTATCATAAAGAACCTTTTCATAGTGGTCCATGACCTTGGCCAAGTCCATTTCTAGTCGCTTAACTGTAGCCCTGTCTGGATCGCCTCGCCCCATAAACCTGTCCGTGTGAGTGCGATGCATTGTACGAAAGAGTTTTAAAGACTCAAGTACCTTTTGAAGATTTTCTCATATGCCAAAGATTTCATGGTTGGATCGAAGTAAGAATATTCCACACTTGCAGCTTGCTCGTAAGTCGCCAGCTCCGCGTAGTCTTGTTCCGTTCGTCTATGCAAAGGGCTATGTGGTCCGTACTTTGCGACCAAGTACTTGCAAATCGCCCTTGACTCAAATAATCGAATCCCGTCATCGTCGAGAACCGGAATTCGTCCGAACGGGTGGAAGTCTTGCACATAATTGGGTTCCTAAAGAGGATAAGTAACGGCATAATCAATGGATATATGGCTTCCTACGAGATGCTCCCCTTTCTGCATGTTAATGTTGGATAGTCGGTAATCA
Source organism: Fusarium mangiferae (assembly GCF_900044065.1). Taxonomy (NCBI): domain Eukaryota; kingdom Fungi; phylum Ascomycota; class Sordariomycetes; order Hypocreales; family Nectriaceae; genus Fusarium; species Fusarium mangiferae. Next base: position 130,803 of record NW_024573928.1, read on the forward strand.
GTCATATTTAGTTCTGAAAGGACCAGCAACACTCGTTGAGTGCATGTTGATTGCCGCGATCCATATAGGATAAGAGTCATCTTGGTAGTAGCTATTCACTGTACTATAAATCAGTGCCGTAGGAGTGCCTTGCGAAGTTCGCTTTCGGAAATGAAGAAAACTAGTAGTAATTATTATATCTAGGAATCAAGATCGCATTTTAAAGATAAAGATTCTAGGCTATATAGTAGATGGACCTTGGCATAGGAAAGTGTGGAGGAGCGGTGGAGTATTCGGGATGTGGAGTCGGCGAAACCAGAGGCGGAGGCGATAACTCGCACGGCACGGCACAGCACGGCATATTGCAATGCCCGCTACGGGCCGTCCGTCTTTGGGATAAAAGAGACGTGACCAGTATTATCGACTCTGGAATAACCATCAGCCAAACAACTAGGTGCAGCTTCAATATCTCTCAGCTTTAAGAAACAGCCCAAAAATGCCTTCCGAGGATGTCTATTCCAATCGTAACGTACCGAGCCAATTCGATGATACAATTCCAGTCACCCAGAGTCAGAGGACTTTGTTTGAATTCGGGACGTTCGATCATTCCGAGATTCCACTAGAGCCAGAAGAATGGCCTGTTATTATCATCGGATCAAGTATGGTAGGAATGACTTTGGGCGTGCTGTTAGGATACCATGGGTAAGACTCTACCACTCAACTCACATACCAACCTTGCTGACTCTTTCCAGTATCAACTCGGTATCCTTCGACCGCCATCCTTCCACTGCTATACACCCCCGCGCAGCCTTATTCCTTCTGCGCTCTGTCGAGATCTTCCGCCAGCTAGGCCTTGAAGACGAACTCCGCTCAGAAAGCGCCTCAAACTTTGATCTTGACGCTGGAATGATCATTGTTGAGAAGCTAGTAGGAGGAAAGGTCCTGGAAAGTATGCAAGAAAGTGATCCAGCAGAAGTTGCCAAGGCTAGCCCGAGTCGTCGCTTATGGCTTACCCAGAATATGTTTGAGCCGCTTCTGCGCAAAAGGGCAAAGGAATTTGGTGCCACTCAGGAGTTTAACGAGACCGTTGTCCATTATGAAGAGCTATCGGACGGTGTACTCGTCGTGGTGCAAAACGTTCAATCGAAGGCTTACAGGAAATTCAAGACCAAGTACTTAGTTTCTTGCGATGGAAATAGGAGTGCGACAAGGAGAAAAGAGGGTATCGAATGGCAAGGCCCCGGGGTCCTCGGCGAGAGTATTTCTATCAACTTCAAAGCCGATCTGACGCCATACCTCGGAACTCGTGCTAAGCATGGGGTCACTTATATTTCTAACCCTGCTATCGATGCTGGCTTTCGCCTCGAAAGCGGGGGCAAGGCTGGATTTATGATTGTCACACGAGCAGGCGATAAAAGATCCTTTTCGCCAGACTCAGTTTCCGAACGAGATGCGAAGCAATATTTCAAGGAGGCGAGCGGCATTGAGGACGATATTGATATCAAGGTCGACTCTATTTCGTACTGGTCAGTAGCTGCCTTCAACGCCGAACGCTTCATGAGCGAAAATGGCCGTGTCTTTATTGCGGGGGACGCAGCACATGTAATGCCCCCAACTGGTGGAATGGGCGGTAACACCGGGATACAGGTAATTGATCTCGGCCTCATAACAAAACTTTCAAGCAAGCTGACCTACTTAGGATGTTCACAACCTGGCATGGAAGCTTGCATATGTTCTGCGGGGAAAAGCTAGCGCTTTGCTTCTTCAGACCTATGACACTGAGCGACGGCCAGTAGCTGAGTTCACGATGCGCCAGGCTTATTCAAGGCTTCAGAAGCGAGTCTTTCGCACAGTCCCGGATGAACCAGAACTTCCCGACATTGTGTGTGAGATAGGGTATCGTTACCCTTTTGTTGCTACTGCAAACATCCAAAACACCAACAGCGACAAGTACGAAGACCCGCATGCACCACTCGTATCGTCAGGGAGCCGGCTCCCACATGTGTTACTTGCACGAGACAGTTCACAAATATCGACCTTGGACTTAATTCAAACAAATTTCGTTCTTTTCGCCACTGGTCAATCATCACCATGGATTGAAGCGGCCAAAGGTATTACACCTAAGATAGACTCTTACGGTATCGATAAACACACTGGTACCTTTAGGGATCCTGACGGCACGTTCAGTCGTATTTGTAGGCTCTCTGAAGGCGAGGCTTTCCTTGTCCGGCCCGATGGATTTATTGCCTGGCGAGGGGAATGGGCAAAGGATGGGCATAGAGATAAACTACAGAAGGCATTAAAGCTTATTTTATATTTCACTAAAACTTAATAAAGATAAGCAATAGAACTTATCTATTTGCTTTAGAGTTCTCTTTAGAGTTCCTTTTAGTATCTCTTATATTAGATCTTAAGTTTTACTTTATGTATTATATATTTCTTAGCAGGTTACTTATAGTAATAATAATTTTAAAAGCCTTAATTTAATCTATTGCTAATAGAAATAATGATATAAGTTTTTTATTAAGAGCCTTCTATAGTGTATTGATATATTAAATATAGGTCATTATCTTAAGGACTTATACTAATAATATCCTGGTGATTAAAAGCTAGAGGTAGGAAAAGACAAACTCAACAGCAGCACATTACAAACTAACATAGGGCTTTACATAGCTAACCGTCGTTGTTTTACTTGTAGCTTATACTCTGCCCGACGTAGCGCATAAGATTCATCTTATAATGCGACTCTGCATGTCTCAAGCGACCGTGTTCTGTTCTTAGTCTTTCCACCTTGGCAACAATATATTGCTGCCATGAATGTATAGAGATAGGTATCTTGTGTACAGCCATCTCATTCAGTACCATAGCGAAGACTTTCATAGAGGAGTCTGGACCGGCCGGTACCTGTTCTTCTCTTGCCCCGGCAGCAAGCGTCTCATTGATTCCACGGAACTCAGATTCGTTTGTCTTTAAGTCAGCTGCATTAGCCATTTCAATGGGCGTTTGCTTCCCCGCTTCGATGCCTTTAGTCGCACTTAACGCGTCACAACAATCAAGCACATGAACAACATCGCAATTTGCAACGTTCAGTGTGTGCGTGATCTTGGTCCAGTTGACACTCTGGCCGCCACTCCTATGTCCGCTATAAATAATATACATTAGAAAAGAAACAAGCGGCGGTTCAAAGTTCTCATCCACTTACGAAATAATCATTCCCTCGTCTGCCTACCCTATTGGCCCGATTGTCTCATGGCCAGAATACATACTTTCATTCACCGTCCCTTATCAGTTAACAAGTCAACGTGGGTCCAGTTTCATCAACTGTGAGGCTAGCTATAATGTTGTTACTGTTGAAATCAATATGCTCTTTTCAATTTTGAGTAACCGCTACTTCAAAACTAGTTTGATAAACTTACTCTACCCGCAGCAAGAGCAACAAACGCTCTATCTAATAGCATACTATCCATCTTCTCTAGTATATTTGCCTCAGCGATTCTGCGACGTGCTTTAACTTCCCAATCATTCAACACCTTAGATACTCCATGAGGTCCAAAGCCATAGCAGCGCCCAGATTCTGAAGAGGTCCATGGCTGCTCCACGTTGATGAACTTGGTCCAGATGTCACGCATAGCCTGACCAGTCAACTCTGAGCCACGCGAGAAGCTCAGATCGAAGCCTCCGAACAGTAAGATGAGATCTACTGCATGATGGGCTCCACTCGACGGTTGCCAGGGATTAGCCTCGTCTATCAAGTACCTAAAGATCGGAATCTGAGCATCGCGCCTGAAGAATTTCTCAAGACGCTGTATCGGCAGTAAGAATTTATAGTCATTGATAAAGTCTATGGCGCCATTGTAACAGGATGACGGCCTATCCATATAGATATGGTATGCCTTCTTGAGCTCATCACTATGTTCTCCTGCAGCATCAAATGCCGCGAGGATCTCGTTTGGGCTTAAAAGACGCACACCTGTTTGCCAGATAACTGCCTGTATAGTTGTTATTGAACACTCTCATGATGGAATGGAGTCCCTATTCACTCACCTCCTTATTCACGTCGCCTAGCATGATGCGCTTGGACTCAAGGCTGCTATTTTGCCAGTCCTCAAATTGTTCTTCCCATTCAAGGCAGAAAGACTGTAGGCCGCTATGTCTGACTGCCTTGGTGATCTCATCTACTGATGCAGTATCTAAGTCAAGGAGCGGATTGATAGCTTTAACTTGCTTTAGAACTGCGTCACGCAGAGTCTGGACTGACTTGGGTGACTGAGGTGGCGAAAGGTATAAGGTCCCAGATGAAAGGATGTATTGCTGGACAGGGGCATTTCGCGTGAGATGAGCGTGACAGTACACTGCTCCAGCACTTTCGCCGGCCAAAGTCACTCGAGTCTAGGGGTCTCTATCAGTGAAATGATCTTCAAAGCGTGAATGTCAGGTTGATCAATACCGGGTCGCCCTTGAAGCCAGAAATATGTTCCTGAATCCATTGAAGTGCCAGTGCCTGGTCTCGTAGAGCTAAGTTCACTGGCCCCTCTCCGTTTCCCTTTCCGAGTGCAAATATATTCAGTCTGTATTGGACAGTGACAGAGATGATAGGTTTACGTTGACGAACTGAATCGGCAACAATTGTTGTCATATCTGTCAGAGAAAGAAACGCATAAGACTCTTAGCAGTTGTCGCAAGATGGCAAGGGGTATTTATCGGTTAAGTCTCACCACAAATTCCAGAAGCAGCAGTTCCAAAGCTCACGGCTTGTGAACCTCCTGTATATCATTATTAGTGGAAAGGCTACACTATGCTAATAATATGGTTCGGGACTTGCATACCGTGGATCCACACCAGAACTGGCAGTTTGTCTAAGCTTGATAGAGAATCAAGCTTGGGCAGCGTTACGTCGAGGTTAGTGCACTCAAATTCGTCCTCCGGCTCGACGGGAAGTTTGTGATGAGGCGGAATGCGTAGTAAGTGGCCTACATCAGCTTGGATCTGAGGACAACGAGGGCTACGATAGTGAGCGATAGCTAGTTACTCTCCGGATACGAACTTACCCAAATTTGGTGCAATCAAGGTGTCCTGGAAGCTGATCTAGCTTCTTAGCTTCTTCAAAACGGCGCGGTATGTAGCCGTAAGGAATACCACGAAACTGCGCTATCCCAGAGACCTCAGTTCCGCTCAGGGTTGTTCTAAGAGACTCGTGACAAAGAGTGATAGACATTGTGAAATGGTAGTGAAGGGAGAAATCGTAGTTCGGGTTTGGTGCTGGAGTAAGCTTCAAGTGGTGTAGTATGAATTGAGTGGATAAGAGACCTCAAAATAAGACAAACTTGGGATACGCTGCTATATATCCTTAGGTCAGAAGGGTTCTTTTGTCTCCACTTAATTGTCACCGTACAATGCAATGTGGGGTAATGCTCTCGTGAGTAATAGTTTGAAGGTTTCCTTTCTCAACGTACACTGAATATGGATGTCGTTAAGGGCTTCAATTGCAAAAACGATTTAATGCATTGAATTGGTGATGAACCTTATGCTAACCCCACATATTGACTCCTTAAGCTGCGAATACGAATGAGGTCCATGCATTCAACAAAGAATCCATGTCAATCAATGCGGCGATCTTAACTAACTCTCTATACCTCTCGGAGAACGCGCGGTCGCCCTTGACTGACTGTTGGCGGCCATCCTTTAAAATCGATGTTCCTTGGACTGTTGATAGTGGCTCCCATGGCTTTTTCCCACAGGCGAAGGTGATAACATCTGTGGCAAACCGTACCGCGGATGCTTGTTGCGTCTCGTTGAGATGGTCGTTGAAATTCTGGAAGAGAAATGCAACGTCTAGAATATGTGTACTGCGTCCTTTGAACGGGCCATCCCAAGGGTTCGGTTCGGAAAATTGCATCAGGAACACGTCCCCGGGTAGTCTCTTAGCAAGCACTCGAGCGGCAGCTTCATTGCCAATGTCTGATCCGAATTCCAACACACGAAGTAAGACATCCTGGTTCTCTAGATCTGGTGAGATACCATAAAGTTTCAAAAGCTGTTCGGCAGTATCATTGTCTTTCCCAAACTTGGTGCGAAGATGAGTTGCGAACTCGTCCGCGACAGACTTCCTATGAGAGAATAGGCCCATAAATGCGAATATGCTGGCCTAAAATAGATCAGCATGAACAAAATTCCCAGGAAAGAGTATAGTGGGTCGCTTGCTTACATCTAATGGAGAGTAGACAATCATGGCGCCTTCAAATTGCTTCGCCTTGAAAGTATAATCTCCCGAGGCTATGAGCTCGAATGACTCACGATAGGGCACGAGATCATTGTCAAATACTGGGAGCAGAGGTAGGCCTCGGATCTGAGAATGTTGAGCCCATGTAGATGAATTCTCAAGAGATTCCAGACGCTCAGTGGTGGACAGTTTATCCAGGCTCCAGGCTTCTATGATTGACTTATACGCAATCTCAGTCACCTCATATGTTAGCGGTGGGACAGAGGGCGGAGAACCACCCATGACAACAATTCGAGAGGCTAGAGCCTTCTCAGTATACATGAGGCGTACGGCTGATACTAAACGTTGCAATTAGATAAGGTCACACAAGCGAATTGTTACTCACGTCCTCCGACACTTTCACCGGCAACAGTCACTTGACTAGGATCACCACCGAATCCTGCGATGTACTTTTGCACCCACTGCAACGCAACTATCTGATCATGCAAGCCGCGATTGGGCTTGTATCCAGCCATACGAAGCTCTTCGGAAGTCATGAAGCCTGGAGCCCCAAGCCGGTAGCTAGGGCGTCTTGGTTAGCAATGCGCCTCTTATGATAAACTGGGAGTTGGAGAAAAGCTTAGTACTCGCTTTATATTGATACCAATTATTGGTGTGCCTAAATGAACGGAAAGCTGCACAATGCGCTTCATGTCAAACTGTGGCCACCAGTTTGCTCCCACAGAGAAGCCACCTCCATGTATATAAACCAGGACTGGGATGCCATTGGAACTTCTTGCACCAGCTGGAACTACAACGTTCAAGTTCAGGCACTCGGTTCCGGAAATACCCGGATATTCAGGCTTTTCTATCCTTTTCTGGATAGCATCCAACTCATGGTCCACTGCTTCGGGCAGGGATATCGTCTGCTGCCTGTACTCATGTATAATTGAGTTTTTTTCCTGTTGGTAAGGCGAATGAGACACTGGCGCCGGGGAACTTACCCAAGTCGGTCGCAAACAATACCCGTGCCATCATAGGAACATAGTGCAGGGTTGTCGAACCAGTGACGAAGAGACGCGTACTTGATCCCGAGAAATTGTACAACATCATTCGTTTTTATTCCCCTGATAGTACCAATGGTCCGATGGTCAAAATTAGCATACTGAATAGTGGCCTCGGACATATTTCAGACTCAATAGGTTGCTAGAAAGTTTTTAGTGCGTGTAGCGTGGTAAGTCAGGGTTGAGAAAAGATTTTCAACGTGGTGAATCATGATGATGTTAGATATCTTTATGGATCCAACCTCTTAAAGGGAACTTGCCCTTCCCCAAGTTTGGTTATCTCAATATGTACTTGTTATCAACTACCCCGCAGCTGGTCGATGATGCTAACTACCTGCCCCGTTCTAATTCTAATACCTAGTATTCTAGAGAAGTGTCCTTTGTAATATAGTACAAGAGCGTATATGAAAGAGCCTAGCATGTCGTTTACTAGATCTCGTGTCTTGATATTAAAAATACTCCTAGTGTTAAGTGAGAAAAAAGTAGCTAGCTTAGAAAGATGTTTCATATGCCGAAATTATGAGAAGGTAGGAATGCTGAGGAGAAGAATAATTACCCCACATTGATTTGGCTGGAAGCTGCTGTGTAAAATGGTGTCTCCAGACCAAAGAATCCGCGTAATTGATCAAACCTTCATCCACTTTACTACGTTACACCCACTGTTATTAACCACCATTAAGTTAACATCATGTTGAACTCTCGACGTCAGGTGATTCAGCACGCCAATGGACAGACCACTGCGTATATTTATGACTCATTTACCGATCCTTGGAGGCCACGAGAGACCATCCTCATCCAACACGGATTCGCACGGACAGCCGAGCACTTTTACCACTGGGTGCCAGCCCTTTCACGCCATTACAACATTATTCGACGAGAGCTTAGAGGCCACGGGGGCTCAAGCTACCCAAAAGGCAATGAGCGATCTGACTATCAGTATTCTGTCAACACGATTATGGACGAGATCAAGGACACACTCGATCAGATAGGTATTGAGAAAGTCCATTTTATAGGAGAATCGACCAGTGGGATGCTGGCAGAGATCTTTGCCGCGACGTACCCTGAGCGAGTCAGCTCTGTCGTAGTGTGCTCGTCACCTACATCCTTGCCACCAGAGGCGCAAAAGTTCTTGGCCTTTGGGATGGAGTCCTGGCCAGAAGCATGCCGTCAGCTGGGATCGCGAGGATGGGCGACACGTCTGACGGCAACTAGTGGGACAGTAGGTAGCAGTGATGCAGCGTACCTCGAGTGGTGGACTGACAGGGTCGCTGTCAGCGATGGCGAAGGCCTTGCTGGCTATGCCGAGTTCTTGAGTAGCCTTGATGCTTGGCCATATCTCAAGCGCATTGAGGCACCCATGCTGGTTCTGGCTCCAACTAAAAGCGCTCTGGTAACAGTCAAGTCGATGGAGGATCTCGTTGCTGAGGTGCCGAATGCTAGATTGGAAGTGGTGGAATCTGAAGGTCATGAGATTTATGCTGAGGCTGAGGAACAATGCTTGAGTAAAATCATTAGTTTCCTGGAAGGTATCGAAGGATTATAAAAATTGCTTGTGTTAAGTTTCCGCGACTCCGACTCTCAGTTCAGCCGATGACACGACGATTCGAATTACACTTGACAACTCAAAAGTCCAAGTGATTAAATTGTCACAACAGAGCAGTCAGAACAATAATGCTTTGCTGTTTAATTGCGCATCCACTCAATTATGCATCTTTTCATTCCGTCGTTCTCTTCTATAGGCTGCGCCACCTTCGGTCACAGATCCTGCTTGGCCTGCTCACCGCTCCATGCACGTCTCAACACCTCGCGAAGAGCGTCTCGCTCAAGTGGCCGCGGGTTTCGATACGGATTTGAGACAGCAACGTCAGCGGCCTTATCAATGCTTTCCTCCTGCATTCCCAACACCTTCAGACTCATGTCTATACCCAGACGGCGATAAAGGGCGTTGATACCTCGGACGGCATCTCCTTGACTCTCGGGTAGCACTGCAGCAAGCTGGCTCATAGCCTCTGGATCACTTGGTGCGTTAAAAGCCAGGGCATGCGGTAGCACGACCACATGCGTCTCGGCGTGCGGCAGGTTGAATGAACCACCAAGGGTATGGCATAGCTTATGATGGAGTGCCATGTCAACGGCCCCTAGACAAAGGCCACATAGCCATGCACCGTACAAGGCTTTGTACCTTGATTCATTGTTTTGGGGGTCAGTCTGCAGGATGGGAAGAGCCTCGCTTAGCGATCTGATGCCCTCGCATGCCATGACATTAATGATCGGGTTGGTATTGCTGGCGTAGAGCGCCTCAACTAAAGGCAGTCAGCAACTTAGAGATCTCGAATCCTCATAAATTAAAGGAAGGATAAAACACTTACCAGAATGTGCAATTGCATTTATGCCGCTGTTCACACTCATCTTGACAGGAAGGGTCAATGTAAGGTCCACATCGTAGACGACAGCGGTCGGTAGAATTTTGGAGTCTCGCCTTGTGACCTTGCGTCCATTCTCTGTCTCACCCAGAATCGGAGTCATCTCACTACCTGCATAAGTGGTGGGGACGCAAACATGTACGAGGCCGGTCCGAACACAGATAGCTTTGCCTAATCCGATAGTGCTTCCGCCGCCTACCGAGACCACACAGTCAATGCTTGCTTCATTTGCCTGGCGAAGAGCAGATTCGGTGACTTGTACTGGGGTATGCATCACAGCGCCGGTAAAGATCGACACTGCGACGTCACCCAGGATATCGGCCACGCGTTTGACAATGTCGGCCTGTTCGGGCGTGGAGAGAAGCATTACGGACTTGGCGCCGAGTTCATCTACCAGGGAACGTATTTGTGCCAACGTTCCCTTTCCGAACAGAACTCGGGGCGAGTTGAAGATAAACTCAAATGTTTTCATGGTTACTGATGTATTAAAATGCCGAATACTTCATCGAGTTGAATTATAGTAGTCGTCAATTAATGAGCTGCTACTCAAGCAAACTTATATACTGCGACTCTAATCTGTCTACAGACTGACCCCACAACCCCGCATCATATGATCTGGAGTTCACCTCGACGTGTTGGCTTTCTCCCCCTCACTCGTCTCCTCTGTGTCGGTTATATGGAGGTATACGGATGATCCATCTCGGTCCTATCATCGAAGCATTTAGTATCTGTTCAAGGAATCTATTGGGGCATGGATTCAGCCAGGTACTTACGATGCATCGAGGGTCCTCAGATGCTTTCTTGTAAACTTCATAGGCCGCTTTCGCCATGGCGGGCTCCAGATCCAGCTTCTTGGCTGCTTCTATGCCCAAAGACAGGTCCTTCAGGAACATCTGCGTTTTAAAACCTAGTCTCCAGTTGTTACTGCTGGGTGCATGTGGTACCACGTCGGGTACAGGGCAAACATTGTCTCCCATGAACGTCTGTCCTGTGGAATTGTGGATGATCTGGTGCAGCATCTTCGGATCGACTCCGGATTTTACACCGATGGCCATGGCTTCTGCAACCAATAACAAGACCGAACACGAGATGTAATTATTGCTGATCTTGGCAGCTAGCCCAGAGCCAATGGTTCCGCACCAGAACAACTTTTGGGAGTCACCCATCAAATTTACAACATAATGGATGCGATGGCCTACATCACCATCAGAAGCTGGTTTCGGATGACCAATCATGAACGAAAGATTGGCCTTCTCAGCGGCTGGAACTCCGCCCTGAATATAATTAGTATTCTTTAAGCCTCCCGAAGATCTTATCCCCGAGGACTTACGGAAACTGGTGCATCCACATATATACCTCGGCCTGCCTCTTTGATTTGACGGGCAGTATCTCTTGCCGTCGTAACATCGATAGTGCTGCACTCCAGGAGAAGCCTATTTTTATTCTTTGTGGCGGATATGATACCGTCTTCGGGGTCCAGATACACCTGCAAAACCTCTTTAGGTCCCGGTACCATTGAGATGACTATGTCAGCCTCGGCTGCTAGGCGTTTTGGAGACTCATGGCACTTGACGGGCCCCATAACGATGAATTCGTCGTAAAAGCTTTGGCATGTGGGCTTGTGCACATCAAGAATATGCATGGACGATGATTTGGAGAGACCACGACGAATGGCTGCAGCCATTGGGTACCCAATAGCTCCCAGTCCTTGCGCGGTTAGCGTCTTCATTCCAATCAACCTTCACGAGGAAAGCTTACCAATGAAGCCGATGTTGACCTCCATTATTTTTCTTCTCAAGGAAATACTGCACAGCACAGTAGGTTGACCCAGTAGGACCTGTTGTTTCTGCTCCTCTTCGCTGGATGATATCGTGCATTTTCAAGAGCGCTGACATGTCCACCCCGCAAAACCCCGCTCGAGATTGGATTTCTACCCCATCCCTCGTCTCGACTCTACTCCATCTCTTTGCCATTGATAATGAAGATGCTTTCTTTAGCAATATTGCATACATATCTCGAGTGACTGGGGGCCTGTCGACGTTTATCTTGATTAGTTCCACCTTATGTCAAGTCGAAGGCACCGTCCTACATATCCAGATCTTTTACCCCACCATCGCCACTATGACACAGAAGCAGGGGCAGCTGACAGTTGGAGTCATTGGACCCGCCGGCTTTGGAGGCTCATACCTCTGTGTCGAACTCATCAGCCGCGGCCACCGCGTAATCGGCTTGTCGCGCAACCCCCAGAAGCTGGGTTCGCATCTTCTGTATGAACCACGGAATGTTGATCTTGCTTCTGTGAGTGAGGTAGAGCTGGTTTCAGCTTTCAGCGACGTTGATGTCCTGGTATGCGAATATGGGCCTCATACCGCAGGACATGAGGCACTCAAGTACAGTTAGTAAATTCCAGCTCTCATATCATCAATGACACATTCTGACCTCGCGTGCGCAGTGCCGTTTATCGAAGTGATCAGAAAGATAATCCTCGCCGTCAAACGGGCTAGGCTTGGTTATTTTATTATGCTTGGGGGCACCGGTAGCCTTCATGTTCCTCATGAGGATGGCGTCTGCGCGGCCGATAGCAAAGACTTTTTTCTCGCCTACAGACGAGCGATCGCTGATAGCCATGCACACGTTACTTATATGGAGGAAAGGCTTGGTCCACTCGGCGTGAATCTCAGAGCCTACCGCAACGCTCGCCTTGCCCTACGCGAAAACGATGACGAGAAAAAGAAGACTGCAAGTCGTGTCATCAGCGAGTACGAGGCCAAGTTGCGGGAGGGTGATGATGCAGCAGAGTTCATCAAGGCAGCAAGAACCACGGTCATGTTCTTCGACGGTAACAGATCATTTGACTGGACATATGTTTCACCGAGCGCATTATATCGCCCTGGCAAGCGCACAGGAACGTACGAGATTACCATTAATAACTTGCCTCTGACGGGGGAGATTCGGGGTGAAAATCGCTTGGATGGTCGTTTGATGGGTATTTCTGCTGCAGACCTTGCCATAGCTATCGCGGATGAAGTGGAGACACGAAGGCACATTTACCAGCACTGGACAGCTACATCTGACCTCTCAGATGATAGCCCAGCGCCAGCCTATCTCACCTTGAGTTCAGACAGTTAGATGATTGATACAGCTTTATTTATTCAGACTTGATCTAGCTATAAGTCCCGCGTTAATGAACAAAAAGCCATTGTCTGACTTACCCCATTCTCTCGTCTGAGAAATGATGCGGGGCAGTCTACAAAAACCACTTATGTGGAGGGTCAACATCCATAGGTTATAAGACAAGCCAGTCGGGTAGTATCAGCGTTGCCTTGAATCACACAACATTTTGCACCATCTTATCGCTTGACAACAATGGCCGAATATTTACTCCGTGACGAAGACCTACAAGACCTGCGCGGAAAGGTCATTATAGTAACTGGAGGGGCTACTGGTATCGGACGTGCCCTCGTGCAACTTGCCCATGGTACTCAAACTCCTTCCCTAGAGGTTTTGAGTTTAGCTAATCAGACTAGATCACGGAGCAAAGGTTGCAGCTTGTGATGTAAACATAGAAGCTGGAGAAGAGCTAGAACAACAACTCCCGACGTGATTGCCAGCAAACCTACGATCTCCCGCGGTGTCCAAATGACTGACCTGAGGTAGCGATTTCTTGTTTAAGAAATGTGACGTATCCATCTGGAAAGATGTGATAGAGTTCTTCCAGGAGACGTACCAAAGATTTGGTACAATCGATACAGTTATCTCCAACGCGGCGATAAACAAAGTTGAGAACCTTGACGACCTTGACGCAACCGATATTACAGACGGAGAAGAGCTTCGAGAGCCAGATCTTTCTGTTCTCAAAGTCAATATGATTGGAACATGGTACGTGACTCGGTGCGCCATTCACTTTTTCCGTAAGCATCCAGAGACCAGATCACAACTCGTACTTTTCGGATCAGTTGCCAGTTACTTTGACACTCCGCCGCTTTACACATACTGCGCGAGCAAAGCTGGAGTCCTTGGGCTTTTCCGGGCGTTACGGACACAAACAGTCAAGTACAACATAAGTGTCAATATGATTGCACCTTGGATGACCCGTGAGTGATCAAATACCCTCAGATAGCCCTCTGATTAACGAATTGTGCCTAACGAATATCATCCAATAGTCACTGACATGGTCACCGACCATGTTAAAAAGGTTTGGGGTGACTTGCCAGCAAACACTCCTCTCGATGTTGCGAAGGCCAGTCTTTTATGTGTAGTCAGACCCGAGATTAATGGAAAGGCGTTTCTCATCAATGGGGGCAAGTTCACCGAGGTGGAAGACAAGTTGGATGAGACGCAGGCAGTATGGTTGGGGTCAGAGCTTGACAAGAACATGAGAGAAGGCCAGCGGAGACTGATTGACTAGCTCATCAGAGACATACCAAACGATAAGAATTCATATCGGTTTCGAACTTGATATTTTCTTCTTATGGAGATTTATCTCAAAGTTCTATATTCTGTCCTAAATTCTTCGTGCTGAGGTGGATTGAAAACGGATCATTTTAGCATATAGTAATTATTATTTTGGGGCTCCCGCGCTATTGAGAACTACGGTCATATCAACGTTTATTAATTGATCAGAACTATGTCATCTTCGACAGTCTTTTCAACATCCTAAAGCTTAACTTTGTGACCAGCAATGAGTTATGTAGTATTGTGCTATAGCTGCATATTCCAATGCCACAGGTTTGGGATTCAAATTTGCCAAATAATTAATTTACATCATCGAATAACTTATTTTAGCCACGATACTCTAGATCCTCCAGATTGGCTGATTCGAAAGCGGCTTTCATGACGCGCCTATGCTCGTCAGAACGGCAGATAATGTCACACTCGAACGGCTCAGGGACACTGAGGAACCCGGGCATCATCCTGGTCACCGGATCAATCACTGACCCCTCTACGGTTTTCTTCTTCTGGATATTGAAGCCCCAAAGCGTTCGGGAAATGACGATAAATAAAGACTTTTCAGCAAGATGGACGCCAGGACACGCTCGTCTTAATCTCATGTCAGGATAGTGCAGATTGTAATGGTTGGGTTCTGTGCTTACCTTCCGGCGCCGTAGGAGAAGTGGTCTCTATCGTAAGGGTCTTGGGCGTTCATGAGCTCCGCCGCCGACCCTTTCGTGCCGAGATAACGTGAAGGCTCAAAGGTTTCTGGGTCTACATAGCGGCTTGGGTCGTACTGTATAGCCCTGTGATTTACTCGAGTGGTGAGTCTTCTGAATCTTGGAGTGTGATGATCGGATGGAGGAAATACTCACCACCAGTTCAAGACAACCACGGAGTCTTTGGGAATGAAATACCCATCGTACCAGTCATCTTCAGTCAAAGCATGGTACATACCGAATTTATTGACCGGACGCCATCTAAGGGTTTCCTTGATCATGGCACGGATGTATGGAAGATCCTTTTCGTCCTCCCACTGAGGAAGCCTGTGAGAACCAACCACGCGGTCGAGCTCTTCTTGACCCTTTTTCATGATCTCGGGATGCAAAACCATGGCCAATGTCCAGTTGTTGATTGTGGTAGCTGTCGTCTCAGAACCAGCCTCGACCAGCCCTCCGCAGGTATAGGCGGCCAACAAGTCATCGATGCCATTCTTTTTTGGGTCGCTGAGGTAAAAGTCCTTACAGAAGCAGTCTCTAGCCGTTCCCTCGTCTGTAGTCCTTTTCAATGTGTCCCACAAATCGAGGTAAATCTGGCTGTCATGGGCGAAGGCTCTTTCTCCCCATGAGCGCCAATTACCCAAGAGCCACTGTGGCAATCTGGCTAGGCCAGGAAGCGTCTCAACGATGAAGGCACCTGGTGCAGACATGATTGACAAGTTTTCGAGAACAGAGAAGATTTTTGTTATGATCGGGTCTTCAAAAGAGGGAATGCGATAGCCATAAGTAACCAGCATGATAACCGATGTCGAATAGCGACGATTTATGGTGTAGAACTGATCTGGTCGCTCGAGGAGATCGTTGAGGACTACCTTGGACTCGAAGTCTTGCACGGGCCTGTATTTGTTGGACGTGTTGAGATTGAGAAGAGCATGGCTGTGTTTCCGTAAGCCTCTCCAATCAGGTCCATATGCCATAAAGAGCTGTCGTGACTTTCCACTAGCCACATCTTGAGCGAGAGGAAGTGAAGGGCGTGAAGAGTAGATGCCAGATTTCTTATCCAACAAATCTTTAACGGCTTTGGGCGATGAAAGCCAGATGTAGTCTGTCCCGCCGATCTTTGTGTAGAAGACATCTCCGTATTTCTGATGCCAATCACGTACCCGGTAGCGTACAAGCTCCGAATCGTTCAGATCGAATAGATTGCCAACCAAAGGCCAGCCACGTGGGCCAGGTGGAAGCTTTCTCCTTCGCAAGTCCTATCAACGCCAGCCATAGTTAGAAAACGCCGATCAGGTTTTGGTACTCGTTTGGCGTCCTCACCGTGATGCTATTTGGGATTAGGCACAGATAGGCACCAATCAGAAATAAAACGACAGCCAAGGCTGGACGGAGAAGGGAGTCAGTGACAACAGGCAGATAGACTGGACTTTCAAACTCGAGAAGCTTCATTGCGATAGTACGGAGGCTTGTAAGGTATTCAGGTGCTTGCGGAAGAATCTGGGAAACCTGCGGTAGAGACAGGCGTATAAACTTTTCTTTTTGTTCTGCCGCCATGTTCACTCTACTCACCCTACACTAAATCTTTTTACATGGGTATACTCCACACTTCCTAGACTCTTAAAGTACTCCACACAACGCCAAGTACCATGGCTACCTAAACCAACTGAACGACGAGACTCGTGTGGGGTAACTGTTCGTCGCATCGCGGGGTTGGGGTTAAATTTCACAATGAGACTACAAATGCAATGGACCATCACCAGTAGAGTGCTTCAACTAAAGGCGAAGAAGAGCAAAACGGAAAAGGCCAAGAAGGAAATAGAACAATCAGTCCCAAAATATGGCTACAAAGGATTTTCAGAAAATCTTCCATTGGGCATCGACCCAGCAGAATGGCAGTATTCCTTCGTTCTCGACCCGGCCCAACGATCCTTATAAATACCAACCTGGCTTCGATAATAATTTCGAGTCGGAAGCTATACCAGGCACCATCCCGAGGGGACAAAACAGTCCTAGATCCATCCGCTTTGGACTTTATGCAGAGCAGATTACAGCATCCGCCTTTGTCGCGCCTCGCCATCTCAACAAAAAGGCCTGGCTTTACCGCGCTCGACCAGCTGTAGCGCATCAAGGATTTGTAAGTTTCAACCAACATATCCTAAAAATGACAGGCCCTGTTCAGCTTGGCTAACTATGTGCAGTCTAGTCTGCCTGATAATAAGGACACTGAGTCTACTTTTTTGCCCCTGAACCCACGTGTTCATGTTTCCCCTACTCAGCTGGCTTGGAAGCCATTTGAGATTCCCGCTGGCGAGGACGTTGACTTTGTCGATGGACTCAAGACCATCGCGGGCTCTGGTGATTCCACCTTGAGGGAGGGACTGGCCACCCACGTTTTTCTATGCAACAAGAGCATGAGCAAGAGGGCGTTTGTCAACTCAGATGGCGACTACCTAATCGTCCCCCAACAAGGTAACTTGGATATACAGACCGAATTCGGTTTCTTGTACGTTCAACCAGGGGAGATATGCGTTATTCAACGCGGACAGCGGTTCAAGGTCAACATTGAGGGCCCTACGCGAGGGTACATCCTGGAGATCTGGGGATCTAACTTCGAGCTTCCAGAATTAGGCCCCTTAGGCGCCAACGGGCTTGCCAATGGTCGAGATTTCCTATCCCCTGTAGCAGCCTATGAGGTCACTGAAAATGACCCATGGACTGTTACTTACAAGCTAGGGGGCAAGTTCTTCTACAGTAGCCAAAACCACTGTCCATTTGATGTCATTGGATGGCATGGAAATTACGTCCCATATAAATACGATCTTACGAAATTCGTCAATGTCGGCTCTATTTCAGTTGATCACATTGACCCATCAATCTTCTGTGTCCTTACCGCCAGGTCCAGAGACCCTGCAGCGCCATTAGCTGACTTCCTTATTTTCTCGCCCAGATGGGACGTTGCCTCGCATACATACCGGCCTCCATATTACCACCGTAACTGTGCATCAGAGCTTATGGGGCTTATCTACGGCGAATATGGCGGTCGATCAGACGAATTCCAGCCTGGAAGTGTCTCCTTCGAATGTGGCTTCGTCCCTCACGGCGTCGCCTACGAGGAGTTTGCCGCTGCCTCCAAGCAAGACCCTCCGGTGATGCAGATTTCGGAAAGCTCTATTGCGTTCATGTTTGAAAGCAGTCGAGCTTTCACCATCACTGACTATGCTTGGGAAAGCGACAGGCGGCATGAACATGACCCCAAAATGTGGGATGACCTCGTCGACAACTTCTCTAAGCACAAGTTGGAAGTGGAAAAGATCTTGGCTGAGAAGGCCTGAACCAGAAGTTACTCTTTGCAGGTAGCTTACTATAGGTTCATATACACATAGTGTAGCAGTGACATCACTTTCGAATAGATCATTATGCCTTCAGAACTTTGCGAAATTCTAGTTGTCGGGGCATGATCAAAGAATAGATAAAGCCAAGTAGTACAATTATTCTGGTCACAAAGGTCACCCAAAAATGCTCTTTTTTGTATTTGAGATGAGAGAGCGCGAGGAGGTCCAATAGGCCTGCCATGATGTCTTTATGTTTCATAGTTAAGTGAAATACTCCAAAGAAGAAAAAAGCTCTCTGTGTGCCGTCCTTGACGCTTTCAACCACAATTTCGTCAAGAGCATCGATTAACAAGCCTCGAAAACGGCTGGAAAGGCAATTCTCTTCATTTTGTGAATAGTTTAAGTACACAAGGTTGCCGTATATGTCGCTAAAATAACAACACACGTTAGCTCCAATTGACATCCTTCAATGGTTCATCTGTCTCTAAGGAATCTTGATGCTTTTTGAAGCAGTCCTAGGATATAGCAGACGATGCTAACGTCATGCATATGTTATCACAAAAGAAAGAGGCGCACCACTTGTACCTGTCCCTCAGATCTGTCTGTCAGTAATTACCCCATGGTGGGGTTCTCAGATTTGATGGAAAACATCACCCCAGAGGCATGACCTTTGTAAGTTGGTTGGATCGACATATTAGGTGCGCGGGGTCACCATTGCGGGAGGATCTGCGGGGAACATCTAGTGTCTCAAGTCATGCTATGACAGATTGGCCAGGTTAAATAATATACATGAGTGCAGCCCAGCTTTTGGAGACAGTGCCTTTCTGGTTTCTTTTCATGACTGTTGCAGGAAACAACACTCGCCAATCTAAACTATCAGACACCAATCAAAAGCGCAGAAATCTATAATGACTCAATCTTCATTCAAAGTCTGTACTGATCGGGGCTGTCATGAAGCTACGAGAGATTGCTAACTCACACAGATCATCATCGTGGGTGCAGGGCCGGCGGGGCTTCTCCTCGGGCTGCTGCTCGCGAAACAAAACATCCCTGTAACCATCGTCGAACAGTCCTCTAAGCTAGATGAGAATCCACGTGCAACGCACTATGGGCCCCCAGCTATGAAAGTCCTTAACAATGCAGGTGTAGGCGATGAGCTGCGCTCCAAGGGGCTTCTCGTCAACACCGTTGCGTGGCGGCAAATAGATGGGACTTATATCTCTGGCCTCGACCATGGACCCGTGGAAGGTAGTCCTACTCGCATGGTTGCGCTGCCACTTAATCAGGTCTCACAGATATTGAAAGATCACGCTGACAAGCTACCGTCTCTGAGATATCTGTTCAACCGTCAAGTGACCAGCATCGGCCAAGATGACTCAAGAGCTTGGGTCGATACGTTAGATACAAAGACAGGAGAGCAAGCACGCCTCGAGGCAGACTACATTGTGGGGTGCGACGGAGCCAATAGCATAATCAGGAGATCGCTATTTGGGGACATGAACTTTCCAGGGAAAACTTGGGAAGAGCAGATTGTTGCCACAAATGTAGGTCATTGTGAAACTGTTCCGCTGAAGCACACACTAACTGCGCACCGAAGGTATACTACGACTTTGAGAAATTCGGCTACAGTGATTCCAACTTTATCATTGATCCAACAAACTGGTACATGGCTGCCAAGATCACTAAGGATGGGCTATGGCGCGTCACATATGGAGAGATACCCGGCTTGACTCGAGACAAATTGATCGCCAGACAGCCAGATAAGTTCGAAAAGATGCTTCCCGGCAATCCAAAGCCAGAAGAATACAAGCTGGCCAGCATTAGTCCCTATAGAGTCCACCAGCGCTTGGCTGAAAAGTTACGCGTCGGACGATTCCTGCTGGCAGCGGATGCAGCACACCTATGTAACCCATTGTGAGTGAAATCCCGAGCCAAAGAGAAGGTCAGGATAGAGGAGCCGTGAATGTATTCTTACATGGACAATAGTGGAGGTCTCGGACTCACAGGAGGTGTCGTCGATGTTCAGGGTCTGTACGAATGTCTCTTGGGGATCTACCACGGTAGAGCGGACACAGGCATTTTGGACTTATACAGCGATGTTCGTCGACGAAAGTACCAGGAGATCGTCGATCCCATCTCATCCTCAAATCTTCGCCGCATGTTCACAGCTGAACCTGCAAAGATTCTTGAGACGGATGAATTTTTACAGATGTGCAAAAAGGCGGAAACTGACCCCGAACTCGCATTCAAGATGCTCGAGGTAAGCATATCCACAGGCTTGTCGTCGATGAATTAGGCTGGAACTGACTTTGGGAAAAGAGCGCACACTCATTGAGCTACGACTTTACGCAACACTACAACTCATGATTCCCTCTTCACAAGCATAGATATCGCAGCAAGAGCTATGGAGGATGGTATATTAATATCGCTAGAAATTTGGACTGAACGTAACTTAAGCGGGGTCAAACAAGTGAACTGACAATTGGTTCCTGCTCCGCCTCACATAAATAAGAATCGAGATTTTAGAAAAAGCCAAAAGCGTATTGATCTTTTTTTCATTTCGATACCTTCCGTAAATATCTTTTGATTGCAATAATATCGGCAGCTTTGTATTTCATATCATTTCAATTGCCTGGTATCCAATTAATACTGTAAGAATATCGTTCACGTAACTTAAGCATTAATGGATGTTCTAGCATTTTATCAGTCTATAGGGTATTCATAGATATGTCCGTCACAAAAGGCATATCTATGACACAACGCTCTCGAAGTAAAAGCAATGTAATGGTGAGTACAATATTGCCATAAGTAATAATACGAAAAAGAAATAAATGGTGAATAGATGAACAGGGTCCCGAGGTTGAAAAGGTTTCACCAATATGTAAGATATTTCCTCATGATTGCTATGCAGCTCGCTTTTGTAAGCCCTTCATAGGCGGTCTAATTATTCTTTAGCCTGTTCCTCCTGCCGAATTGCAATGATAACCTTCTCTGCAATCTTAAATCCTTCAAGGCCAGCCGGCATACCACAGTAGATTGAAGCTTGCAATAACGTCTCTCTGATCTCGATATCGGTGGCGCCGTTGTTGATAGCACCTCTGACATGGGCAGCCAGTTCAGGGCCACGATTCAATGCACACAGCATTGCAATATTGAGCAAGGATCGCTGCTTTCTTTCCAGTCCTGGTCGTGACCATACACATCCCCAACAAGCTTCCGTGACGAGATCTTGCATCGGTCGGGCGAAGTCTGAAGAACCATTTGCCAGAGCCGCATCGACATAAGCAGAGCCGGCAACCTCATAACGAATCTTGAGTCCCTTGTCGAAGAGGGTCTTGTGAGCATCCTGCTCTTGTTTTGTGACGAGTGGAGTGTTGGTCGACATGGCGGCACAAGGGAAAAACCAAATAGCGATATGATCTCTGGGGGAAAGGGAAGGGAAAATAATGATTACTACGCGCTCAAGTTGGATCTTGGTGGTAACGGGTGATATCGGCCGTAAGAGGAGATTAAAAGCCCGAACGAGGTGCTGTGAGGACTACTGACTACGAAAAGGCCAGCCTTTAGGCAAACGCTTGCGGGGAACAAGTGAGCATTTGATTACCCCACCAAGAGGCGGGAAGTTTTGGATTAATTACCCCACACCTGAAGCTTCAGAAATGTACCAACCAGGGTGGATTCTGCGGGGTTGATAATCACCAAAGGCTTAGAAGGGGCTTCAGATTGGAAAAGAAATCCAAGGAATCTGGCTTAGAAACAAAAGGCATGTATGAAGTCCAGTTTTGATAATAATGGCAGTAGCAATAGTAATGCATGCATGGTGTCTGTATACATAGCTAGATGGAATATTTGGAAAAACAACAGTTTATTTCTGGTCTCCGAGTTTGAACTTTGTTTCCCAATCTTCATTACCACCAATAAATCTGAAAACAACACGTGAATCCAAGTCCCTACAGTTGGGGTCTTGGCTAGCATCCTTGTAAGCCGCAAGTCCATTGTATCCTAGGAGCATTTTGGCCCCAACTTGCTCCGCAGCTGCAACAGCTAGACCGAAGTCTTTGGCCATCAGTTGTACTTTGAAACCGCCCTTATACCCTTTGCTCGATGGAGCGTTGGGACAGATACCTGGCACTGGATTCCACTTATCGCAGATAGTACTCTGTGCTGTGCTGCTTGCAAACACCCGAGCCAGAACTCGGGGGTCCATGCCGGAACAGATGCCGATGTTCATGGCTTCAGCTGTAGCGAGAGCAATGAGGCCAGAGCAGTAATTGTTGCAGAGCTTTGCTGCCAGACCCATGCCTAACCCACCACAACAGACAATGCTGCTACCCATCAGGCTCAGAAGGCCGTACACGATCGGATATTGGGCATCTGAGCCGTCGTCGGAACAACCGAGCATTATTGTCAAAGAACCCGATTCTGCTCCAAGAGTGCCCCCGGAGACAGGTGCATCGTAAAAGGATATGGAAGGGTGTTGAAGCTTGACCTCGCCTGCGACGCGAAGACATGTCTCTGTGTCTATCGTGGAGCAATCGACTAAAACACGAGCTGCTATGTCGTCATGCAGAATTCCATTTTCAGGATCGAGGTAAACTGTTTTAACATGGGGCCCCTCCGGAAGCATGGTAAACACGACGTGCTGTCAAAATACGTGAGATCTCTGTCAACATGAATGGTTTCTACTTACAGCGTTTCTGGCAACTTCCCTTGCAGAACTGCATGTCGTGACGCAGTCGCCATGCTTGTTTGTCAGCTTCTCCATAAGCTTCTCAGAGATATCGTAAATAAAAATGGTTGAGCCTTGAGGGACTTTAGAAATGAGATTTGACGCCATAGGTAAGCCCATGGCTCCGAGGCCGATAAAGCCCAGATTTATCGGCCCTTCCATGGCTTGGAGGGGAAGTCGAGGTGCTGCAGAGATAGGAATTGAGGTATGTTGCAGCAGTGGATAGAAGCCTGTCTATGGTAGCTGAGACGGAAAGGCCTATTATATTCGAAAGGGCAGCGAACTGTGCGGGCGGTTCAGTGGGGTAGATAGGCTGTGTCAAAGCTCAGAGAACTGTGTTTGAACGGTCCATTTCGGTAATCACATCATGAGGGATTGAGCATAGACCAACCATTTACAGACGATAGTTTAATATTGTCGTACGCGCATTTTGTGTTGATAACTTAAGATGACGGAACTATTCCCGATTATAATGCCCCAGGTAGAAAGGCATCAGCGTGTGACTCAGCCCATTCCACATCGTGCGCAAAGATGATATCCAAGGCAACGTCGCACTCTTCAGAAGCACGTTTCCATATGGCGAATATTTCTAGAGTCTCAGTTGCTTTTGCCTTATCCATGTGTATACAGCATGTCCGTCCCTCCGAGTCAATCCACTCAGCAATCGATTGTTCCCCCGTCAGCAAGCGCTTGTCATGACACGCATCGCCGATGAGCCATGCCCACTTACGACAGCCTGTTCGAACAAGCAACGAAATATGGCCCATCAGATGTCCCGGGGAGTCAACCACGTAGACCAGGCCGCTGTCCCCCAGTTCCAACATCCTGAGGCCCCCCATCAAGTCCCAGCTGTTTGGCTCGGACAACTCGGTGACGTCGAGGTCCTGGAACAAGTCGTGCTGGAAGTTGGAATGCGACATGTGGCCGTTGATACCTCTTTCTAATAATGAAAGGGACCCCGCGCCGACAAGAAACTTGGCTTGCGGGAAATCGCTCGGTGTGCCTATGTGATCCCAGTGTACGTGGCTCAGGATCACCTGGTCGATGTCATTTGCTTTCAACCCGCTGTCTGTTAAGATATGGAGAACATCTGGTGTGGTTTGTATTGGCAAGCGTTCTTTCAAGTGGTCCTGGATCTCCGGGGTGTACGTGCTGATATCGCGTCGAAGGCCCAAGTCGAAGAGGGTGCGTTTGTGTCGCCTGTCAGCACCACGAGTCTGGGTGAGGAGAAATGACAATGATGGAACCCGTGTGAACTCTTCATTTGTAGCTCCAGAGACGAAAAACTTCTTTGGAAGAGTAAAAGTGCCTCCTTGAAGAGCCGAGACGCGCACCTGGCCTTGGGCTCCTGCTTCAAGGGCCAGTAAGGCAGCAATTGCGGCAGAGTGTTCCAGCATTTTAAGCAAAGCGTGATTGCAACAATTAGGGATATCTTTGTTTCAAAACGACAATGTATTGATTGGAAGCCACAAGTGGCGTACATTTTACGGGTGGCATTATATACATGCGAAACCAGCGTGGGGAATCAAGTACAGGCATACCGCCCCCACATACATTTCATCAAGACTGTTTCTTTTTTCCATTTTTATTGTTACGCCCAAACATCCTCCTGGGAGTATTGTTAGTATCCAAGCGAGTCTCTGCTGCCAGCTAAGAGTCACGTACCTGATATCGGTTCTCGGCTCGCATATCCTTCAGCACTGCTTTGGCTTCAGTAAGCCCCACACCGCGTCCTTGGGCAATAATCTCTGCCAAGGTATAGCCTACATCCTTGGCCATTCGTGCCGCGTCGCCGCACACATAGATGTGACCATCTTGTTCCAGAAGTTGGTAAACTTCGGTAGCGGCTTCCTTGAGGCGGTGTTGCACGTACGTCTTTCCAGCCCCCTCTCTCGAGAAGGCAGTAATAAGCTTGAACTTTCCTTCGAGTTCGGATTCGTACGCCTAGATAGTCTCCTTTAGCGATATCCTTTTCAAAATTGGACGACAGGGATTGATGATGTAGCGTACCTTCCATTCTTCTTGATATAAAAAGTCTTCATCCTTTTGCCTGCATCCGAAGAACAATACCATCTGACCGATTGAATTTCCATTTCTCCTCCTCGCTGCACGCTCTTGAACGAAGCCTCTGAATGGAGCTACGCCAGTACCTGGCCCTATCATGATTATTGGCCTCGACAAGTCATTGGGGAGCCTGAAACTGGAATGCCGTATATGGATTGGAATACTCTCTCCCATGAACCTTCGACGAGGCCCTGTCAAGTCATACGAACTGTTAGATGCCTGTGGTTCGTGGATTCGATTTCTGTGGAAAGCCAGCAGAAAGCTTGAAGCGACACCGCAAAAGTGATACTCGTCTTGTCGGGCTTGAACTAACTCGGATTGGACAGCCACTGTGATCGAAATGACATCAAGCTGCACAAGAGGGGACGAGGAGATGGAGTAGTAGCGGTGTTGGAGTTTGGGTAGTCCTTCGATTAACAAAGAGAGTGGAATCTTGGACCACGGATTTCCATTTCCTACGCGTTCAAGCAACCGAGCGAGATTTGAAAGATGACTTTCTGAGTGGAACAACTCTTTATCACTGCTGATGGCGCTGATTCTTTTCTTGACATCTTCGTCGGGCGCAAATGGGACAAGGTCGGCGAGCATCTGACGGGAAACAGGACCACTGATTTCCAGGTAGTAGCGCATCATAGAATCGTAAGTTGTTGGTGTCGGAAATGGAGCCTTTGTGAGAGAATCCACAGCTTGAACTTTAATGATGTGATGCCTCTTTTCCTGAAGTCCCAGAACTCGCAGGAGGCGATCAACTTCTTGATCTGCGTTCGAAGGCCATACGGCCAAGTGATCGCCCGTCTCATATGTGAGACCAGAGCCTTTGATATCGACCTCCACGTGAATGCATCTACGAGTTCTTTCTTTGGTGGAGATGAGATCTCGAGATGCGTTAATACGGGCGACGTATGGGTTGTGGCTGTCGTAAGGGCCATACTGAGCTTTCAGTCCTTGAGTCAAGTGAGCCTCATTAGGCTCTCCTACGTATACCTCCGAGGACTCCAGTGTAAGGACGTCAGATTCGACGACGATATACCTGGGCTCGTAGACGCTCTCCACCTCCTCGAGGTTCATTCTCGAAACTAAAGCGTTCCACATTTCTTGTTTCCAGCTAAGGAAGTCCTCTTCCGTTGTGCCTGAACCATCATCGCCCTCACCAACAGGGCCGATCCTCGAAGAACCTAGAGCATCTAGAGCCGCAGTCACGCTCCTCACTACCGCGTTGTAGTGTTCATAAGTTTTGTTGCCTAGTCCAAAGGCCGCGTATTGAAAGTGAGTGAGCAATGAGCCTTGGCTGAAGGTAGCATTGCCATTGGTGATAAAGTTGTAGAAGTTAACTGCGTTGTCGGTCGGTTCGCCTTCTCCATAAGTTGCGAGAATGAAAAAAGCAACTTTGTCGTTAGGCAGCTGATCTAACATGTCGTAGTCGTAATCTTCCATGTTGGCCACCATGGTCTCAAGCCCAAATCGCGCCTTGCCCTCCTTGGCTAGCTGGATGGCATACGATTCGGCCGTACCAGTTTGTGAACCATAGAATACGATGCAGTTTTTTCGCTCGTCGTTCATGACCTTTACAAAGTCTCTCGAGTTGTCCGATTTTGCTCGTTGGGTATTATGCTTGGCACCTCCAGCCGCCAGGATACTTGTCTTGCCACGTCGCTTGCTTTGGACGATAAACATCACTAGCAACAAAGCGAAAATCATGTCCCACCTCCCAACCTTGTTCAATATCTGGTAACTAACCATCACAGCCACCTGTTCATCAGACATAGTGTCTGGTTGAAGTTCCATTGGTTGGTCAAAAATCAAGACAATAATGAAGAATGAGCTTTTTGCAAAGACAGAATATGTGAATTTGTATATAGTAAGTGATACGGGACGGAAATCTTGCGAGATCGAAATTGTTGTAGAGTTAAAAGCCTCATTCGCCGTCGACGTCCTCTGTCGCTTTGACATCTACCCCAACATTTATTTCACATCCCCACATCCCAAGGTTCGTTTTGAGCCTTGCCCTTGGCATCCCCCACCTCAAGCAACCTTCCAGTTGCCTGCCGCAATTGGGAAATTCATGCAGCATCGGGTGACGAAGCCCAGACGTACTTCCTTTACGTTTTGGTGATCAGACGATGCCCCATGAGCCCCATGCTAGAAGGTCACTGTAGCAAGCGCCAGCTTGCTGTGAGGACTCATGATTTCGTCATAAACAAGGCCGTGAGTGCCAGAATTCCATCTAACAATCCTCGTCTTCTGCTGCCGCATTGTGATGAATAGTTACATATATATGCTGGTATCGTTTTCTTGATACAACCAACCGTTGGTATATGGTTGGACATCTAAATGAGTGTTGATCTCGGTCCATGTCACCGACGCATTTTACCATAAATGATTGGGCACTGTGACGGAAGACCGCCGATTAGCGTTGAACGCCTTTTCGTAGGCGTTGGCCAGCAATCCGAGAGTTGCACCCATCTGTGGGGTAATGCCCCAAATCCAGACCTGGACGTGCTCGGTTAGTAACACTCATCAGAATACGATGGGTAACTCACATCTTGTAAGAATGAACCCCATGTTCTCGCAACTCCAGCAGCCAGGGAGGAACTTTGCTCCAGTTCGCACTCGGCTTCCTCCAATACTTCTCGGACAAGGGTGAGTAGCTTCTGTTCTTCAGGACCCAGTTGAACGCCATTGGAACTCATCATCTCGACAGCGTGAACCCATTTCGTTACTACTAGAGCTGATCAATTGTTAGTCGAGGCACTGTTGGTAATCGAGAAGAGAGGACATACCGCTTTCCCAGCCAGAGATAGCATGTTCGACGCTCCACCGGAAGGCGGCCGTTTTTCGAACCAGCATTGTTCCCATTTTCACGGGTATTCTCAATCCCTCAAAGCATTTAACGACAGCATTCAAAATTTGCGGAGATCGGTCAAGTTCGCCAGCAACGAAAGAGACAATGGCGTCATCCATCTCGGCAGCATCTGTGCTCATCAAGCTGATGTGGGCGGAGGAATTGACAGTCCTGAACAGGCTGACGTAAGCAATCCGCAAAACTGCCTGGCAGTTGAAGACCAAAGATGTCTCGTCATGTTCGTCAGAGTCCAGGCTTTGGGTCACAGATCCAGCACGCTTCAAAAAAGCATCACACCTCGACAGAATAGCCATTGAGCTATCCATCAACGAGGACCCCAGCAAGTCTGGACCATCAAGCGACCATATAGCGTGGGTGACTTGCAATCTTTGCCACATATGAACCACAACGCCGTGCATGAGGATCAGTGCCGAGAAAGCCGATACCTGGTACGGCGCGGTGTCACTGTGATATCTACCCTCAAGCATGACATCTACCAACACTTCCTTCATGGTCCGATGATGCTGTGCAGGGTGTTTCTTGATGCTAGCCAGACGTACTTGTCGCCATTCATTTGCCGAAGACGCGTCCCACATCGCCTCATCGTGGAAAGCCTCAAATTCCAAGTCCTGGGTCGCATTGAAGCCTGGATTGACATCGAATAAGACCATGGTAAGAGCGCTTGTAAAGAACAAGCCGCCCAGAAGTCTTTTCCATGACTCTCGCTCGATCCATTGGTGCCATGTTAGCCGGCTTACATCCACGCTGGAGCTCGCTAGAGCTGTTCTCGTTCTTTTGTATAGCTGTTTTAATCTGCGGTTAGATCTGCGTCTTGTTCGGGGATGCATCTGATGTTAGGTGTAGCTTACCAGGACATAGTAGCCATTCAGCCGCAAAGTGCCAGATAACAAATCCTTGTCGCCACTCATTATGGCATAAAAACTCAAAAGGAGCTTTGTCTGCGCGTGCCAGAGGTCGGTATTCTTGACCATAATACTCTCGCTGTCCCGTGTTGGACAAGCTACCTAGTGACGACAGGTTAGCTGTGTGGCCCAAGGCCGGTGATATTGGACCCACAGTTTCAATGGCCGACACGGCCAGTTCATGTAGTCGATTTGCACGACGGCGGTCTAGGCGATAAAGAGCACCAACACTACACATGGCAAGGATCAAGGGACTTGGAGTGGCTCTTGGTGAGAATGATTGCAGATGAATTAGAGGTAGGTGGCAATGAAAGTTGGTGGTGTAGCTTGAGAGAAAGCTTTGACAGACCCTGGCTGGAGGAAGCTGGATACTCTCGACGGTTTTAGTGAGTCGGATAGATAAATCGTTGAGGATCGACTGATAGGCGGATTCATCCAACGCAGCAGGAGTATATATTTGCCGGTCTTCATGTAGCGCGGGAAGGCCATTGCTACTTGCTTGAGACTTGGGCGTGCTTCGGTCGTCCATAAACTGACCTAGAGCCCCGACACCGGCAAGAGGCTGAGTCTCAGACAGAGGATTGTCGGCTGTGGAGTAGATACCGCCTTCTTCGATTGGTAGTTGTTGGAGCCTCAAGTTACCGTGCGATTGAGAATATGACTGATTACCACTATCCTGGATGGCAGACTGATCGGGGAGAGATAAGAAGGCGAATGCGGAATGGTCCATATCGAAATTGAGCGTTGGCGAAAAATAGAACGATGCATGATCCTGGTCCATAGGGGCAGATGTCTCCAAGGTGCCCAGCTGGGAGAGCGATTGGCGAGTAATATCCATTCCTACATTTCTTTCTGACATGAGCGCGTCATCGAGGACACCCATGATTTCTGTATCCAATAGTCCAGTCATTGAGCTTTCACCAACTTGAGGATTCAACGGTGGAAAGTCGTGAGATTGAGCTTCGGTGACAGTGGTGCGAGCCGCTGACGGATGGGCTATTGGCTCAGAGGTTGTAGCCATGGCCACGGGGAAAGATGAATTACGCGTAGATGTGAGAGCGGATTCGTTTGACGATGTGCGACGCCCGCGGGAGGCTGCGACATCAGACGAAGATGAAGGGGAGGAGGAAGGCGAAACAGAACAGCGTATCTCATTTTCAGGCAACACAGCCTCTCCGCTGTGAAGGCGCCCGTCGTCAGTGTCGATGTGTTGGGAAGACTCGGGTTCGTCACCAGGCGGCGTCCTCAAGGCACGTGGTTGCGCGATTGAGGCGTAGGCCACGTTGACCTCGTCGGCGATGTTGTCGGGCTCGACATGTTGTATACGTCGTTGGTGTGCTTGGGCATGGAGCGTCTTTTCGTGTCTTGTCACGAGATCTCTACATCAATACAACGGTGGTCAATTACGTTCGCTCATCAGCAAGGACATCGTGGTGCTAATAATTACTTTCGCGAGTAGGATTTGCCACAGTAGCCACAAACAAAGGGCTTCTCCTGGGTATGTGTGCGCTCATGGCGAATACAGTGCTCGCTACGCTTGAACGTCTTCGCACAGAATGCGCATTTGTACTGGCGACGGGGGCGGCCTCTACGTGGACCAACAGGTTTCAACGATGCCGCCTCCGTCGCTGCTACTGTCACGCTGCTTTCAACGCCCGAAGTCATAGAGTCGTGACGTGGACATCCGGCTGTTTTGATCGATCGCACGGATGAGGGCTGCCATAGGATTTGATGATGAATGTTGGATTTGGTTGAGAAATGGAGGGTAACAGCGTAGGGAAAGTTTGGGGGGGTGAAGCGAACTGGAAGAACGCGGGGAAGTCAATCACAGGCTAAAATAGCGCTTCAGCTCATCAAATCACAAGGCATTACAGGGATAAGCTAGCGAGAGTCTAGGACATTTAGGGTCAAGGTTAGAGCGGGGGAATACCAGACGCCCACCAGTGAAAAACATACCAAAGTCACGGAATCAGAGTACGGATGATCTAGAGAGTGAAGTCAACCGGTTCGCCATGCCTTGGCCTGGAAATCTAGAGTATTTTCTACGATGCCTAACTATCTACAACCACTCCATTACTAACCACTTTTACGTTGCCAAGCATAAACCCTTCCTTTTCAGCCTCCAACCATTCTTTCCTTAGGACCTGAGCCCGCGTCTCGTTACGCGGTACAAACCGAGCCTTGAACGGCTTAGGCAAGGTATTGATACCAGGCTCATAAGCCTCGTCAGAAAGGTCAACAGGCAGACTCTCCCCGTCAGGCCCGCGACCGGGCTCGATGCGGAACGCCCAGAGAATCTTGGCCAGGGTGATGAAGAGGCTATTCTCCGCCAAGTGCATTCCAGGGCAGATGCGACGGCCAGCGCCAAAGTCGAAGTGATCGCGACTCTTGACATCCCCAGACGCTGCGTAGACTCCTGCCTTATGAGGGTAGTCTAGGTAGCGTGAAGGATCAAACCTTTTGCCTCCGTCCTCCCAGCGGGTCTCATCAAAATGCAACACATACTGGCTTAGGCAGACAACCGTATTCTTTGGGATGCGATAGCCCTTGTATTCAATGTCGGCCGTGGTATAATGTGGGGTTCCGATCGTCGTGACAGGCCGTATACGCAGGATTTCCTTGCCGAGCGCGCGGATATACGGCAAGTTGTCCTCATCGCCGAAATCTGGCGACCTATTGTCGCCGACCACCCTAGTTATCTCCTCGTGCGCCCGTTCCTGAATCTCGGGATGCGCCATCAGATGTAGAATGGCGCTGTTTAGAGCTGACGATGTGGTCTCGGAACCAGCTTCGATCATCGCTTGTGGCAAACGTTAGCAGTCGGTTTCGACAACGCAATCACCAGCGAATCAACTCACATCCCGCAGCGAAACCTGCCTCAACTTCTGAAATTCCCTGCTTTTCAAGGTTTGACTCTGCAAGTTGCTTTACCAAACACTCAGGAGCTCTGTTTTCTTTCAGGTGAGTCTGAAGTCTGTCCCAGTAGCGCATCCACGTTGCTTTCTGTCTCTCATAGGCTGCTTCTGCGCTGGCACGCCACCATTGCAGACCCTTAGGTAGCTTGTTGAGCGGCGGGAACATATCGGCGACGTAGGCACCAGGCTGCGCAGCCTGTGAAAAGTCTTCGAGCACTTTGTAAACCTCTCGTATATCATCGCAGTCCTGTTTTCGCTACCCGTCAGAACGCCAAATTAAGTCACTATTTCCATCACGACTTACCCAGGATGGCACACGAAGGCCGTAGGTGCTTAGCAATACCACCGACGTAGTGTATCGCCGAACGTGCATATAGAAGCTGCTCTGGTCCTTGTTGTCGGTGGCAATGTCGTGTATCAGCTGCTTCGCCTCGAACTCCTGGCTGGGCTTATATGTGCTCGAGGCTTTGGGCGTAAGTGACTTGTGGACAATGGCTCTCATCTTGCGCCACCTTTCGCCGTACGTGAGGAGTAAAAGGCGATTATCGCCAGACAAGATGCCCGAAACCACCGGCTGTGGCATCCTTCCTGAAGTTACGGCTGACTGTTTGTCAAAGATTTCTCGCACATCCGTGGGGTTGTTGAAAAAGACCCAGTTTTCCCAACCAAGCTTGATAGTGAATACGTCGCCGAACTCTTTAGCCCATCGCTGGAGCTGACGGTGAGGGTTAGGGCCGAGCTGGTGCGCATTCCCTATGAGAGGAAGCTGTCTAGGCCCAGGGATATTGGTAACACCATGCCTGCGGTTACGGTAGATGGTGATGGCTATCCATGCCGCAAACAGGAAGACAATATTTGTGAGATTGACCAGCGCCATCGTGTCGGCGAATTTCTTTTTGCTTTTTAGGTCTCAAATATGGCTTTCTCGGCTTTATTATCTATCCCACTACCGCATATAACGGGATCGTGTGTTCCCCATGGGGTTGACCGGAAACCCCTTTCTTACCCCGCGTAGTTTTTTATTTTCCCCCACATACGAAAATTGACGGAATGTTTGGCTAGCTCCGTGATCCCAACGTTGCCACTACAATGCCAAGTGCGCAATTTGGTTCCGGCTATCTTTACTTGCCAAGTAGTCTGGCCGTTTGACATAAGTAGATAGGAGGAACTATACTGGTTTACTCAGTATGACATTCCTTGTACAATAAATACTATAGATTGTTTTGTTCTATAAAAGTAAAACTTGTTATATGTAGACTTATACTGTAGACAGGATGCAGCGAGAAGGACAGTCCATGTCTCAGTTGCTCACGGCTGTTTACCAACTCTGATTCTCTCCACGCAATCAGCATCAAACAATGGATGTAAGATCGAATTCAATTCCTTATCTGATGCATTTTTGATGAATTCTGCGTCATGAGCCATAACAATATGCATGCCGTAATCGTTGACCGCCTCTCGTAGTCTGGCGATGGTAGCCTCCGCGGCGTGGAGATTTTCATGAAGGCATACCCGCAATCCTTCTGGCTCTTTAGTGACAGCTATGTCTCGGGTGCCATCAAATATGCTTCTACTGCAGGTTAAAACTCCGGTCTCTGGATAGAGACGGAGGGGAGCCGACTCACTTTGCGTGACAACAGTCGCTGGCCAGGATGACATGTTCCCCCGACTCCAGCCGTGCACATGCAGCTAGATTCCCCGCCATATGCCCTGGCGCTTGTATTATCCAAAAGCTGCCGTCGCCCAGAAGATCCATGCAACACTCAAAAGGCCCCCATGGCTTCCACGGCCCGTCAAACTCTTCAAACCTATCCGTCACAGTGTTCTCATCCCCGAAGAAACGGGAATCCCATTGAACCATCGGCTGAGTTTTACCATTTTGGATATGCCCGGGGGAGCAGTGTGAGGCGGTCCCTGGGCCAAAAAATACTTTTGCGTTTGGAAACTCGCCTTTCAAAGGTCGACAATGATCCCAGTGTGCGTGGCTGTTGATAGGATTGACGTCAGTATTCAATGATGCTTTAACTCATGTGCATAAATCTATTGAGCCACAGGAAGTAGAGTACCTGAAAATCACGATATCGATGGAGTTCCTGTGCACTCCGATGTCGTCGAGTTGGTCAACAACAGAACGACGTGGCCCGACAGGATTGCAGCTGGGCCAGTGGTAATTCAAGACGAACGGCGTATACAAGCTACTATCCTATATAAAGTGAGAAACTTTTTTTCTTCAGGTGGCAAAATGACCGACATTACTGATTCCTAGATCCCATAAGAGCTTTCGCCCAGAAGCTCTATGGTGGATATAAAAACACCAGTTGTAGAGATAATAAGGCCGGTCGTGTCCGTCGGCATAAATTCGCCAATCATCAGTGGTCGTAAAGCCGCCTCCGTCAAGAAGCACGACATCGACTGACCCGTAGGCTTCTGGCAAGGCTTTAACTGGCGACATATTGAAACTTGAGTGGTATAGGTCTACGATAGGTTTGAGACATTTTGAGAGGGGTTGGCTGTTTTATATTACCCCATATTTACTACTCACCCCATACTTTTGTTTATTGCATAAAGTAAATCCCCTAAATTAAGTGTTGTAAATAGTGTACTAAATACTAAATCTTATAAAAGAAATTAAAATACTTAAGTCTATACTAATATTAATTTAAGTTTTTATAAAATGCTACTTTAGCCTTTTAATACATCATTTCGAAATGTGTTCATTCAATTAACAGGCCAATTTAATAAGATTTTACCGCATCACAACAAAGTCACCTGGAGGACAAGGTAAATAAAATATAGTAATTATCCTAGTCTGCCTATCAAGAACTACATACCACTATTTAGTAAACAAGGTCTATACTTAACTTTCAGTATCCAGCCTCATCTTGACAAGAAGATTATGCTGGCTCCAGTAGCGTCTGTAACACTTTCCATAGAAATACATAGGAATAGTAAGAAGAGTGAGAAAAGCAGTAATACCAGCAATGACATCAAAAAGGTGAGCAGGTCCGCTAGTCATATACCATTCGACGATGAAATTGACAAGCCTAGAGGGAGTCAGAAAAAGCATAGGTAAAAGAGCACTATCACTTACCCATAGAAGAAGAAGTTCTTGAATGTGATGTTTAGAATAAAAATCTCGACTGCATGTGCGGGTTGTGCGTCCAGTGCATAAGTCATGGTTACAGCCGCCACGAAGCTCATACCAAATAGAGTCATGCCCCAAATCGCAGCGATGCCGTAGATGGATGATTGAGCCTCGATTGAGTGACCAAACCCAACTAGACCCGCGACTGCAAATACGCCACCAATGACTGCAAGGACAAGCCTGAACTCAGGCTCGTACACGCCCTGGTTTTTCTTCGTCATGTATTTGATCAATGGGTCGGAAGCCAGTGCCAACAAGACCATTGCAACTGCTCCACCTACCAGTGGTCCTACAGACACGTACCCAATGGAGGCTGCGTCAAAGTTCCAAGGGGGTACGGAAAACATGACTCCTGCGAGAACTGACATGGCGACAAACCAAGCCATGACAAGTCCTGAGACCAAAACGTTGTAGGTGGCAATGACATTGAGGGCAATAGCGAGACTAGCAAGCATCATCGAGAATAGAGACTTATGGGTGAAAACTCCATTATAGAGAGCAAGTTGGCTTGTGAATGACTTTGCCTCGGGAACCTGAGTGCCTTCAGCCCATTGAGCGCCTGTAGGAGACAATGTCTTATCATCGGTCACCTCGACATGACCTGATTCAGGCTTGTCATTCGAAATGTCTTGCTCGTGCACGGAGGTAGCCCGATCGATGTTCAGAATCGGCGATCGAATGTAAACAGTTTCTGGAACGAACAGAAAGACCAGGATAGTCTGTAAAGCCACGAAGGGTAGCAGAATATGGAAGTTATATGGCCATCCCAGGTTGGAAGTGATGACACCAGCTAGAACGCTGACGCCGTTGCTCAAGCTGCTCAAGAAGAAAATGACAATGGCAACGAGAAGACCTCTCTGGTGCACAAAGTATATATCGTTCACAACAGATGTGCAAAGCGACTCGTAGGCTGAGCCGCCTACACCTTGCAGCAATCGGCCGGCAACAAGAGTTTCGTAGTTGTGGGCAAACTCAGCGACAATGCAACCGACCAAACCGATGACAGAAGAGACGACAAAGACGGGACGCTTGCCATACTTTCGTGCAAACGCGGAGGCAATGGGTGAGACAGCTCCTACAGCCAGCAGTAGGTATCCGTTCAGTTTGGCAATATCGGAATATGATCGTTGGAAGTCCATCGAGACCTGAACTATGCCGGCGTTGAGCATGGGGGCCTGTTGACGGTAATGATGAGTCAACGATATTAACAACTACTATGGTAACAATGACTTACCGGAATAACACAAATAAAGGCAGTCCCCATGAGAATGACGGAGAACACTACGGCCTTCTTTATGGATGGCCAATTCAACGGGTCGTTTGGATCCTCGGAAGGCTGCGGGACGAGAACTATGTGAGAGTTTCTGCCCGACCCACGCTTCAGGTTGCTGCTACCTTCTGCATGTGAGCCTGCTGCCCTTTGGTCGAGTGTGATGGTGCCGGGAGCATGTTGCCCATCACTAGGTTCTCTGATACCTAAGCCCATCTTGAATGATAACGTTGCCGATGGAGAGGCAAATAACTTTGGATTCAGGAAGGCAGAGAGAAGAATGAGAAGAATGAGGCTCGTTACAGCTCAGTTTGTCGCTGAACTAACTGCCTATTTATGCTCGAAAGGCCGACGAAGATTGCCCTTCTTGTACCTCTGGCCAGGGATCAGACCTACCTCAGCCGACCGGTCTAGACCCTAGGATTCCAGCAATCTGGGGTTATCTCCAGTAGTCTGGGGCAGTCTGGGGTTGTGGGGAACGCGATCCAAGGCGTCAATCTAGTCTAGCCTCCTACGTATTAGATGCACTTCCCCTGTGAGTGATACAGAGATCAATGGTCGAGTACCACGAATAGCCTATGTATTGTCAAAGCCAAAGGTGTTGTCAAGCGTGCCGTAGCCCGTCTGGGTCGAGACAGCTGTTATCAAGCAACGACAAGGAGTAAATCACAGTAGAAGCAAGCATAACAATCTTTGATTCAATATGCAGACACTAGCTTAGCATCGCGCGCAACACCTCTGGTTATTTTCTTCATGTTCGCCAGCTGGCTAAGTTGAACTTACTTGTTAGCTCTTCTATCCTTCTGTAGCGTACGCCACTGACTTGGACTTTCAGGTCATAGATGTATAGCGTTTGTGGGGTAACAAAGACACTACCCCACATGATGTGGTGTAAACATGGAGTCGATGGTGATCGAGGGCAGTATTGTGGATTATGTGAATAGACGATTAATTTCGCGCTGTAAAGAAGCTTCGTGTTTGCTCGGCTATTGTCCAATCGTCGGTCAATATATCATTCTACCGGAAATAGACTTGTACAGTAGAGTGACCATGACTTGCGCTAAGTCTGCTTCAACATCTCTTTGAATGTGGGGTAGAAATTCTGACCTTGATTGACATTCTAAAGCTGTACTCAATCTAGACCAACCAATACAGTGTCCTCTAGCCATGGTTCTGAAATTGAACGTTCTATACATTGTAGTAATAGAGTAATCCAATCTTGGTCATACTTTGAGCCTTTAGTAATCTAGATGAGGAATGAAGTGATCAGGCCCAGCATGAAGGCGGACGCGATATAAGTCTCCCTGTCTAATGCTGTCTTCCTCCTTCTGATAATCTTCGACATGTTTAGCTGCATCGAGGTACCGCCCAGACATGAAGTCAAGCTTCCCACTCGCTATAACCGTCACCAACCCGGCAGGGAGCTCTGGCGTATCCGGTGTGACATCTTGCAGGATGTTGACTGCGTTTTGAGCAGACTGATCTTCGTATTCAACGCCTTTGGACAAGTAACTATCGCTATGTGACTTGCCATCCACGCGATCCTTGAAGTCGGTAAAGAAACGTGTTCTGACACATCCTGGATTGAATGCAAAGCATTTAATGTTGTGTTCCTTGAAGTTTTCGTGATGTATAATCTCGCAGAGACGAACGAGACCAAGCTTTCCAACGATATAGCTACCCATACCATAATTGGCATGAGCCCCAGAACTGGACGTGAAGATGATGCGACCTTCTCCTTGACGTTGCATAATCGGTAAGATAGCACGGCTGAAGTTGAAACCGCCTTGTAGCGAGACAGCCACAGTGTCCCACCAGATGGATGGGTCACTCTGCGCAGTCGGGAGCCATTGGGGGGGCCGCCCAGCATTCATCAGAAGAACATGGAGGCCGTTGAACTCAGTGTCGGCTTCTCTGATAAAGTTTTCGACCTGTTGGTAATTGGTAACATTGAACGCGGCCACCTTAATGAGGAGATTTGGGTTGATCTCTCGGCATAAGTCTGCTGTTTCTTTGACCTCGTCGAGTTCGAGGGCCATTAGGCTAAGCGACCTGACACTGGCATGCGTCATGAATAGTGCGCATGCTCGACCGATTCCACGTCCCGCGCCTGCAAGGACGACATTTCTTCCTTCTAGGGATTTGGATAGTTCTGGGTTCTGCCGGGGATCTGAAGCAAAGTAGCAATCATGCTCTTGCCCGAGGAGTGTTTGTTGTGACATGTTGTCGCAGATTATTGAGCTATTGTCAGCTGAATAAATAAGGGATTGTAAAATTTCTTGTAGAAATGCCTTCGTGAATAAGTAGTAAGAGGTAATGCTATACTTATATTGCCTTACTACTAACTGTAATAATACTACCTTGAGATAGAGTAACCTGTTTTATGTGGGGTAGAGGAACAATAGTAGCCTTTTAAACTATTTCTTTATATTTAATTAAATTACACTTGATTAACTTACTTTAAATTTATTATACTCTTATTGTATTATATATATATTAAATATAAGTATATCTTATAATTATAAGAATATATATATTAGTTTATAGATTTAATTTTTAATAAACTTTATTTAAAAACTTATAGTATAAAGTTTTTTAAAATAAAAAAGCTTAAAATATAAACTTATATAAGTAATACTTATTTTAAATAGTTAATATATATTTAATAGTAATAATAATTATATTATTATTAAAATATTTTAATTTTACTTTTACTTTTTTTATTTTTAAATTTTTATTTCCTATTAATTTATTATTAAATCTTCTTCTATTTAGGTTTTTTAATTAAGATTTAACTTTAATTTCTATAATTATTATAATTTTAATAAATAAGTTTTATAGTGCTTTATAAGCAGATATTTAAAGTAAAATGCCTAGCTAAATACTATACTCTTAACTGTACCTGGCACTGTGTATCAACCTGCTTAACTAGCCAGAAGTTTTCATGTCTTTGCTTGCATGCATTAACTATAGAAAAGTCAAAAGTCCTTACCAGGACCGGGATAAGCTTGTTTATCTCCAGTAGGCTGATATTCTTTCCAATGCACGTGCGAGAACCAGCGCCAAACTAAGTTAGATACACATTAGCTGGAATCCGAGGAAAATAAGTTGATGAGGATTGATACATACAGGCATCCAGCTGGCCTCCATCAAGGAAAGCTTTTCTTTACTTTGATTCAGCCACCGCTCAGGCATAAATGTATCTGCGTCGACGCCAAAGACATCTTGGTTGCGGTGCATAACCCAGGTGTTAACGCCCACAATGGTCTGTCAGTCGTAAATTAGTCCCCATATGTAGTCAGACACCCGAGAAGCAGGTAAACATACGCCAGCTGGAAAGTATGTTCCACTCAAAACGACACCGCCCCGGGGGACGACACGCTCCAACGGCAAGCCGGTTGCTGGGTGTAGTCTCAGTGCCTCTTTGATACACGCTTGTAGATACTTCATTGACTGTGTCTCATTGAATGGGATGAAATCCGGCTCGCCAAGGTCTTTATATTTGGCGTCGATCTCATGCCGCAGCTGTTGGTGGATATAATTAATGAAAGGTCCGGGATAAGATGAGAACACTCGCCTTTTGATACACAGCCGGACGTTCTGCCAGGTTCTGCATGATGGCACAAAGCGAAATGGATGTCGTGTCAGAACCGGCTCCGATGTTTGTGATGCATGTGGTAAAGATAGCAGCATCCGGGAATCTCTCAGGATTCTCGTTATGTAGGTGAAAAAGCTTTGATAAAAAGTCTTTTTTCTGCGACTTCTCTGCAGGGTCACCCACTTTCAGTGCCTGCTTGCGTTGATTGATTTGTTCACCAGTGAACTGTGCGACGTAAGCTAGACCTCTTGTAGGCAATTTAGACATAATCCAAAACAAAGTTTCATGCCACTCGTGCTCGACGCCTACAACTGCGCAGTATTTGAGATACTCATGAAGGCTAGCAAACATGCCGCCCTTATCGGCTCCAGAGTCGAGGAAGCCGAACCTTTTATCGAGCTAAATAAAGATTCTAGCAAATTATCGCAATTATATGTTATGGAACTTACCGTAATCTGGCTAATGACATCGAATGCGTAACATTGCATCCAAAACTGTAGGTTCATATTCATGCCCGAGTGAGCTAGTGACTCGAGCTTTTGTTTGTATGTCTTGATGCAGTCCTCGACTTCTGGCTCCATGTTCCGAAGCGTTGACGTCGAGTATAGATTTGCCACCAGTCTTCGATTAGTTGCATGGCGGGCATCGTCAAGGTCGGTAAATAAGTCCTTGAAAGGAGCATGTGGGACACTTGACGCATTATACCAAGAAGACTATGCACAGAAGTTATTAGCATGCTGAGAGATGAGGAGTTCTAATACAAGATATTCCTCTAAATTTCCACCATCTGCTCTTACCTTGGAAAAACCCTTTCCAATGCCATATATTTGTTTTAAAACACTTGGGTCGCTAAAACTGTATTGCTTCGGCGCAAGTCGCACTACCGGACCTATGGGACTGGTCAAATCAAATAATAAACATAAAAGGTAGGAGTTCGTCATAACTACCGTATTTTCTATGAAGCTCAATATTGATGTAATGGAATTGGCCAGTGCTGACGGCACGCAAGTACCACAGCCTCGAAAGCCGCGCGGCGAAAGGGCCTGGAACCCTACGAAGAGAGGACCTGGTTGATTCAGAAATGAAAGGAGCGATGAACAAGTAGATAGCTCCTACAGCCACGCAGAGCAGTAAGGCTGGGATAATCGGTAGGCTACTCATCATCTTGCAGTTGCAGTTGCGGTTGGTTGGAGTATAGTTCACTGATAGTTGAACGACTTGTGTAATAAATCTTCTGACTACTAGGTCACTCTGAATGTCCTATTTTAAACAGTGGCATTTATGTTGCCATGAGAACAAAGCGCAAACTTACCCCATAAACTCAATCTTGGCAATCCTAACTAACTGGTATGACCTATGCGGTTACGTCGCATATACCCCACAAAAGCCCATACAAGGCATCAGCCCCTTAGTAGTCACTGACTAATTCAAGGGGGTCTACCTCCAGTCCTCCACATTGCCAATAACTCCCCCACATACAGAATTCACTATTTTCTGCACCGGGCAATTAAAAGAGCACCAAACTTAAGCTACAGACAGTCTGATCGGGCTGGAATAAATGGATGCTATATGTTTGTGTCCTACGTACTCTATAGGTAGCTCGGCAAATTCGGCTTGGGAGAGCCAATTGCGTACTAGCGCCAGATAAGACAAACGCCATTCACTGGCCAGTTCCTCCCCTCCCTGGACGACACACCGTCCATCGCCAATTGATGTCATATCTTATCAGGCTCTTAAATCCTCACTCAATTCATCTTATCATTTAACAAGCCACAGTAGGTTGAGCTTCGTCAACATTTAGACTAGCCTGTCTTGAAGCCACGAGGAGCTGCCGTGTAAGCCGAGATAAGATATCTTTACAGGGTAGGTATTGAGCAATTTACGACAACTGGTTCGATCTTGCACCCACCACGGTTGTTATATCTATATTTAGAGCTTGACAAGCTTTTGCCAAGACACTTCCCCATGGGCAATTTTATCACTTACCCAAGGCTTGTAGAAGCTATATGGTTGGGATTCGATGACAAAATAGCTGAGCTTGATAGTGTCAAGGTCTTGTCACAAAAGTCAAGTAATTTTTTGACGCGATGTTAAGCCTTGGTCTAAATGAATCAGCCTGACGGTTCTTCCGACTTGAGATCGAATACGCGGTCGCCAACCAAAATGCTGCGATAACCTTGTTCTAGCTGCGAAGCTTTACCTGGCACACAAGCGCGGCAACTCGGCACAAATCCACGTTGCGTTCTTTGGGCGATACTTATCGACAATCTTGATCGTTTTCGATTTACGTAAATTCTCACTATCAAGCCGTCAGATCCCCTTGATAATACGGAGTAAGTCTGATCAACATGCTCAAGTTGCCAAATCGGAACCAGAATAAATACTCGTTGAAGACGCCATTGTATGTATCGGCTTAGGACACCAAAGGCTATTCCCGGTACTCGAAGACTCTCCAATCGACCTCTGTCCGAGTCAGATAATCGTGTTCACTTTGTCCGCAGTACAGTGCTTGATACCGTGAGCGATGGCAACAACCACGGCCTCGGCTGCTGCAGCAGCATCGTCCGTCGTCTGGTGGACACCCGACCCCAAAGCCGGTGTTGGAAGTGGTAAGTGGTTGAACACTGCATCCAAGCTGAGAAGCATCCCTCGTTCATGGCTGACGTAACGTAGGTGATAACGCCTGGCAACTTACAGCCGCTTCTCTCGTAGCGCTGCAATCGATCCCCGGTCTCTTGGTCCTTTATGCAGGAATTATGAAACGAAAATGGGCCATCAACAGCGCTTTCATGGCCCTATACGCATTTGCCTCGGTGCTGCTTTGCTGGGTTCTCTGGGGTTACAAGGCTTCTTTTGGAGAGTACATGCTCCCATTCGTTGCTAAACCCGGGAATGTCCTCGGCATTGACACGATGCTCAAACAATCATACCTCCCCTCCATCGGTGTTGGTCAGCAATTCCCTATGGCCACTATGGTATACTTCCAATTTGTCTTTGCCGCCATTACCTTGGTCATTACTGCTGGAGCTTTCCTCGGTCGAATGAACTTTTACGCCTGGATGATCTATGTTCCTCTTTGGTTAACTCTATGCTACACTGTCGGCGCTTATTCCATCTGGGGAGGAGGCTTCCTCTTCAAGCTCGGAGTCATCGACTATTCTGGAGGATATGTCATCCATCTCTCCTCGGGTACGGCAGGGTTTATCGGTAGCTACTGGATCGGACCACGACTCAGCAGTGATCGTGCAGATGCCAGGCCAAGCAATATTCTGGCAGTTCTTATCGGTGCGGGCATTCTCTGGGTTGGCTGGAACGGCTTCAACGGCGGCGATCCTTACGCAGCTTCTGCCGACGCAGGAGTCGCAGTGTTGAACACGAATCTTTGCACCGCCGTCTCGCTTCTTGTTTGGACAGGTCTGGACATTGCATACTTCAAGAAAC
Source organism: Fusarium mangiferae (assembly GCF_900044065.1). Lineage (NCBI taxonomy): Eukaryota > Fungi > Ascomycota > Sordariomycetes > Hypocreales > Nectriaceae > Fusarium > Fusarium mangiferae. The sequence goes on from NW_024573928.1 coordinate 173,880, forward strand.
CTTCCGTCATTGGAGCTGTTCAGGGAATGATCACTGGCCTTGTTGCCATCACCCCTGCCGCAGGCGTCGTCGCAGGCTGGGGCGCGATTCTTCTTGGAGTTGGTTCCGGCTCCGTTCCGTGGTTTACCATGAATATCCTGGCCAAGAAGATGACCTTTCTTGAGCGCAACTTCGACGACACACTTGGCGTCATGCACACGCACATGGTGGCTGGTGTTGTTGGAGGGTTCGGTACAGGTCTTTGGGCTACTGTGGATGGTTGCGCAGCCTTCGGTCTGACCAATCCTGGAGGAGCCATCGCTGGTAACGGTATGCAGCTTGGATACCAGATGGCAGGGGCATGCTTCATCATCGGCTGGAACCTTGTCTGGACCAGCCTGATCATGCTGTTCATCAAGCACGTGCTGCGAATTCCACTGAGAATGACAGAGGAGCAACTGCTTTTGGGAGATGATGCAGTCCATGGAGAAGATGCTTATGTCCTTGGTCCCTGCGAAGCCCATGCACATAGCACTGGAAGTATACAAGGAAGAGGGGAGTCTCTACATAGTCAGGACCTTGAGCTTGGAGCCAAAGAAAATCACGGAAGTACGACATCAGCAGAGAAGGAAAAGGCAGGGCCAAGTAGGGCACCTAACTATGACTGAAGGAACTTTGAGTATAATAGTCTGGCAAGTCTTAATATACATACACATATTCCTACAACTCAGCATAAAATTGAATCATAGAATGACTAGGAGCATCATCAAGATCTTCAATTATAGATCGCATGGTGCTTCTTACTATGCACGCATGGTAGGCTGGTGCACACTTCATGTCATGCGCGGAAAGCTATCAATGGGCCACAGAGTCTGCACCTCCATGGAAATCAGCGCTATAGAGTCCAAAAGATGTCGTTGCGTCATTCAAAGACGGGAAAACTCTATGGCGAGACTCAAGGATTTGTTCCACTAAGAAGCAGGTTTGGCTTGAGCGTCGGCATTGGCCTGACATTAGCGATTTCCACGATTGCGCCAATCATCTTCTCGGCACACACTCGCTTGCGGATCAGGCCCGAATTAAATAGTTCCATATTTACTCCAGAATTTAGGGTTATTAGATCTGATTATAAATTTTGGTACGAAATTTACTCAAGAGACTTACTAAGCTTGACGGACATGACGGACTTAGCGGATTTAGGTGGCACTTACCATTTAAGGTTATATTCGCATAGCAAAGCGATAATTATATAAGTCTATATTAATTCAGCTCTGTTGTTGTTGATTCACAGCTCTCTTCACAGCACAACTCTACAAAAGACAACCACGACTTCTCCATCTACGAAACAACTCTCAAACACCCATCATGTCTCCCTCTATTCAACAGCTGCCTCTCCTTGGTCCCCTCGTCGGTCTCAGTACCTGGACATTCGCAATGGAAGGCCTGTTGTATTGGCGCCGAACTCCGGCGCTCTCCAAATACGGCGTCTCCTTCGACCCCCAGACTGCTAAGAAGCAGAAAGCAGACAAGCTGCCTGCCTTTGTGCAGTGGCCCGCCGACAACTACAACAACCTGCTTGAGCAACCTACGCAGTTCTACGCCGCTGTGGCAGCCCTCACTCTGCTGAATGTCAAGGACAAGGTCACTGTGCGCTTGGCGTGGACATATGCGGGACTCAGAGTGATTCACAGCCTGATTCACGTCTCATACAACAACCTGCTTCTGCGCTTCCCCACCTTTGCTGCAAGCTCAGTCGTGCTCCTGGGTATGACTGTGAAGGCAGCCCTGGAGCTCTGGTATTAAGTCTGTCAATGATATTTGATCGAAACGCAGTGTCTCGGTGGCATAAAGAAACGTTAGAAAGGGGTACAGACATCGTACTGGCATGAAGCGTCTTGACTTTCGGCCTACATTGCAAGACCTGAGCTGTGTTAGAGACGTGGATCGCGCGACTCAAGCTCCAAATGGTGTGATGTATTTAGGACTTTGGCATCGTCTAGATAAGAGTTCAACTCGTCGAGATTGAGACCACAATGGTGCAGGGGTCATGAGATGTAGAAAAGTATTCAATTCACTACTACTTACTACCAATAAACAATTTGAATCGTCCAATTTTCCGCGAATAAACTTAGGCAGTCAACAGCGGAGACGCGACATACATGTTCATAAAACCCTTCTTCAGTCTGTCCGGAATTCCAGCGATGCTCTTCAAGTGACTCACATCGCTCCATCCCAAGCTCTGGGCCAAAGTACCCACAAAGTCTTGCTGGCCTTTCTCCTCCAAGGCAGGGCTTACCCAAGCATCATGAATGTCTTCATATCTCTGCTTGACATCATCGTTCGGCTGTACTGGAGCCCATGCATCCTCAGCTGTAGCCATACCTGGGAAGTTTCGTTCAGCAGTTAGCTCCTGGAGGTCTGCATCTGCAACCTTGTAGGCTGGGAATGGGTCAGGAGACATGGTTGGCTTAGGTGCAGTGACCCTTACGCCCGTCATGAGAGAGGGGCTACCGTTGTTGGTATTGAGCAGATCATTGACGTTGTTTCCACTTTGGCGTGGATCAGTTCGGCGGTCATCTGAGATGGGTTAACTACAGATCTGAAAGCAGTACACAGAACTTACATCTTTCCCACAGAGCGCTCGGAAGCATCTGAGTATATCTCTCGAATTGCCAATCCTCTTCGGGGTTGCCTCCATCCTCATGAATGACTTGAATTTGCAGGGTCGAAGTCATGGGCGTTGTCATTCCCATTGGCTTGCTGAAGACCTCATTTCCCTGCAAAATTGGAGCCCCGTTATCGCTTGTTGTAACAGTGCTTATGGCCATCTTGCACTCCGCAACAAACACAAATGTGCCAGCACGGACAGTCCAAGGGTCTTCCTGTCCACGCTCTGGTTGATCGTCAGGGTTTAGGAGTCCAGACTCAGCAAGGAAGTTGTGTGCTTCATTCTTGGGTCTACTCAATGTCGACGCCGCGATGGGCTCCTGTTGCTGCTTGCCTGTAATCAGAGAAGAGGCAGACGCAAAAGAGGATGCAGGTGTATCTTGAAGAACAAGTTCGTAGAACTCGGACAAGGTGACAGGGGGGATCTTGGGATGATGGTCACCGAAATTGATGTCGAAAGCAACGATCCAGAAGTCAACATGAACGCGACCAGCAACAGGCGGACCCCAGAGGTACAGCTCAGCACCAATTTGGACAGAGATACGAATATGGATGAACCAGAAGTCGATGCTGAAGCCGACTCCGACAGACACACCAGCGGACATGTCAAAGTAGAAGGGCCGGTAATTGATTAGGAAATTGGCAAAGGCGTCAAACCAGGCTGAGAGAGGTCCTGCTTTGAACGCAGCATGGAGACGTCCACCAGCCATGCACGCCTTGGTAGTGATGGCGAAATATGCCTCTCCAGAGATTGACAGGCCACCACCTAAGTTCCAGCTAATACCTAGCCGAGGGGGGTTAGGGTAGCCAACAGGAACGCGGAAGGCTTGATGGTATCCGCCCAAGGTGAACACAAAATCTCCAATTCTGGCCTTATCAGCGAGAGGCGCATCGAACCAGTAGCAGAGAGCAAAGCCGCCAGTCAGATGGCAGTTAGGACTGAGGATGTAGGAGCGAGGTGACAGCTGCGCCTCGATCTTGAAGAAGCCATAGTCAAAGTCTAAGACAGCGGCGATACCCAACTCAGCGTGAGCAAGCTTAAGTCGCGCATTGGATGAAGGAATGTCACAAGTCGCTGCTGCAAAGATGCCCAGCTTCACCGAGTCACCGAACTGCACTGCAACCACAGCATCGACGCTCAGCATACGGAATGCAGAGAGTTTCATTCCAAAAGCACCCCAATATGTGCTGTCAAGCGGCTGGAACCATCCTCCGGCGGAAGGGTCGACAAGCTCCTTAAGGACCTCCATCGCATTCTCGTTGTTGCTGAGACGACCGCTGTTGATGAAGGGGAAATCAGACACTTGGTCTACAGAAGGCAAGCGGACGCTGCTGTTGTACCCAAAGCCACCGCAAATGCCGCTGATCTCAGCAAAGGCAAGGGTCATGAGGGGGCCGTTGAGCTTTGCAAATACAAAGACGCTCTGGAAACTCCTGTTACTGCCCGCGAGAGTGATCACTCCGTAGAAGCCGGCGGCTTGAAACTGATAGGGACGGAAGCCAATGATAAGACCTCCGGCGTAGTAATCCATGGCGCCATCATTCCCGTGGACGATGATGCCGGCGATTGTCAATGGACGCCTATCAAAGGACGCTGCCAAACCGTCAATGTTGACGCTGATTGTTGGCAGCTCGTCTAGGCTCTTGAAGCGAGTGTTGAGCGTGAAGCCAAGAAGAGAGAAGCCAATCGGGCCAAGCTGGAATGTCGCGTCAAAGACGATCGACAGCGTCTTGGCCTTGTATTTGAGACCGACATTGCTGATGGCTATAGGCCCTGTGTCCTTTTTGAATGGCGCTTGGGCACTAGGACCTCCATCGTCCATCTCCTCCTCAGTGCGTCTTCTCCCCTCATCCTCCGCACCAGAGACGAGTGCTTGTGATGACGAAGGCTGGGGTTTCATAAAGCTGTAGCTCAACAGGCACACGCGCTCACCCTTCGCGACGTTGCGTATAATGACAGCGAAGTGACATCCAGAGGGCACCAGAAGGTCTGTTGGTTTTGAGTCCTTGATCTTGTCAGCAACAAGCAACTGATCCTTTTGCAAGACGCCGCTGTTGAGGAGGCCGATATCCTCTCGCGTAAGGCCTGTGAGTTGTCCAGGTCGATTTGGCGGATTGGGGTCCTGGACGAAGAGGAAGTACAGCTCATCGAGTGGCTGGTACAATGTGCCGACGAGAGGAATCTCAAGTTCCATGTCGCCGAAGCCATTGATGGCTGCCTTGAACAGTCTCTTTGAAGGATCTCTGGGACCCCATTTGGTGCTGTGAAGCTGGGAGAAAAGGAACTGGAGATGTCCAATGTTGAGACTGGCTAGGAATTGGAATGACTCAACGTTGGAAGCGTCTTTCATCTTCTGGATATCAATGCGGAACGCGTCCTCATTGTCACCGACTATCAAAGTGTCGTATACAAAGTCCGGTATGTCAAACGAAGTACCAAGGAGGTCAGTCAAGATATCTCCGATAGTGGCATTCCTGTCAGCTGGGTTCAATGCCGCTGAGAAGGTAAAACCACTAGAGGTGTATTTGAAGTCGAGGTTCAATCTCAACTCCGCAATGACCAAGTCACCAGAGATAGCAAACGTGCTTCCCACCGATTTGGAATTATTTCCACTCTGTCTCTCGTACGTATACACCACAGACAGAGTGTTGATGGCAATTGAATTGATCAGTGGTCCAACGTGGTCTTTCTCATCATCATGGAAGAACTCTGCTAGTACAGCGGCATACAATCCAGTGATAGAAGCTGTGAGCTCCCAAGACTTCTTTGAAGAGTCGTAACCGAGAGTTCCGACGAATGTAGCTGGGAGATCAAACTCAGAACCCTCTGGGGGTTCTATCAGGACGGATATCCCAACGTCAAAGGTGAAGACTGAACTTCTGCCCCAATTGAAGTAAGTGGCGAGAACGACTTCGCCGAGATAGGGTTGGGGGGCAGAACCTGGGGTTGGCGGGATTGCGGTGGCTTGACAGCGAAGAGAGAATGATTCCTGGGATAACTCGATTGATGCAAGAGTTATCTGGGAAGGCAGAGTTTCAGGGATGTCGGCCACTGTCTGGCCAGGGATCAGACTGGCGATGTCGATGGAAGATGCAGGCGAAGCTGTCAAGGGCTTGAGAATAGCCCATTTCTCTCCCTCTGGTTCCAGGTCGAGATCATCTGATGTATCAAAGTCTGTAGATGGTTCCAATCAGCAAAGTCCACGGAAACCAAGATGCAGGATCACTTACTGTTCCACAACTGTCCAGTCAGAGTGCCGTAGGTACCGATAGACCGATTCCAATTGTACGTGATCAGAAAGACAGGAGTATCGTTGCTATCTCCACGACCAAAATTTGCAGTGACTTCGATATCAAAGGAAAAGGAACCAAGTCTAGGATTTTGCGGATCCTTTCTTGTATCGAGCCCAATACGCAGTCTTCGTAGGTTCGCAGCAGGTAGAACCTTTTTGCCACCTTCTTCCTTGCCAAGAATCTCATTGACGACCGTCTCAACCTCTTCGTCGTCGGCAAGGCCAGCTAACCATCGCAATATTCCAGCAAGAGGGTCTGGGGACAAGAACATGAAGGTAAAGTCAATCGTGGTAGAGGTAAATTCAACGCCAGCGAGCATAGAGACTGTACTCTCAGCGCTGTTGAGGGAGCATTCGATGCTGAATGTCACTTGACCATCGAAGAAAGGCATCTCACCGTTCTCCGTGGCAGCTAACTGCATCTTGCTTTTGTAGACAACGTCTGCGCTATCGATAACAAGACCGTTCAGAGCAATTGAGAATAGCTCCTGTAGTGCCTCGAAATCTGAGAGCTGGAACTGTAAGCGCGTCTCAAGCCGTTTATCCGCCGATGGGACGAACCAGAGAGCGTTTCTCATAGGTTCTGCATCAGCGGACGGCTTTTTGAGCGTGACTTCGAGGGCAAGGACCGCAAGAGGGATGAAGTCTGTCAAGCCTTCTTTATTGGCACTTTTGAAGACATCCTTGACTCTGACGCCGGTGATTTCTTTCATGTTGGCGAAGTCAAGACCGCAAATCAGCATGTTGCCAGTCGAATCAATGCCCGGTGCTTCGATGCGGGATCCTGTCTCATCGCTGCCAAGAAGGCCAGTTGAGCCGAATGTAAAAAGCAGTACATCGCTTGCAGAGCTGAATTCAAGCGGCCAGGGCTCAGAGAGGGAGAATTGGAAGCTTTCGATGTTTTTTGCTGCTGAACCATCGACTGTGACGGAGCCACTGGCGCCAGCGTCAATGTTTTGGAACCATTTTATGGTCTCATCTGAATCGTGGAAACTGGCAGTTGGGTCTGGGGTGTTTGATAAGATGATGACTTTGTTGGTGTTCAAGCCAGCTACGAACTTGTCCAGATTACTTCCAGCTGCCAGGACTTGGATATTCTCGCCAGGACGTTGACCTGCCGAGCTGGCATAGATGCTGTAGGTTGCAGCGTCGGATTGCCCCAAGACTCTGCTCGGGCTATCTCCATCATTGGGATCTGAAGACACCGTCATCTTGCTCGTCAAATGAGAAAGAATATTTAAGAGAGGTGTTTCTGTGCCTCGAAGACTGGACGAACTTGGTGTTGAGTGCTTGCTCCTCCAGCCCCAGGGGATCGGGATTGAGTAGAGAGGACGCTATTGGTAACGACCCGTGTATTGCAATAGCAGGAATCGCGCTGGTAATCAGGATCGAGGTGAGAATTGAAGTAGCGAATAGGCCGATACGTAGGAGAAAGCAAATAAATTGAGAATCTGGTCGCTTCTCAGTATCGGGGACCATGAGAGACCCTGAGAAACATGTTCCCGAATACGATTTCCAGCTAGATTAAGATCAACTGCCATCAGGATATTGCGTCAAATGCATGCCGATGCATGGAGTTGTGTAGCTGCTTCTTGGGGGGTGTAAAAGATTACAAGTTGTTGTCACCGTGTCTCACGGCACCTCCATTTCACCTGCATCTGCATGCGACGTTCAGGTTTGGTCAAAAGGACCCCCACATCTCGATTGCTGGACGGGTTGTGACACAGGCATGCAGGAAAATCCAGATCCGCTGTCGTGCATCCGACACGGGCCGGATTGTCTTGGCCCGGACAGAGAAAAGAGGGGGAGGAAAGATGAGAGACACCGCGACACCAAGGTTCGGCGAGGGCCATGTGAAACCGCCGGTACTTGCGAAGTTGGCTCCCGTTTCGGTATGCCTTGTTGATGAGATAATTTGAGTTGGCCTCTGATTCTGTCGCTTCCGAGTCTCAGTGCAATGCACCGAGTTGAAACATCAAATCTTACTCAGTATAATCATTGTCGCCAACTTCAGACTTAATCTTTGCTATCATCACAAATTTCATCCTCGAATTGACAACAATGAGTCAAGAAACTGGAATAGAGGACTTTGAAGTCGCTCTAGTTCCTATGCAACTAGATGCCTTCGTCCTCAATCCAGCTGTATGCGGAACGGGCAGTGATCAAGATACTACCGCGCGCATCTGTCCCATCACGCAACCCAACTACACCTTCTTGAGACTTGATAGCTTCCTGCTCCAAAGCGATGTGCAGAATCACGTCGCTCTGCACAACACCGCCCCAGCGTCTATCAACTCACGCTTGACCGACCTTGGCGGTCGTCCGGACCCCAAACCGCTCCGCCATCGTCATGGCGTCTATGTCCACTGGACACTCCCCCGGTTCTACAGATCAGGAGTCTCTTCAACTGGCTCTGTACCGGAGTCTAGAAAAAGAGCAGAGAGAAAGCGACGAGGTCTCGATGCCGCGGCGACTACGACCAGTGACGCTCCTCATCAAACTCCCGACTTTCTGCAGCCGCCAACGCGCTGGATTGTCATCAGAAAGCTTGAGTTAGATAGCATCCAGCCATCTAGCGCGAAAGACGCTTTCAAGGACCGCGAGTACGAGGCTTGGGTCGTTGAGAGTGATTATGTCTGGTCCTTGGAAGATATCCCCATCCAGACTGACCTACAGACTGACGTAGCGCCCTTTGTGCTTGGCCATGCTGGCACTGATGTCAACATCAACGAGCAAGCTGAGGTCTTCATCGGGCGCAAGACACCCCTCGCAGAGTGGACTGAGAATCCAAACCCCACTGTTGAACCGCCAGATATCAGTCTCCTTCGAAGTGGAAATCAGCTCTTTGCTGACTTCCAGATGCACAATGCCAACGTTTTCAGCATCTTGGATAACTTCGAATATGGTGATAAAATAGATCCATCGTATCTTGACTACGCCAAGGCAAGCTACTATGTCCTCGGTTGGCACTGGAAAGACACTGTTGATCCACTCTGGAAAGCGGGTACCGAGTTCACTCATGCAGAGAACCTGCAGTCGTTCTTCATGACCCTTCAAGGAACAGATCAAGCAAATCCTGACCCATGGATGGATCTTAAGAGTCAGATCCGTATCCTTTGCCACGGCTGTATGTACGAAGTAGCCTGGGACCACGAGAACAAGCCCAAGACCGTCCCTGCCGATGGCTTCAATGATCGTCTGCGCGATCAGAAACAAGCTGCAGTCGCGGTTGGAACTACTCCAATGGACGCTTTGCTGGCGTACTGTCACGCACGCGGCGACAACAGTGGCAATTCAGAGGACGTTGCTAAACTGGAGGAAGATATTCTAGCTCTTGAATCTCTCCTACAAGCCCGCGATGATGGTGTCGAGGGTCAAAGAGAGGCCAAAGACTCGGTTTACAACTGGTCCTATGATCGTTCTCCAGGTGGCACGCGATACTTCTTCGCCGAAGCCGATGACAAGAGCACAAATCAGCCCAAGGAGCCTGAGCCAGCAGCTGTTCAGAGGATCAATGAGTTAAATCTCACTCAGGCACTTCTAGACTCTTGCAACAGAGCAATGCTGCAGTATCGCTGGGACATGTTTTCCCTCTGGTGGAAATATGCAAGTGATCTAGGTCAGAGCGATAACCAGGGCAATGACCAGAATGAATGGTTCAAGGCTGAAGCTGGTCGGATCTCGAGCCGTATAAGCGGCCTCCAGACACGTATCAAAAGTCTTGAAGGGCAAGTTACCACTCTGTTGGGGAATAGCCTCTTGGCCACGGTCGAGTCGACAAGTGAGCCTGTTTTCTATGGCGGAAATGATCCTACCGTGCTTATTGGCGGTATCCCGTCTGGCTGGGCGCTTGACTATCTCGATAATCTGTCTATTCGGGCGCCATATCAGACCATCACAGGCGATCAAGGCCTACCCAGCAATCTCAGCACTATCACTGATCTAGTCGAGGACAAGCTGCCCGCTTTTTTGACAGCAGCTGCTAAAGCGCTGATCACAGAGTTCCATGCTCTCCGGCTTGGAGGCAATGACTCTGGCTCACCAGCTGACGGCAAATTCTATCCTCAATTTCACGATCAATTAACCACCGACAAGCGCTGGCGTGATCAGTGGGGCGATAGACAGCCATGGTTTCCTCTCTATGCGGAGTGGGAGGTGGAATACACCCATATCCCGTTTGAGTTCTGGAGCCTGGATGAACACACCGCTCGCCACTCGGAGAATAAGCTCGTCAGATATGGCATTACAGTTCCATCTAACAGTGAGACCCCTCCGCCACTGTGGGATGCTCTCTCAAGCGATCAGAAGCAGGACATTCGCGTCTTATCTGGCCGAGTCCTGATTCTGCCTCAGCCCAGCTTTGCCCTTGGTGCCAAGATCAAGCAGCTCTTCCAAAACACACCACCCAGCATCCTCGATGAGTTTCTCCCAGAAGATGATCGAGAGAATCTCCTTGCCAACATCAGTGAGCTGTCTTATCTTTCATCACCACTCTCCGGCTTCACCAGCGGTCTCGTCACCCAAGCAGAGGGCAGCCATCTCAAGCCCGAAAACAAAGTCGTCGGCCCAGACGGAGAGTCCAGTTCTGTCCTCACGGCCGCAACATTCGACCCCGCTGGCCTGACACAAGATAAACTCCAGCTCATCGACGGTAACTCAGCGCTTACCCCGTACGCCGCACTGGTCAACTTCACCGACAGTGAGCACTGCCCCTTCAAGCCCGTTACACATGGCCAGTTCCGATTCCGCAAGTTCAACATCATCGACAAGTTCGGCCAGTCTCTCATGGCCATTGATCAGCGACCACGAAGGAACGGACCCCCACCTATCTACCCCTGCATCAGCAACTTTTACGCTCCACAAGAGGTCACACTAGATGGGCAGAAGTACGCCAATACGGTGATCAAGGACAACCCGGAGCAGTCTGAGTTTCTGCAGTTGCCCCCGCAGATGAACCAGCCGGCGCGTATCAACGCCAAATTTGTCAGACGTATTTCTGATGACCCAGGTGGTACTCCGGGGCCTGCGACGTGGCGCCCTGTCACGGAATGGGAAACGCCGATATGGGGATGGGTCATCACCAACTATGCCGACTACGGCATTCAGATCTTCCTCCCCGACGGTACCTTCTACCGTGAGGTTCGTGTCGGTGGGCCACTGGGCACACTACAGTCACCAAAGTGGCTCCCTTTCAGCCCTGAGCCTGATGCACAGCCCACGCCTGATACTCGCGAGCTTGATATTCTCATCTCCAAACTGGCTAATCCGAAATACCTCCTCGGGTTCTGGGGTATGATCACGACGGCCCAGCAGAAACTGCCTCCGGCTCCTGATTCCTACGCGCAATTCCTCAATTCTATCGTAGGAAAGCCACTTGCACTCGTCAATACTGGTTGGTCCGTTGAGTTGAGCGGACCGCCTCTTGATATCCAGAGCACCCAGGTCAAGGTTGTTGATCCCGAGCGCACACTACTGAAGCCATCGGATCCTAATGACAAGACTCCGTACTACGAGCTTCAGCTGCGCCTCGGTAATGAAGAGGCTGGCTACGATGGGCTAGTCGGCTACTTTGACACTACTGATCCCGGGTCTGATGAGTTGAACTACGACAAGATCAAGACCTTTTTCGTTCCAAATGGTAACTCCACAGAGCCATTGATCCGTCTTGATACAGAGCAGTATCCCATCTTCAGCCCCTTCTGGCAGCCACCATTCTCTGGCTCCTCCCCCACCATTGAGCCTCAAGCTTACGAGGACCAACGCAACGCCCAGATGTCAATCTTCGGCGCTATCCTAGATCCCTTCACACCCATTCACGCATACTCGTCCTTCCTCCCAGCAGCAGAACTCCTCCTCCCACCTTGGACGTGGCAAAAGGCCATGGACACCATGACGGCCTTTTTCCACGCAGGGCCGTTGACTATGCCCGTTACCGACATTCCGGGATACATTGAAGCAGACAAACTTACCACCAAAAACGCTCGGGACATGCCGAAGCGCAATTTGATGCTGCCTTCTCTTGGTGGAGGAGACTGGAGTTGGTTTCAGCCGTATGCTGAGGAACAGGCTGCAGCGGGAGATGAGGATCCGGGGGCTGTTTATAATGCGTTTGGTATTGAGAAGAAGGGCGATTTGATAAAGCCTGGGTTTCAGGATGGACCGTATGCTGCTGTTGAAGGGTTTTTGCAGTTGAGAAACCCGATCGTGGCTCCGAGCAATCCTCAGAATGCATGAATTGTTGTTTCAAACTTACTCTAGTCTGCAGTTGGACGGAAAATGGGATGTATTTCTTTGAATTACACAGAGGATGTCTTATGAATCCAGGCTTTCCTTGTTTCATCTTACTTTGGAGGATCCTTCAGATGTGATATTGTTTGTCTCCTTGAGTATATAGTCTGAGTGCTCACTGAATTCATAAATCCTCTGTGCTGATTCAAGCTCGACCACAAGTAGCAACTGAAAATAACACATCTCTCACTAAACTAACTAATCTCATCTGGGTAGTGCACAAAGTAATCATCCTCCTCCTCATTCTGATCTCTCGCCACAAAGAACAAATGGTTGATCCCATTAGCTCTCACCACAGTAAGCTGGCTATCCTGAGAAATATTACGACTATCAATGAGCGAAGAAGTACCCCAAGTATTGTTCGTTCTGATGGTACGCCGAATGCCACCAGCAGCGCCTCTTCCACAGTAATAAAGAAACACTTTACCATTATCGAATGCAACGGCTACGGGAGTGTTGCGCTGCATATCTCCAGTCGAGGATATTGCTGTACCAGCTGCAATGGAGTGAGCTGAAGTTTTTGAGACTTAGAATGAGATACCTACGTGAGCCGCTGTCGACGACATAATCTACGAGGAAACTTCCCTCGTATATAACGCAGCGCTTGTCATTTACAGTATCGTACCAAGCAGCGGCAAAGGAATTGATCCAGAGATCATGGGTCCATATGAGATCATTGCTTTGTGAGGTTTGGAGGTTTAATTCCACGAGGGTTCTGCCATTGCCCATGATTCTGAAGGTTGTTAGCTATCTTGCACCTGACTTCCAACCAACCCATATTCAGTCATTTCTCACCTGCTGTAGTAGACCCAAGCATTATCACCATTCCCACAAGAAGCAAGCGTGGTGTTGCCAATTGGTACCTCGACCAGCCGCTTCTGCTTTGACTCAGAAATTTCGGAGATATTGTAAAAGTCATCGCGGGTGACCTTGAACGGGTTGTCTGTTGTGAGTGCAAAGACTCTCTCTATACCTTGAGAGTTGACACTCGCCATCTGAGATGGGTTGAGGATGTATTGGCCATTTCCGACTTCCTGGGGAGTCTGGACTGGGTCTTGAGGGTCTGCATCCTTCGTGCCTGACCACAGGGCAAGGCCAAGCTGGGCTTTCCCGGTAGCGTAGAATAGCTTTATGACACTATCATTGGCGCTGGTCTTGTCGATGATAGCTGTGATGGGAGCCATAGTTTACTTGGTTGCGTGTCAGTTGTTAGTCTTCCGTGAAAGACTTCAATTAGGGAGAACTGATGAGTCCTTCTGTGAATTCAGGTGGGAAGTCCGATAACCCCTTCTTCTTCTCTCTTTCCTCGTCGCTACTCACCCTCCGTCATTGCCATTGATCTTCTCTTAGCACGCTTCTTCCGTAACCCCGCCAAAGCACAGCATTTGCACTGCATGAGCTGAGCAACCTTGACTCTCAAAATGGCTTCACCCCGCTCCTGTGTCACTCCAAAGGTCTCTGCTAGTCTTGGCGCGAATACCTTATGTACCTTGAGTACAGTAACTACGACATGTGAAACGTGCCGCAGCAAACCGTTGGCGCTGGTGCGAGGTAGCGTCGGTCCGAATGAACCGTGACGCGTGTTTCACTTGACAAGTCCCGTTTGTGTCTGTTGCATATCAGATCAGATCATAGTTCCGATGGTCTTTACTTGATTAAGAAAAGGTTACATATCGGGATCTCGTTGGCACTCTACCCCGCTCGGGCCGCATCTGTCGGTCGGGATATTGTGGGTGTTATGCATGTCATGTCTCTGGGGCTATCATCCGATAGGCTTATGCTGTACTTGAGCTACAGAAACACCCTCTTGCATGAGAAACTATGGTCACAGAGTCAGTGAAGCTGTACGTTAGCTTCCGCTTGCTGTATGCCGCGGATGGATCGGCCTGCAATGCGATTGATATAGCTTTCGGCCTCTAAACCCCGTTAATTCAATCTGGACAGTGCATAAGACGCTTGAAACAAGCCAATTGTTATTCGTGAACATACGCCACTGTTGCCTCGGTGTGTGAAGTGGCTATTGCGCAAAAGAGCTTTTCTTGGCCAGGGATGGGCAAACAATATTCGTCAATTTCATCGCCCACTTCATTGCAATCGAACTGCTTGTTCCTTTGGGTTTTCTCAATCAATTCCATCTAAGAAGCCTCCCAGGGCAAGTCCACTACACGCAAATCCACTCACAACTGAGTCAGAAGTCATCATGGGCATCTATCCCGGAGGCAAGAGTACACGCATAGACTCTCCTCGCCATCTGACAATACGACATTCTCGTCGTGTTGTCGCTGCCAACCGCGCTGATGCTCGTCTCAGCGCCACTCAGTCCGTGACCGTTCTCGCAGATGGCAAGGTCGTCGAGGATGAGATTGATCCATTGCCTCCAGGAGAGCAAAAGCTCAATTCATTCTGGGCTCCAGGCATCGAAGCAGGCCCCAAGCACATAATCTCTGTGAAGCAAAGCATCCGAGCAAACGGTGAACAGCTCAACCTAGAGGCAGAACAGCCTTTCTACGTTGATGCACCGCAATTCTCCCTGCCTGATGGAAGCATTCACTCTACGTATCCTCCCGCGGGGTACAGTGATGATCATAGAATCCTGCCGCATGTCGTCTTGACGGATCCGCATCTCCCGTGGGAGAGACTGGGAAGTCCAAATGGCGGGAGCAATAAGGCACTCAAGGCTCAGATGAAGAGAGTAGCTTTGGGCGCAGAGAAGGCTAGCAGCATACCACGCAATCGTGTGCCATGGCTTGTCATTCTTGCCTTCGCCCAAGACGAGCTTCGTCTGCCCCCAGAGGATCTCGATGGCCCAGACAGTCTCTTCAGCAACACCAACGATGGCGTTCTCAAGCCCGTCAAGCAATCGTCTACAATGACAGTTAACATGAGCATCGATGACTTATGGAAGTTGAAGGCTGATGTCACAACGCCCATCACAAGCAGTCTCGGCCCAGCTTCCATGAAAGATAGCCGTGGAGACTTCATCTTTGTACAACCAGAGCTGTTCACCAGTCTCTTCTCAACATTTGACGACAAAGGCAATCGAGTCAAGGGCAGTGGACCAGATACATCACAGTACAAATACCTTTCCCACGTACGCAAGATCAATGGCTCTGGAATGGCTCTTGCTGGTGTAGAGGACACTGCTGTCTTCAGCATCGTCGTCGGCAACAGATCTGGCCCGCTTGACAATGTCATTCCAACCACTATGTGCGCACATCTAGTCTCAATTGAGGGTGTTGAAGCCATGAGCTATCCGAACCAGAGTCATCGATACGTGGCTCTCTGCTCTCTGTACAGCTGGAACTACACAGTCCTCCCGCCAAATACCCTCAATGTTCCAGATGCCTTTGAGAATCTTGGTCGCACACTCAACGTGTTGCGAGCTCCAGATGAAATCATAGCACCTCTCAAATCATCCAACGACAAGGCCCAGCAACTTGTTGGCCGTCGTCTGAGCGATGGGTACACCTTGGTCAAATACCGCCTTCAAACAGGCGAAGCGACTGTGGCGCTGTATCGAGGTCCATTTACTCCGACGTACGTGCCTACCTTGGAGCATCTGACCAAGTGCTCAACCTCGGGGGTGGACTTGCAGATTCTTGATAAGAATTTGGGCATCATGGATGTGACGTACTCGGTCGCTTGGCAGGTTGGTCGCACTATGGCTCTTGGCGATCAAGCATTTGTAGCTGCGCTGGGACGCGTGAGAACTGCAGTACATGCCGCCGCAGCAAAACAGGTCAAGATCAATGCTGTCAAAGATGTGAAGGATACTGCATTTCGCACCCGCGATGATCTTCTCAAGGACCTAGCCTCCATGGTCAAGGGTCTTGCTGACGTCCATCTCCAACACCGCGGTTCCGAGCCTCAGGAACCTGGTGATGCCCCCGATCGAAGGCAGCCTGGCAGACCTGTGTTTAGGCATGGAGGAGCTAAGAAGCGATGGCACCACAAAAAGCTCCAACGCCGTGATCGACCAACACTATCATTTGATTCGGGTCTCTTTGAGGACAAGTACCCAGCTGCCGCGCTAGACTCTGTTCGCAGGCTGGCGTCAAGTCAATCTGGTGACCCTTACGATGAGACCAATGATCCACAGTCCGCAGACTGGATGACTGTACTCTCCTGGTTGATCGATCGTATGTTTCTCGCGGGGGTACCAGCGCACTATCTCATCCCTGATCCGAGCTACCTACCGCCAGAGAACCTACGCTTCTTTCACATAGACAAGAACTGGGTCGATGCTCTTGTTGACGGCG
This sequence comes from Fusarium mangiferae, assembly GCF_900044065.1. Lineage (NCBI taxonomy): Eukaryota > Fungi > Ascomycota > Sordariomycetes > Hypocreales > Nectriaceae > Fusarium > Fusarium mangiferae. The sequence continues at coordinate 190,366 of NW_024573928.1, forward strand.
CTTTATCCCTCGGCAACCATTTCGGTACTGACGAGGATCGAGTCGCTATCAAGAAAGCACTCAATGATTATATAGGCCGTACTCCAGATGGGATGGACCATCGCGTCCAGATTCCTGCTTACGGCTTCTATCTCCGCTCAGACCTGGTGACTATGTTTCCAGATCTTCGTGTCGAGGTACTGTCCAACGATAGCGCTCTCAAAGCTGCTGGTCAAGATCCACCTGCAGGAGCACCTCTCTTGCGGCATGAGATTGTCGCAGATGGTGTCATGATGGCGTTCATGGACCGCGTTCCTGGCTCCGCGCAGTTTTCTTCTCTTGTTTTTACACAGCCAGCACATCAACAGCGGTTCGCTGTGGCTCGTGGTCTAGACACTACTGAGATTAGGGTTGATATTAGACGTCAGTACACTGTTGATCAAGCTACCAGGGAAACAGACAAGGATAGGCACAAGGCGCTCAACGAAAAGCCAATCACATACACTCCAACCACGGAGAAGAACATTTTCATATGGAACTCTGTACCCAGCCAAAGTCTTAGCGACTTGCGCATACTACGCCTTCCTGCTTTTGCAGACTTACAACTCGATATGTTGCAACATCACATGGGGAGCCAAGAAGGAACTGGCACAGCTTACTTTACGGATGACGCTTCTACGTCTGCACTGTTCGCTATGCAGCTCAACGATCCCATTTATAACTTGACCATCAACATGGCTGAGCGTGCTGCGACATCGCAGGCGATAGCAGACTTGGCTCCTCCCGATATGGGAGACGGAACCCCAGAGTTGAGAACCATCAACATGATGGAAGCCGTTAGGGTCAAGAAGCTCTCTGCTTTCGGAACTGAAGTCTCAACTGCTCCAGTAGAGAATTTTCCGCTTGATGAGGATGAGTACGATGATACAAGTCACGAAGATAGCTTCGTGAGAGCTAAGGGCTATGTTTCTCCACTGGACGTGCTCTCAAACTATCTCTCGCCTCATGTCCGAGCGATGCCACTTCATCGAGGGCCAAGTGCCAGCAACCCAGACAATATCCCCATCAACGCCCCTAGAAGCGAAGTTGAAACCCGTCCCTTCAAAGACAAGCCACCTGGTTCTGAGCCTGCATCAGCACCAAGGTTCCTTCTACGCGTCAGTAGCAACCTGACCGACAATCACAGTCAAGTGGTCCTCGACAGAAACAATCTTCCCCAAGACCTCATTTTCTCCATCGTTCTAAAGCAGAGCGAGATCAATCAGTATCTCCTCATGGAAGTCACCATCGACATCGCACTGGGTTCGCCCAACGATGCTATATACGCTTTGATGTCGAACTACACTGGTCCCGGGGCACATATGTTGACGAACCTGCGCTTCAATGTGATCCCGACTACATTCCATGACCAGAACCAGGATCAGTATTATTTGCGCATTCGACTACTTCCAAGAGCTGAGAAGGGCTGGGTCATGGCGCCGGCTGTGCCTGAGCTGAGCTTTCTGCTTGGCTTGGCTAGTATTAATTCTCCTGGGTTTGGAACCAAAACTGCGGTTATCCAGTCTCGGGCGAGATATTGCAGAAACCCTGCACTTCAGTTGGTGGAGCCCAATGTGATGATAGTTGAGAATCTTCCTCTGTCTGTAGAGGTAGTCATGCATTAGGTTTCATTGGGTAGGAATTATAGTTTGTACTGGGAAGAATGTTTTTATCGCCTCGTTCACTAGGTCGTCAAGAGACGGGTACCTCCTGAAGTTTCATATCTCCCTGGCATGGTAAAATGTAAATTTTAAAAAGCCATTAATTAAGACGTGAACTGCCATTATGGGGGTTACAACTAACTGCCTATCCCTCTTGATCCTGCCAAGGGACATGGAGCTGAACCCAAGTAGACCAGTTGCATCAAAGTTCGGGCTTGTCTCTTCTCTCTTTTCTCTTCTTCCTTCCTGTTTTAGGTCCTATGCACTAATGACGCCAAAGACTGATCAACCCCGTTTAAAAGATAAGTCACCGTTTGCATAAAATGATACCTGGTACAAGCACTTATGAATTGTGCCAAGTGTCTCACGTCTGCAGACGACGTTTGCCAATCTTGGTCTACTGCATAACACTTCCCTGTCCATAGATTTACGAGTGTCACATGTCACATCTAGCTGTTCAACTTGTGATGTCCTTGTAAGTTGCAGATCCCCCACGGCCCGAATGCATGCAAGTATCCTAGTTCAGCCGCTACGATGATGTGTTGCATTTCTTCCCAATGCATGCCGCGTTCTGTGTTCCTGATCTAGCAATGTTTGACAATGCATATGCGGGGCTGTTGGTGACTGTGCCTCAGCTCGAGTAACTCTAGTCCAACACGGCAGATTCTTATCTTTGACGTGTCATCCATTGATCGGTAGCCCATGTATCAACTTGTGTTACACAGTAGCTTCCTGATTCCTGTCTGCCGACTGCAACCGAACCGACCTTGCAATAGAAGGAAATGACCGACTGTAATTTGACAACGAGTTGGGCTGAACGCATGCCAAGATCGGCGTATGGGACTTTTTTCATGCAGACATTGCATTTGTGATACATACTACCAGACCGGCCAATGCAGCATAAGAATATGTCTCGGAATACGAGCTCGAACCGTCCATCGCATCTGTTATTGCTCTTTATCTCTTTCCATCTTCTTGCAGTCAACACCATGCCTAGTCATCAAAAGAAGTTGGAGGCATCAACGTCATCTCCACCTTTCCGCGACCTGCGGGCTTACGCATCTCGGCAAGAATGGCATCCCGATTCGCGGGGGAGGTGTACTTGTACACCTCGTCCGTAGGCATACTCCACAGATAGATCCCACTTGCATCCTGGAACATGTAGCCGTCTCCGCCGGCACTCCTCTCTTTGATCATGAGAGCTACGGGGTTGGTGATACCGACGGACTCTGCAGCCAACCGACCGCTGCCGTCTGCCCCCCAGTAAAAGTCCGTCCGCATCTCATTGGGATCGGTAGTCCAATCATCAGGGACTTGGTTTGCGGGGATAGACTGTTGCATTGATAAGTGGCGGTTCAGGTTGTACGAAAGGTGATGCAGAGTGCCAAGAATGCTGATGGTACATACCATGGTCTTATCGTATTTGCGGGGCTGGAAATGGATCAAGCAGCTGGTCTTTCTCCTTTTGGATCGGGATGGGAGAGAAGCGTGACGTGAGTTGGGGTACTTGGAAGAAAAGAGTTGGACCTGAGCGGCGGGGTTTAGTAGTCTGAATTTATGTACAAATCTTTGTCACGTGCGTCGATTTAAGAAGGAGGGGGCAAAATATTACGCAGCAGTTCTTAAAAGCGTAACTATTTTCCGTTGGCTATGTTATCTGTAAAAGTCTGTATGTTTGTTTGTTATCCAGTCTCGTCTCGCCCCGACCAAGGCACGATCAAACATATCGACCATGTCGACCACGGAAACCGTTCTTCTAGAGCCTTCTTGGGCAAAGTCGGGGGACAAATGGTTCCGCACCGCGTATAAATGGAAGAGAGACGAGGTATGTAGCGTGAGCTGTCAGGATATTCGAACTCAAGTTCATCCATTTTGCATGCCGTTACAGTCAACCGGAGACTGATGCAATGGTAGATATTTAACTGGATGGCGGAGATGGCCAAAGCGGGTGGTGATAAACCAGAAGACCAAGAGAGGCGCGATCTCCTCACAGCAATCCGCGGTCGTTTGATCGATCTTTCGTGAGTTTCAAATGAGGATTTATTTATTCTCAAGATTAATTGTCAGCGATTGACCGATTCAATAGCCTCCCAAAAGGAAGCCTATACATGGACAAAACAAGGCGGCCAGATTCACATATTTCACGAAACGTGAACCTAAACTGGAAGAGAGAAGATGAGGCATCATCAAAGTTCAATGTCAGCCCCATGTTCTTCCGTCAGATTACAAAGAACTTCAAAGGCCCAGCACCAGACTGGTGGTGCCCCTATGATCTCCTTGGCCTTTTCCTCAGCCTACTGGGGCCGGCACCGGCCGCTGCTAACAAGTACAACTTCTACCTCCCTCTCACAGGCGTTTACGGGCGTTGGTGCGCACGTATTGCTGGTAAACCAGAGAGGAGCTGGAAGTGGAAGCCGGATGTCAAAGGTGAAGGCACTTTGCCATACGTTTTCCAATGTACATGGAGCCTTGAAGTCGATAACAGCACCAAGCAACATTGGGCTAGATACTTTCTCGGAGCATCCACTGCAGGCGACAGGTGGGAGAACAAGATAACTGACAAGAATCCCAAATCTCCCACATACACTGGCGCTTGGAGGGAACGTGTGGGAGAGGAACGCTTTAAGATTCTGTACAGATGTCAAAGAATAGTCATGGTACGCGAAAGCGACTACAGAGAGAAAAATGCCCCCAGTCAGACTGCCGCCGATGGCAGTATGGTGGCTTACGGAAACTGCGCCGAGACTTACCCATTTATAATGATATCCTCAAGGTACGTTTATCATCACACTGCTCGAGTTCTTTTTAATTGCTAATCCGATCCCACGCTTGATAGTAACACGACACAGAACTTGAAGTCGATGTCAGGTCTTGCTCTCCAAAAGAACTTCTTGAAAGATGGAGAATACGCCGAGTATAACGCAGCACCCGGTACTGCCATTTGGGAAAATTTGATGGCTCCTTGTCCCAATTGTACGATGCTTATTGCTCAGGTCGGGGCAACTAGGTCCAAGTTCGACTTGGAGAAAGGTCAGGGAACGCCTCCAAAGCCACTGGCATTGATACTAGCAGCCCAGGACGTGTCAGTAGAGGCTTGAACCTTTTGGAAAGGGGAGAATTTAGCGGAATGGGTTTACAAGATAGCTGCCAGATATGTTGGGCATTCACTACCGCGACAAGTTCGTACTTTCATACTTGTATATCGCTTAAACTATGCCTACAAGAATGGCGGTGTGATTCCAAAATACCAGATACAGAAATACCTCGAGGTGACCCTTCTGTCATTACTTGTTTGTGCCTCTGAAAGAGCTTTCGCAAAAGCCGAGAAGAACTCTCCACGGTAGACACGATTCTGTATCTGAGCAAGCTTCTCCACGACCCAACTGGTCTGCTCCTTATCTGTACCCTCTATAGCGCATAAGAACAACGGTCTGAGGTACCCAGGGTTAACGTTTCTTGTTTTACCCTCATCATTCTCACTACAATCCCTATCCAGAATCTCCCTAATCCTATTCAATGCTTCTGTCGAATCTGGAGATTGAGACACGGGGTCCCCGAGCTGTCTTCCTATGTCAATGAACTCAGCATGATATGCAGCCTCACAAATACTGATCAGACTCGAAATCATGTCCGCGATTCGAGGAACCATTTGGGAGCGTAAATGCTCCGGAGACTGACGCTGTGTGGCGCACCGGCTTTCCCATAGTGCGCGAAGTCGTTCCTTTAGACTCGCCATACGCTCGACTACCTCCTGCTGGTCTTTACGTTTCGTGCGGGATCGATGGTAAAGCGATAGTTTGGCAATCTCTCCAGATAGTGTTTGAAGTTGGCAGTAGAAGTCGAAGATCGGCGCGCTCAAGACTTCGTACAGATGATTAGATATCTCGGGCTCTTGGTCAACGGAAGGTCCGAGGTTTGGTATGGGGCCGGTGAAATTTGGGAGGAGACTGACTACCCTTTCTGAGAGCAGGCCCATTGCTCCACCTCGAAAGGAAGCTGAGTAAAGAATCTTCAGCCAAGTGACTATACGTGTGGAAAGCTCCGAGTAGGGAGTTTGAGTCTGTACCCAAGCTTGTAGCCTCTGTATGAATATTTGGCCTGGTTCTCTCAGGTAAGGTGTGACTTCTCCAGAGTGGATCAAGTCAAATATACACAACAGAAAGGCGGCTACCAAAACAAGGTCAAAGTCTTTATCGTCATCCTCTAGCAGCTCTTCAGCATTCTTCCTCGCGGAGTGGTAGTGAGAAAGCGATTCGTATGTCGAGAGTGAGAAGACATGCCCACTGAATAGAGTCGCAACGGCTGTGATGCCCGAAGAAATAGCCAGACATGACTTTCCCAAATGCACAATATGCTGCTTTGCCAGTTTCCAGTTGAGAGGATCAAATGGTGTGATGCCAGGGCATTCCACTGTATCAAGGAAGAGTTGTGTCATATAAGGGGACTGGGTACGCAGAGTGAGGATATCGAGTGTAGTGGTCAACTCGATATCCCTTGATATCAGGTTCAGTGGGGACTCATCGCGCTCGCAGTTATCATCCACGATAGGAACTGCACTCCGGTATTGAAGGGCTTTCTGCAAGCACGCAGTGACATCGACATTCGTCCTGCCCTCGTAGAGGAAAGGAGTTTGGTTCGTCCTCTCAGTTGAGAGCACCCTTGACGGCCCTTGAATCTCGTACTCGTCTGTAAGTGATGGACTCGAGTGGGACTGGCTGATATCATGTGCCTCCAATGCTTGAGGGACACCCTCGAAGTGAAGTGATGATGGTTGACCTGGTGGCGAACTATCCGCGCTGGCAGTCTGTCGAAAGACTCTTCGGGGCTTGTATGTGCATTGACGTTGTAATCTTGTGCAGTTGTTACAGACGGGTTTGGCCTCGTCGCATTTGACTTTCCGAGCTCGGCAAGTGAGACAGCCACTCCGGACCCGGCCACGATAGCCTTGATGCCTCGTATTCTGCATGTCGCTTTTCGTTGAGATTTTCGAAGTAGCGTCAGCACGGGTCGGCTACGTGCCGAAATTCCGCTGCAGTGCTCGTAACGAGATGGAGAGGTTCATGATATCGTCAATCCAAGTCCCTCCCCATCTCGAGTCTTGCGCGTAAAGAGATCTAGCGAGCCCCCAGATTAGACCCTTTCGATAGCCATGTGCGTGTTTGATTGGCTCAGAGGAGAAGTGGAGATTGCGGGGCTTATCTATAGGCGACAATTCTTATCTTTAAGCGAGATAAAAACATGTCTTATCTTATCTTCATTACTACTTCACGGCCCACTTCGGGTTAGAATAACCTCAACTGCCTGAGGATGCAAAACTAAGTACCCTATAGACAGAAAGGAAAATCTATGTATTTTATATATACGTTAGAACCTGCTGTGATAGGGTTGAGGGGTCGAAAAGAGGCTTCAGCCTCAAGGTCACAAAGGTAAAGAACACCAAAAAACACATACGGGCAAAATACTTGTTGCCCTCACTATTGCCTAGGAGTTAGAACTTGCAGGAAGGCGAATATAAGTCTTTGTTGGTGTTGACAAAAAGGATTCTTTAAAACTTTTACTCCTTTGTAGTGTACTTACTACATCTGTCGCTCTATTATGATTTTTAATGTATTACAGCTATGCCAGAAGGAATGATCTAAACAACAAAACAGCTTTGACTTTAGATTCTTTAAAAAAATATGGCCAAATAAGCAATCATGTAATTGATCCTAATTATGAAAATTATGCACATGTTATTTGTCTAAATCATGTTGCCCGGTCTTCCTTCTAATTGTCGCTCCAATACCGGCCTCCAGCTCTCCAAGATTCTGACCTCAAGCCCCTCGATCTTAGCTTCATCATCCCAAACCCTCAATTGGCACATTTCCCTACACCACTCATCAGCGCCAAACTCATCCCTCTCATCATCACTCATCGGCCCGCCCTGGTACGCAAGACTTTTCTTGCTCGCATCAGAAAGCTTGTTCAGATACCCTTCATCCACGGCACATAGATACCGCTTAGCAGCAACATGCGACTCTACAAGACGTGCAACTTTCTCAGAAAAGCCCAACGCAAGAACGAATTGTGCACCTAATGTTTCGTGTCCGACTCTACCAACACTTGAGCCTGTTGATTGTCCGCCAAGGTTTCTAGCTTCCCCGCCGGTGAGTTTGCGGAGGTCTTTAGCTGGTGCATATTGTCCAATATCGTGGAGTAATGCGGCAATTTGGGTGGCTTCGTCTACTGGTGGTGAAGCGGATGCAGCTTGGGCAGCGCACTGAAGAGAATGCTGGAGTTGAGAGATGGGTTCTCCAATGTAGGGTGTGTTTTCGGAGGCTTGGAGAACAGATATAACATACTCAGCCACGGAAGATGGCGTGGGGATTGTTGGAAGTTCCATGACTGCGTTGACTGTGTAGACTTTCAAGTGGTGGTGATCTTGAACTGATGGGTTGGTATAGTGGAAAACAAGTCCAAGTTATAGACTTACACACGAATTATTTGCATTTTCACTAGTACTACTACATAAGTCGACTGGCCATTCCTGACCTATACATTGGCCATGTCTTATCAATTGGCTTAGAGCCAATGACTGCCCACGCGTTTCATATCTGTCTAGTCTCAAGATTTTCTGCTCTCGGTTGTCGCCTGTCGCTTGGAGTGGGACCCAGCTTAGTACGGTCTAGTACAGTAGCAGAAGTAATAGGCCCCTGCAAGTTGTGGCAGCGCTAAAATCTTTAGTGCAATGCCTGTCTGAGTTGCAAATGTAGAGTTCATTGACACAATTATCAGGCGGAGATTGCAGAACCCGCATCAACCATTATTGAGAATATTGCGGGCCTACAGGCCAATGCCAAATGATACTGCGTTAAGATATCGGACTTCAAGCTCGGAGACTACGATTAGGCAATCTTCTCAATTGCTCAGCCTTTAGATTTACAAGCTATGACGCAAAACAGAAGGCTTAAAGCAACAGTTGATGAATCGAGAAAAAAAAAAGAGTAAAATCTAACTAGATAACTGATATGTACGGGACATAGTTACTTAAAATGTAACCTGCTTTCCGGCATCAACACTAAGCATAGGAGATCCAAAGCCATACGTCAACGCTCCCGCCTCATAAGACTTCTCAGCCTTCCGCATATGTGTAGCCGGCCATTCCTGCTTCCTGTGCTCGTAATAGCCCTGTCGTAGATCACCCTCGCAAGCACGGTTGTAAGTCGCATAGATCGCCTTGCGGTCAGAGCTACTCTTGTTGGCACCACTGCGGTGAGCCAGGTAAGACGTGAAGATGAGTAGCTCGCCTTAGGATTTGTTAGTTCACGGTACTACATCTATAGAGCATGGGTGACTTACCGGCTTCTAGTTCAACAGGAGTCCAAATGTGAGAGTCAACCCAAGTCGATTCAATGCAGTTGGTAGCCTTGTTAATAGGGACATCCATCTCATGGCTACCATCAACGACTTCCAACCCTCCGTTGCGGATTTTGGAGGGATCGACACTCAGTAGAATCGTCAAGTGTTTGACATCCTTGATGTGCGTGTAGGCAACAGCATCAATGTGAGGTGCGAATCCGCCTGTCAGCAGTTAGCTTTAGACAAGAATGAGTACGTCTCTAGGGCGCTCTACTTACCGCTTCCAGCAAGTTTGTAATTGATCTTCTCCTTGAACAAAAGCATAGGCTCCTCTGCGAGATCATTGAGAAGACCGAGCAGCTTCGGGCTTCGGAGCAGATTACTGAAACCGTTGTGGCAATCGGCAAAGTTCTCTGTTCGGCAGAGAACAGTTTGGCCTTTGTCATTGACCTCCTAAGCAACAGTGAGTTTCTTCCTCTTGAGTCAACGCGATCTCAGGCATATCGAACCTCGTAGGGCATGAATTCTGAGTCTTCAGTGGGTTTCCAGTTGCGGACTTCTTCGGCCCATGATTGGAGGTCTTTGACTTGCTCAGACTGCAGCAAGTCACGGACTATCAAGTAGCCGTTCTTCTTGAAGAAGGAGATCTGATCATCGGTGACTACCATCTTGAAAAGCCGTGGAATGAGTTTAAGCGAAATTTCTAGAGGAATCAGAAAGTGTTGAGTTCTCAGGTGTATGCAGCGAATTGATCGATTGACCTAGGTATTGTCGACAGTTATATTTATCATGACGTTTGAAAGACTTTTAGTCTTCAAGTCGCAATAAATTAAGTATCTCGTGAGTTCCATGGCGCATTCTCATTTGACATCACCCACATGTTGCTCGCTACTCGGCTCGAGATAAGATATCGAGGTTTGTCGGGTATCGCTCACTAGCTGCATTAGTTTCCCACCAAGGGCTTTTCCCCAAGCAATGAAACAGGGCCATTGCGCATGTACCCAGGGAAAAAGACCAAAATGCAACTGTAGCATGCCGAGTAACCGAGACTAATGCCATTTTATGCCTGCATTCGACTTGATACAGTTGTATGGCCCACTTCAGATCAGACCTACGGGAACCAAACTAAAGCCTAGTGTGAGCAGACGGGAATTAGGAAGATTCTGTAGCCCCAAAACATGAGACGCATACAAGGGTAAATGACAAGTCCTCCTCGGCGTATCGGCAACCATCTCGTAATATGAGGACCATTAAACCCAACCAAACTTAACAACGATGCCCACGTGCAAACATTGAGCTATTGCTTGTTGAATAAGATAAAGAATTTCTCACGGATATCCAATAATGTTCCATAATCAGGGCACGCGAAGGTCTGTCTTTGACCAGAACTGCACTTCGATCTTTGCAAGAAGAATGGTGTTGCAATGCGAGGATATCCTTAGCCTCCAACCACGAGGCACTACGTATCATGTATATATAAGTCAAGAGCTTCTCAAATATTATCAGATAGAAGCTTCTAAGAAAGATCAATCCAATACTTCCCGTTTCAAGATCAGTATCATGGAGAACAAGGCTTCTCCAAACACGAGTGCTCCAAAAAGCCATCAAGACGATGAATCCTTCAAAAACGACACTGTTGTTAATGCCACAGACGTTGAACTCCCTACCAAGTCTCGCATGTCGGCCACAACAACAGTCTTGACAAGTGGCATTGCTCTATTCTCCGATGGATACAACGCACAGATTATCGGATACATGAATCCAGTCTTTGCAAAACTTTACCCCGACAGTTTCTCCAGCTCGATCAAGACTCGACTCTCCAATGCATTTCTCATCGGCGAGGTCCTCGGCATGCTCTTCTTTGGCTATGCCATTGACAGACTTGGTAGACGGACTGGCATTGTGTTTGCTACCTTGTTCTTAGTCTTGGGTATCATACTCGCGACTGCGGCGCATGGAAAGACTGAGCTGGGCATGTTTTGGATGATGATCGTTGGACGAGGTGTTGCAGGGTTCGGGGCTGGTGGTAAGACCCAATAAGGATTTGGGCTGAGAAAATTACTTGACTGATGGCTTTGCAGGTGAATATCCTACTTGCGGCACGGGAAGTACTGAAGCTTCAGACGAGACATCATTTGTTCGACGCCGACGCGGACTTCTTGTCGCTGCTGCTACAGACTTCTCCATCGACCTCGGATTTGTTATGGCAGGTGTTGTGGCATTGATCGTCCTCGCAGCTTACCATCAACATGTCGGTGATGGCGTCTGGCGAATCAACTTCGGTATTGGTTTCATCCTGCCAGTAGCCCTTCTGTTTCTTCGTCTTCGTCGGTTTGACTCGACGCAATATAAGAAACATGCGATCAAACAGGACATACCATATATGCTTGTGATCAAGAGATATTGGAAACCAATGCTTGGAACATCCTTGGCGTGGTTCTTCTACGACTTCGTGGTAAGTACAATGCTGAGGATATAATGTGCAGCACATTACTGATATAGACACCAGACGTACCCATTCGGAATCTTCAGTTCGACAATCATCGCCACTTTGAATCCCGAGGATACCCTTCAGCAGAACATCGGTTTCGGTACAGTTGTTAACTGCTTTTACCTCCCCGGCTGCGTCGTTGGAGGACTACTCATGGACCGCATTGGCCGCAGACAAACCATGACTCTGGGTTTCCTCGGATGGACGATTCTAGGCTTCATCATTGGTGGTGCTCTTTCTCCAATCCAGTCCGTTTTCCCTTTGTTCATCGTGCTGTATGGCATCTTCAACGCACTGGGAGAGATGGGCCCTGGTGTAAGTCCCAACCTTGGCAGTAGAGCTACCTGCAGACATGCTAAATGTGAACCAGGTCGCCACTTTTCTCTGTGCTGCAGAGTCCTTTTTAACACCTCTGCGAGGACACTTCCTAGGGTTTGCCGCAGCAATGGGTAAGGCTGGCGCGGTGATTGGAACTCAGGCATTTACGCCCATCCAAGACTCTTTCTCCGATAAGCAGCGAGGCATTCAAGCCGTGTTTCTCATTGGTGCGGCGTTTGCTGCTGTAGGTGGTCTAGTTGCATGGTTTCTCATCCCAGACAAGGACAAAGAGCTCGAGAGCGAAGACGCGCAATTCCGGCTGTACCTGGAGCAGAATGGGTACAAGGGATCATTTGGTGAAGTGACGAAGGAGTAGAGTGATATCTTCGGTTGCCAAGCTGCGACGATGGTTATGACAGCATGCAAGTCTACTTGATTAGCTTGCGCCCTGTTAAACGATTTCAAAGCTAGGTAAAATACGAGCAAAGATAGAAGCACTACCGATTACAAGCTTACTTTTTGAATTAATTTCTTATTTGAAATATGAAGCCAGCCATGAAGCTGAGACCCTGATTGGCCCAACTGGCGAAAAATTCAACGCTATTGAGACGCTATTGTATGCCACGATCATTAATCGCACTAGGTCACCAATAGTTATTTGTGTGCCCCTGAGGCACTCTCCACTCGTGTGCTGAAATAAAACTGGCGAATGTCCTGTTTTTCCTCCTGTTCTTGGTTCACTCGGTTTTGCGAAGCCTCCACTGTCGTTTCCGTAATTTTCTTTTTGTCTTTTTTGAAGCCTGTCAAAATGGTTTCCAACAAGCTGATTGCCGCGGCGTTAGCAAACTTGGCCTTGTTGGCTTCTGTTAATGCAGGCCCGTGTAAGCCCCAGAGCATCGCAACCTCTGCCACCGGCACTGGCTCTATAATCATCGTTTCCGATACTACCACTGCTCTTTCCACTACCATCGAGACCAGTACGGCGGTCACCGAGACAGAGACGACAACCGCGACTGATACAACTACCACGTTGACTGAGGATGGTACAACGACGAGCGCACTGGTGAGCGAGACATCTACGACCATCGCTGTCAGCGAGAGTACGACAGTCGTTAGTAGCAGCGACACTACAATAGTCACTAGCAGCGAGGCTACTTCAGCACCAACCACCACCGACGGCACAACGACCGTGGCCGAGAGCGCTACAACCACTACTACCGCCGAAGCAGAGCCAACCGAACTTCTCATCAACGGCAACTTCGATCTCGGGACAGTAAACCCCTGGCTCTCAGTCAACGACCCGATTGAACTCGGCTCGTCCTCGCCCTACGAAGGTCCAGCTTACGCCCGCCTCCAATTCGCAATCGACGACGGCGAGTCGTACAACAACTACGTGTATCAAAAGATCGACAAGTCACTTCTTAAAGCAGGAACCTATCGTCTCACCGCTCAGCTCCGCGTCGACGGTGCGAGTGATAATATGTTCGACGATGGCTGCAATGCAATGGGTGTCGGCTGTTACTATGGAGATCCCAGTAATGTTGTTCCCGTCCAGGGTGGCGCGAACACAGCCAGCGCCAATGCTGCCGTGCAACAATGGACACCGTTGAGCACTACCTGTTCACTTAGACAGGATAAGTTGGACCAGTATGGCTATCTTAGTGTTGCTATTGGATTCAGCTGCGCCAATGCTGAGGGCGACGTTGATGCGGTGACATTTGAGGAAGTTGTTTAGTGGTACTCATTGATCGTCATATAACACTTTCAATATCCTGATACATACCAAGCCAACCCATTAAAAATTCCTAATTGACTATTTTATTATTCCATATCGCTTCTGTGGTTCCATTCGTCCAGGCAAATCTCCAGGCACAGTTTCACCAACGGCCCCTTCTATTGTTAAATGCAGTTCTTCTGGGACATATTTGGGATTCGCCATCAGTATTGCCATCATCCTATACTCATCGATCTTTGATGCCCATTCTCGCATCTCAGGCTCAAGTGCAAACATAATTGAGAAACTCGACTTGTCGCTATTATCAGTTCCCCATTGAACCTCGCATATATGTGTATCTACTTGTGTGAGTGAATGCAATCAAAATGAAGAGGAGAGGATATACCAGGATGGGAAATCGGTGTGACTGAAAGAATGTGCCGCAGGTGGAATCTTCCCTTCAGTAAAAGCTTTGTCTGTTTCTGCTCAGATAAGGACTTGGTCCTGTAAAACAACGAGGCCCCCGAAGGTTCCCCACGGCTCTTGCAAAGGAGAAGCATGTGCTGGAAGAGGTAGCCTTGGTACTATAGTGTATGTGTCAGTCCATTTTGCTACTTAACCTTCCAGTGCCACTTACCAATTTGGTCTGAGAACCTTTGATTACATAAATCGTCTTGGAGAGTATCAACTCGCCGAGATCATCTGGATCAATGCCCTTCCAGTCTTGCACCTTTTGCTTGAGGACTTCGATAAGTGGCTTAGTGTCCTTGAAAGAATCGTCCTCTTGGAGCTGAGCTATAAATTTTGATATGAACGAGAGGGCCCTGTTCCTATCACGTTCCTCCACCCCTGACATGACTTGCTGTCGTTTGAGGTACTTGTTATTGTTAGTAAAGAGCTTAAAAGGATCAAGTACGAAATTTCCATACCTCCGCGAACTTAAAAAAGGCGGACACGCGCCCGGCTCTTGTGGGAATTATCTCCAAAGCTCTTGCAAGCATGGTACTGATCTTAAGCTTATCTCTGAAATGGCCCTCTCTCAGCCAGAGCTGAATGCTAGTCGCGGTGGTTGAATAAATTATATGTGACATAGCTTCAGTCTCCCTACTGTAGAGAAGTGCGAATGCTAAATCCCATCTGTGTTCTGGTAATGGACGTAACAGGTTCCTTTCCATCACTATCAGGACCCTAATTTGATGATCTGCGATTTGTCTGAAGTTCTGAAACATCGAGCTCATATACGTCTCTAGTTCGTCTCTCATCTCAAGGAGCTCGCAAAGGACTCGGACGAGCTGGCGTTGCTCAGCGATCAGGATTCGAAGCTCCGTTGACTGGGAGTCGATTTGGGCTTTCGCTATAGACAATTCGTTTGTTAAGAAACCAGTGTTAGGGAGACTTTTGGTAATGCTCGATAAGAGCGATATTGTCTAGATGGTGATTAGCAACTGTGTCATACTACAGAAGGTATTGTTTTGTGGTATTACTCTGAGGACCCCATAAGAACTTTCTCCCATTAGATCTTCTACTGTGATCAAGTCACTTGTCTTGATCTTGAGATTATCATGGCAGAATTGAGCGAACCATAATACTAGCTCTTTTTGAGAGTTTTCTGTAAGCTCCTCATCTAGATCAATATCTAGGCTAAGCGTCGGATCCAGAGCCTGAGCAAGTATCACCAGTGGCACGGCCTTCTTGAAGCCTCGCAAGATATCGGAGAAGTCGTGGAAAGGGAGCAAAGTCCTGCCAAAATACTTCTGCATCCTCGGTATTGCGAGAAGCCTGCGCCTCAGTTCAAGGCATTGCATCAGCAAAGGCTGGTCCGTCATTGACTTGGGTGTTTCAGGAGCGACAGAAGCTTCCTCGCCGAAATCATAGTGCTCAGCATTGGTAATATCTTCCTGATATACAGGTAATGCAACGACAGACATGATAGAAATATCACCGAGACTCAAGCCTGAAAAGACGGACCAGTTGTGTGATCTAGCAATTGAGCTTCGGAATGAAAAGTCCATGGTTTCTCTGACTGCCCGGCGATATACGCGTGATGACTCAAGATCATCTTCAAAGTCAAATTTGGATATAGCAAGGCTGGCGCCAGTGCTGGTTGACGTAGCTGATGACTCTGCAGTTGATTGCTGGCTTGTATTTCGAGATGGGGAGGCGCTCATCGAGAGGATGCTCATGCGCCTGGATATAATCGTCTGAGCATCCAAAGCGTCCTCAACATTCATCAGCCGACGTGACAGAGCGTCATTATTGTCCAGAAGAGTTTTGACGTTATTGGAGAGCTGTTCCTGGTGTTCTTTTGCTGCTTGACCAGAGTTACTATAAGAAAATCAGATGTTGTCCTAGTCAATGCACGCTAAACGTACCTTTGTAAAATCATCAAGACGAGTGTCATTGAGCTCTTGAAAGTCTGCAGTCTATTCAAGAGTGTGACAAACGTACTCTCCTTCCACACCCACTGCAAGCGTCCTCTCAGCGGCACCTTTTCCATGCCGTCTTTAGCCCACAACGACTGAAGTTCCTTATGCAGCTCCGAGTAAAGGAGAACCCCATCCGTGAGGACCGCCACTACCTGGTTCACCCCAATCAGGGCGGCATGCTGAACGTTGACAGAGCTAAGGTTTTTCGTGAGGCTTTGAAGACCCATCAGTATAATCTGGGTGCTCTGAACTTCAGAGTAGACGTGCGCCGCGACCTGCGGGGTCTCTTTGGCCGCTGAGACATATGGGCTGAGGAACTTGACGGCCTCTACCGTGATTGAGATGAGTCCTGCGATTGAAGCGGCGACACTCAAGGGATCCGACATCTCGGTGATGGGAAGGTTGAGGTTGAGAGGACGTGAGAGGGTGCATGAAACAACCTTATTGATTATTGAGGCTGTGTTGAAAATGCCAAGCCTAGTTCAGCCTTACAGGGTTATGTAATCAAGGTGGAGATTCCGATAAGCTGGGGGAAAACAGGCAATGCTGGTGTCTTTGGTATATGAAAATAAGCTTTCGCAAGTAACAGAATAAATCTCTAGAAGTGGTATTAATAATTCTATCTTGAATTGGCTACCACCGCTACTATCCATCAGTTGATAAAGCCCGTGCTTTAACTCCGAATAAAACGAGGTTTGACATGGATTCAATATCCTGTAGTGTTTACTCAATCAGCATCTTTTTAGCGCCGCCAAATTGTTCTGATATGATCCGCATGAGAATCAAACTTTCTATCAATCTTTGAAGGTTATGGTGTATCTGCTGTATGATGAATAACTGTAAACTCCATAATGATAAATACAACATATCCAAGTAACATAATTCCTCCAATCCATCGATCAATCCTTTCGCCGTACCAAACGGCTATTGTGAGCGCTAACGTGGAGCCCCAGAGGACACAAAGCTCAGTAATCTTAACATGACCCCCACCGAAGTCCTCGGAGGTATCAATCATAACAACACCCAGGCAGAGCGACAGGAGAAAGACGTTACTCCCCACGGTATTGGCCACAAGAATCCCTACATGGCCTCGGTTGCCGCTCAGGACAGCAACAAATTTCTCGGGCAGGGTGGTGGCGATGGCAAGAATGACGATACCGAATAGAACGTCGGAGATGCCCAGAGCGTCTGTTATGTTGATGGCCGCCTGCGAGAGAACATAGCCAGAAAGGCAGATGGCTAAGAAGCCGAGCACCAGAAGTCCGACATGATATCCGAGGCTCCGTCTTCTTCGACGACTCAAAACATTTGTGAGCCCGGTCACCTCGGGACTACCATCGACTCGTGGATCCCGTTCATTCCTATCCTCAGGCTCACGCTCCTCGTGGCTCGGGAGGAGGGGGTTCCTGACAGAGGGCGTCGATTCTGTTGACAACGTGTCGCTTTCATCATCGCTACTATCATCATCCGAACCCTCGGGAGCGGTGAGACTGCCTCGACTGATGGCCCAGCCTATGGAGATTAGGTAGATGGCGAAGAGCGAAATCAGGATAGAACCGCATGCCAACCAGATGATCCGCTGGGGGAAGTAAATGATTGGCGCGACAAAAGTGGTGATAACAAGCAAACATAAAGCGTATACCCTAGAGCTCCTGTCAAACTCAACGTGCGGCCCCGTAGGACGGAACAAAAGTCCTAGTGAAAAGGCGCCAAGGATGTTCGAGATGGCTGACCCGATGATGTTTCCCACTGCTAGCGAGGGTCGACCCTGCGCAAGCGAAGCAACGACGACAACGAGCTACGATGAATTTAGCTTGGAAAAATAGACGTGAACAAGTGGGTTCAGGCCGTACCTCTTCCCACTCTGCACCGGCAGTGAGCAGGGCAATCACCGTGTCGGGAATTCCCGTCCGACGGGCAACGATGGCGGTATGGTCGACGAATTTATCGGCGCCGAACTCAAGAAGGAACAGGGTACTGATAAAGACAGCGACATTATAGGCGATAGCGTCGCCATTGACCATGGTCGAGGTAGAATAGATGGCGAGTAGAAGAAGATGGACGGGGCAAAAAGAATGATGAAGATTGGATCAGCAAGTTGGCGTCATAGCACGATAAATGCGGGGAAATTTTAACATTTGATAGCCCCTAAAGTCTTAAATATCTTAACCCTTTATAGGCCTAGTTAGGGTAGCTACATATGCTCTGTGCTGATTTAAGCTATCAGCCACAAGTCTCAGATCTTGGACCAGCTTTTAAACTCCTGACAGAGGTAAAAACAGCACTCTCCTGAGTAAATGCTTTAAGGTTGAGACACCTCCACTACATAAGCTCGATCCGCCACGGGTAATGCACTATCTATAGGTGACTCTGATGATAACGAGACTTATCTGAAAGCCGATACAAAACGATGATAAAATTACGATAATAATTATGTATCATAGAACTGGTTCATATTGGTGATGGAGATAAGATCATTTTCAATCTGCATTTATCTACCTGGAAGAAGGATTCATATCTAAAATTAGGTGCTCGCTGGACCTGCATTACCCCTGAAAAAACAACAGGGTCTATGGAGACTATCGAATCTGCTAGCTATATCTATGCAAGTAGCACGCTCTAAAGCCAATAGTTCCATCTCGCTTGCCTTTCAGCTCTCGAGGAAGCCTAACGCGATGATAAAGAGAACAATTCGCTCTTTTGCCTCTTTTAATTTCTTGCTCTTTGCTTACCGCTTTTCAGTCACTCGTTTTTAATTCCAGTCGCTCTTTTTAAGTTTGTTCGCGATGCGTGTAACTGCTACCTTTGGCTCTCTAATCTTGGGTGCGGGCCTCTGCGCCGCTCGCGTAAGTTCCCTGGAACGCCCCCTAACGCCCCAAGTGGAAGCTTACAGTTTTAGGCTTGTGCCCCCCATCCTCGGCCGACAACAACATCGTCATTCAGCAGCGAAATCGGCACTACAACGGCTGGAGGCGCCGCCACAACGACTACTTCCCAAGAGACTTTAAGAATTACCGACTCGACGTCAAGCATTGAGTCCTCTGTCACAGTCGAAACTTCTACAGCCGACTCTGCGACCACAGAATCGGAGACGACTACTTCTGACTTGACCTCTCAAGAGACTTTGAGTGTCACTGAGTCCCAGACCACTGTTGAATCCTCTGCCACTACAGAGCTCGAAATAACTACTTCCGGTTTAACTTCTCAAGAAACCTCAAGTGTTGCTGAGTCTCAGACCAGTGTTGAATCTTCTGCCACCACGACCGATGGTATCAGCTCTTTTACTACCATGCTCGCTACGACGACTGCTGTCACTTCCCAGGAGACCGAGACCTCTACAACCGCCGACGAAGCCACGAGCACTACAGTCGAAGCCACTACGACTACAGCTGGCCCTCCTGTGATTACTAACCTCGCCGTGAATGGTGGTTTCGAAGACGAGACCATCGATCCTTGGGTTGTAGAAGGAGCCTCTCCGGCAGTCTACCGTAGCCAGTTTTGGTGCGCCGAGGGCAGCAAGTGTCTGTACGTATTGCTAAGAATTTAAAACCTCGAGGATGCATACTAATTTCTCATAGGCAATTGCCTGGAAACCTTGCCAATTCCGCCAAGGTCTGCCAGAGCGTCGCAGTCGAGGCGGGCTTTGAATACACTTTCAAAGCGCAGGTTCTCCAGAACTGCATCAAAGAGTATGGCTCCAACACAATTGTCTGCGAAGACAACGTCAATACCGCTGAACTGTCCATTGATGGTGTATACGACTCTGGTGACCATGGCATTGTTGGATACAATGCCTACAATGACTTTACTTACACCTTCTCCTATACCGACCCAAGCATTGATTCTACTGATCTTTGCATTACTATCACGCAGAACCAAGGCCTCAGCCCCACCTTTTACCTTGATGGCGTGTCTTTCACGCGTGGGCGAGCTGTGCCTATTCCTGACCCGACGGAGTAAGGGCTCATAGCGTATAAACATTGACTAGACTGAATAAATTTCATTCTCTTGGAGGCACGAAGGCATGTGTATGGTGAGCAGTTTGGAGCTGGTTAAGCTCCTGCACGTTATATCGCGCCACGCTTGGTATAAGTTACCTGTACTTGCACCTCTACTGGCTGTATTCTTAACAATTGCTGTACATAAATTTAATAGAAGATATATATTTCGCGAAGAAATCAGAAACATGGTGAAGCTATTTCTATGGCGCTATAATTCCCTTATAGGTGCCGCAGCAAGAGTCGCAAGTGATCCTGCTCAACTGAGAGCCAGATTATGGGAATTAATAATTTTTCCTACGCAGACTTGGTTTCCTTGCAGACACAACTGCGAGTTGCCCAGACACAGCGAGATGGATACCATTCTGTTAAAAATTGAAAAAACCATCAATACAGCCTCTCCTTCTTCCGGCTGAACCGAGCCATTATTTGCCATCCTTCGATCTTCCTCGCGGCCATTTGCAGCTTTACCTGCAATATCACTATCGGTTTGCAGGCCTACAAGACCGATGCGTCCTGGTGGTGGAATCTTATGGTATCTCGTTGCTCCCTATTCACTCTTCCTCATCTCGCATAGCATTCTTATAATCATCCTCAGACCCGAAACCAAGTGTCTCAGTGCGTTTGAAGTAGGGCGAGTAAGCATCATCATCCTCAAAGTCCTTGGGGTCAAGATCCCAAATTGCTTCTATCATGCAAATGAGCCACTCGGGTGGAGGAGGCCATCTGCGAAAGTACTCAATTCGTTGCTTTTCGCCGAGTTGCTCCTTCTGTTGCCCCCACCAAGTCCAATACATCATGATGTAAGATTCGCCAGCACCCATGCGCCAGCCGATGCTGTACGGATGTTCTTTTGGAAAAATAAACCAGGGCGGAGGAACTGCTCCGTGTTGCTGGACCAACTTGGCAATTTCATCTTGGTGCTCAGTGGAGGCGTCCATTATCTATCAGTGAATTAGGGACTAGACATAAGCAATATCTGAGAGGTGTGGGTCGTAGAATTGTGATATGTTTATTCCAATGTTGGTTGCGCTTGAAAGAGTGATAGATCGAGAAAGACTTCTTGTTGTCTCGTGCGGGGCATTCCACCCTGATGTAGTTATTCCCTAGGACTGCCAAATTGATCCGACCCCGGGAGGGGGGCATTTTTCCGGCCGAAATGGAACGTGGCGTTGACTTCAAGGCGTTCCACGTAAAGACGCGGAGCTGCTGTCATAGTAGGATAAAAATAGACAAGCTTGGCATCTGATCACTGCCAAAGTCTCACTTACTTAACCATTTATAGGTCTTGTTAGCCATAGCTCATCTTCTAGCTTTTACACTCCCGCCAAAGGTAAGACGGCGATACCACCAACAGATACTTCAAGACTCAATACACTCCTTACTAAGCTCAGCCATGATTGTTGCATCCTTTCGCATAGTCAACCTTGAGTGTGCAACCGTCCTTATACTCAACCTTGCCGCACTTCTAGAAGAATTATCTTTACGAATCATTTGGTATCACATATCATAGCCCTTCATCTTACAGCCCTCACCTTCAAGGAAGACAGAAGACACCACGGCCAATCCCGTCAGACTTACTCCAACAGTTCCTATTAAGATGGTCCTTCCTAGTTACAGATTAGTGATACTTCTGTGTAATGCTGCCTTTAGTTTTAACTTACTCTGTGCTAATAAACGCTTATCTCGTAAATACGGAACTGAATATTAAGAATCCTTGGTTGACAACGGAGAAGCGTGAGAGAGATGAATGTGTCGCTATTGACTTTCGCGACTTTGTGAATTCCTTTATCCGTGTCAGGCGTGTAGGACTTAGTTAATTGTTTCTGGCTAGAGGTATTCTGTATTTACATGTCATTTATCTATATGCTATTTCATATTTTTGTAGTCAACTTGATAAACTTAAAGAATTATATAATATTCAAGAGAGCTTATTTCTAAAGCTCCTTTAAGACTATTTTTCCTATTGTCCCGTCATGATATGTACCTCTGTGCTATTAGTTCCAGTTTTGCTCTTCCGAATCGCTACTAAGTCAAGTCTCCCATTACGCGTCCACTCAGTGACCATGAACTCATACATGCCAAGAGTATCAAGGAGTGGTATTTCCGCGTGCAACATGAAGTCCTGGTAGGTCGAAGCACCAGAGAGCACATGCACCAGAGAGTAGCGATTGCTATCGTTGCTCTTCCACACTACGACCAGATCTGGGCACCCGTCAGCGTTCCAGTCTGCGACGGCGAAGTCGAACGCAGCATCGGTTTCATGCAAACAAGTGCCTGTTTGTAGAATGAATTTCTGGAAGCCCGAAGCCCCGGACAGTACGTGCACTTCAGTACTGTTAGTGCCTGTGCTGGATTTCTTGATGGCGAATAAGTCGGGCTTCCTGCCAGCGTTCCATCTCCCCATTGAGAAGGCCCAGGTATCGTCAGTCTCGTGCAGCGCGGTCCCGGTTTGTAGAATGATGTCTTGGAAATTAGAAGCGCCTGAAAGGATGCAGACCTCGGTGGTCTTGGTATCGGTGCTGCCTTTCTTGATGACGACGAGATCCAAAGTCTTGTCACCGTCCCAGTCTGCTAAGGCGAAATCATAGTGTGTCTCCATTGTCACTGGCACGCGAACTACTGTTTGTGAGATGTATTTCCTGAATAGTGAAGCCCCAGAAAAGACGCTGAGTTCAATCATGTTGCTAATAGTGTGTCTCGACTTGACGGCGACCAAGTCTGGACAGCCATCTCTGTTCATATCTCCCATAAGGAATCTGAACGTATCGTCGGTCTCGTGCAATGCTGTGCCCCTCTGCAAGATGAAATGAAAACCTTCGGACCCAAAGCTCCTTGCAGATTCTTGAATCATTCTTTGAAGTCGAATGAATGCATTTCTCCGTCCCTCCCCGTATACAAGCGGCATATGTACGCCAAAGACTCCCAGCAAGGAGTATGCAGCGTCCTCCTCACGTTTGGTTTCACGGCCTCTTGCCCAAGACATTCGCTCCTCGAAGCCAAATCGAGAAAGTGGGCTTCCTCGCAGAGCTTCTGTATTGATTCCCGTGATATCTTCGATTTCCTGTATCAATGATTCCCTGTCTCCAAGTCTCTGACCTTCCAGGGAAAAGAATTCGACACAGGACGGCGCAACGAGCTCTTGAAGCGTCCAGCCCCGGGTAAACCAACGGCTCTGTCTGAATGCTGTCTCCCACGTCTGCTGAGATGACAGGGAGCTTCCGACGGAACCGTTGATTGATACATCGGAGAGGTACACGTAGCACTTATCTGCGTCGCGGTACCAGTGATACATGGAGTTAATTGCCTCAGAAAGCTCCGCACTGCTTGTTTTATCGATACAGCAGGTATCCACCCAGAAGAACTGGATGTTGTCATTTGCACTTTGCTTCTCGCAAAACCGGAGCTTCTGATAGCCAAGCTTGTTCTTCCCTTTACCCTCAACCATGTCTTGAAAGGTCACCTCTTCAGAGTCATTTCCCCACGTGTGCGAAAGAATGGTATAGGGCGGAATGTAATCGCCAACAAAGTCAGCTAGGCGAAGTTCGCCATCACCCGCAGTCGTAAGAAGACGCATGGTAGTTTTCAGTGGGCTGTAGATTCAGGAATGGGTCAATGAGATAGCACGATTAACAAAACAGAAGGCTGAGGCCCAAGCTGCACCATTTATCTCTGCTGACATCCTGTGTAGATAAGTGCATATTTGCTGACATGTCAGCGGCATAAGTGCATACATGCTGACATCACAGCTTCGGAATGCATAGTCCTATATAAGTAATTACTCTCTTATAAGTACATAATACTGTGTCGATGTACACTATTCAAGAGGTAGCTTAGGTTGACACAGGAAATACATCTCTTTTGCATACCCCGCCAATTTCATATCATCGTGTTAAAGAGCAAAGGTCTGGCAACTTTTATGAATTGAAGTATGTTAGAGGCATTCCTTATCACTAACTCTACTACAGCTTGTACTGGTACAGCGGGCTCTTCTCGCCCATAATCTCAAGCTCCTCTTCTGTGTACTTGCTTCGAACCTCAGCCTCACTGATCTTCGACCGCTTCTTGTTAATCATGACTAAAGCAGTCTCGAGAGTAACAGCGGCCAAGACTCCTGCGACGGCAAATCCGAGCGATGCACCATATCCAGTCGTGTACTTGGGCTTCTCCTTATCGATATAGATGTAGCTGCCATAGATACCGCCAATGGTACCTGCGCATGTGACGAATCCAATGCTGATGGCTCGCTTCGTCGGGTTGAGGTTGTTGTCGATATTCCAGGCACTGGTACCAGGCAAGATGGGATACATGCCGGCACAGGCGAGACAGACTGCGAAATAGCACACCCCGAGGTTCTGAACAATAAACTCGGCTTTGGTCATTAGGATGGAGAAGGCGATGATGATGCAAAGCTGAGGACCAATGATAAAAGGCATTCTCCATTTGTGCTTATCAGCAAATCGAGCGAGGAGGTACGATGAGATAGCTCCGCAGAGATAAGGAGGAATAGTCATGAGTTGGGCGTTGCTCGATGTGAAGCCCATTCCCTTTACGATAGAGGGCATGGAGAACTTGAGACCGTAGTTGGGGGCCGCGTTGGACCAGGACATGATGACGAGGAGATATGCCTTCCAGTCCTTGAGAACCTCAAACAAAGCTCCCTTGTCGAAGGTCTTCTCGCGGTATTCGCCCGAGTTGGTGACTCTTCGGGAAGCTTGTCGCAACACGAGATATCGCTTCTCCTCATCGGTAAGCCAGTATGAGAGAGTGGGTGAATCGATGAGTAAGAACCATGTGGCGAAGGACATGACGATTGTAAAGATTCCCTCGATGAAGAAGATCCATCTCCACCCAGTCTGGCCACCAATTCCGTCCATTTTAGCGATGGCGTATGCGAAGAGGCCAGAGAAAGCACCTCCTGTGGCGGCAGATGTATATAGAATCGCGACTCGGGTTTGCGTCTCGTGGGGCAGGTACCATTTCGAGATGATGAGGATAGCGCCGGGGAAGAAGCCAGCCCTGGTGATGTTAGCAGATACAAGGTATAAACGCGGGCGAGTACATACTCAAAGAGACCAAGGAGGATACGGATTGCGCACAGTTGGCCAAAGTTGTGAATCAGACCAGTGCAGACCACGACGATACCCCAGATGAACATGATGGTAGCCATATACTGAGAAGGCTTGGCGAACTTGTTGAGAATCATATTGCTAGGAACCTCGGCGAGAATATCTAGCCAAATTAGAGTTATCGAACGTCACTCGAGGGCTGAACATACAAGGAATAAAATAGATTGAGAGCGCAATGTTGTACTGCTCTCCATTCATACCAAGATCAGGGAGCATCCCCTCGATCTTGGCGTTTCCAATATTCGCTTTGTCGATATACGTGACGAGGTAGAGAATAGCAAGCATCGGCATGAGTCGCCACTGAACAAGTCAGATCTTGTCTGCGCAGAATGAAACCGATCAACTTACATCGATCTTTGCCAAGACCTTCTTCTTCTTCTCTTCAGGAAAGTTGGCAACAAACTCCATATCCTCAGCGGACAAACCACCATTGGTAGCCACAGTGTTGGCGTGATCGAGATGAGAGGCAATAGCCTCGACATCCTTCTCATCCAAGATGGAGTTTCTCAGAGTCATGATCACAAACAGAAATTTGCAAGTATTGAAAGTGTTGTTTGATCCTGGTGATTAGAGTATCACTGGATTGACGAGTTTTCGATATCGGGGAAATCAAGTCCTTTTTATGGGATTAAAACTTGGCATGGGGAGTGAATGCGGGGTATGGGGTATCGAATCTGGGGGAGGGAGACTAGCGCGTTTAGAGTTCTGAATGAGTCGTGCTTGGAGACGCACTGATAGTGTTGGATTGGAGGGCAGGATTAGCTGGCCAGTAGGAGGGAAGACCGAGGGAGATGGCCGCCCGCTTGGTGATATCTGTGCCACCCAAGACATGATCGAAAGATGATTGCAGCATCAGTGCAGGAAATGTGATCATGTCGGTGTCGGTTATTTGGCCGGTTATTGTGATGTTCACTAATATTTCTTTCGTGATGGTTGGTGATCATACCATAAGCCTGTAGGGAACAAATGCGAAAGATGGACTATGTTCATGAGATGGCGACGAGCTAATGCATCGCGATCGGTCAATTGTAATGGACCCTAACCGTCAAGGCGTTTCGTTAAACAGGTCGGCAAACCTGAGTTCGTGTTAGAGATATCTACAGGCAGGGCAGTTACGCGTATGCAAGTCGTTGTCTCGTCATTGAGCTTTGATCCAAACAGGGTCTGGGCCCATGGATTCTTGTCAAGGGGCGCGCATCGATCAGAATCACCCGCAGCGACGAACTGAGAATGATTGAACACGAATTTTCTTTTAGTTGGGAATCTAACAACTCTGGCAATAATACACAGTCTATTGCTTCCTCAATTGCTTCTCAGCATCCGCCAAAACACTCAACGTCTTAACCGTCCACTCCTTAGCCTTATCATCAAGTGGCTGATACGGCTTCCTCATATGCCACGCTGTCTCATTATCCAGCCCAATCTCCCTACCGAGGAAGTGCCACGCTCCATATTTGGTGTTACTAATACCCTTCTTACAAGCCCACTCGGCATGAGCGACAAGTCCCTGAAGCTTATTCGCCTCGTCAATCTTGCCCGCCTTCCATAAGTCATAGACACCCGCTGTACTCGACGGGAAAATGTTACCCATCCCTGTAACACATCCGCTTCCGCCGCTGTGCAGTGTGGGAAGGAGATAATCACTGCTACCGCCGTACACACCGAATTGCTCGTGGGAGAATAGCGCTGTTAATCGAGCGAGCTTTCCAACGTTTCCGCAGGTCAACTTCACCGCTACGATATTCGGTTCAGAAGCCAAGGTAGCTAGTTGATCAGAGTCTAGATCAATACTAGATGTAACAGCGGGGAAGTTGTAAATAACAATAGGTATCGGTGAAGCAGCCGCAACCTCTTTAAAGTACGACACTATAGCTTGGCTGGGTAGTGCCTTGGGCCAGTAATTCGGCGGCAGAAGCAACCCAAAGCCAGCACCCGCCTCCGCTGCATCTTTGGCGTTCTGGATCGACTCCTGTGTGGACTGTGCTGAGATGCCTACCACAATCGGGTAGTCAGGTCCACCGGCTGCAGAAGCGGCATGTACGGCTGTCTTGATGATGGCTTTGCGCTCTTCTCGTGAGAGGAGAACTAATTCGCCATTCGTGCCGAGATAGACAAGACCATGCATGCCTGCCTTGATCAAGGCTTGACATTGGGTGTGCATTGCTTCATGATCTACTTGTTGGGTTGGGTCGTTTGCTTTGTAGAGTGTGACGACCGGGGTGTAGACTCCTTTGGGGAGGGGCTTTGCCTTTGCTTGGATAGCGCTGCGCTCCATTTTGATGACTTGACTAGTGATTGATGGAGGAATAATTGTGTAATGAAGATATGCTTGATGCAGTAATCGTCTATACTACCTCCGAGCTCTTAAGTGCACCGAAACTCCAAGGCCCAGTGCGGGGTTGAACGCCCGGAGACATTCCCGGGGGGCAAAACAGCCAATGGGAGGGTTCTCCGTGACCCATCCCGATAGTCGGCATTCCCGGACTGTACACAGCTTGTGGAGATAGTAAATTGCAGCTTTGGTGTTTAGCTTATTTTCAAGACTTAGAGCTTGTTTCGTTCTTGGAGGTTCAGTCAACACTATCAGAAATCATGGAGACTTCAATTGAGACGAGAAGAGTGTCCTTGGACGACTTGAAGCAGCATAACACGGCGAATGACTGCTGGATAGCTGTCCATTCCAAGGTCTGGGATATTACACATTTTATCAATGAGCATCCTGGTGGTCCAGAAGGTATGTTGAGCAAATTTGGGGGTTGTGGCGAGACTAATCGTGATGGGTAGTGCTGTTGAATCTGGCGGGTTCTGATGCCACGGAACTGTACAATGATGTCCACGCGCCTGATATCATCGAAGACCTTCCCAGCGACAAATTAATTGGCCTTCTAGAGGAATCAGCAATCAGTCGTCCGGCCCCTAAAACCACCGAGATCGATCCCGTACCGCCCCCATCATCATCACCGCAAACCAACAACGTCCCTTCGACAACAACAACAACTAAAACAATCCCGCCAATAGACGCCATCTTGAGCGCTCCCGACTATGAAAAGGCAGCGCGAGATTCACTCTCTGCCAAAACATGGGCGTTTTACTCGTCTGCTGCGACGGATCTCGTCACCCACGGGAAGAACAAGGAGCTGGTGCGGAGAGTCATGATCAGACCTAGGATCTTGAGGAATGTTTCACACGTGAACTACAAGACAAACATTCTTGGTTTCGATAGTAGTGCGCCGTTCTTTATCTCTCCTGCTGCTATGGCGAGACTTGCGCATCCTGATGGGGAGTTGGCCCTTAGCCGGGCTGCGGCCAACGAGGGCATCATCCAATGTGTTAGTGCACCTATCAATCCACACTCAACACTCTTTGCTAATGATTCATCATAGATTTCAAGCAACGCTTCGTTTTCGCTAAAGTCAATCGTCAAAGCCGCTCCCCCAACACAACCGTTCTTCTTCCAGCTATATGTCAACTCCAACCACGAAAAGACCGTTGAGCTACTCAAAACCGTACGTGATCTTGGCGTCAAAGCAATCTTTGTAACAGTTGACGCGCCTGTACCTGGGAAGCGTGAAGCGGATGAGAGAGCGGCACAGGAACAAACTGTCAAGTCGGCGATCAGTGGCGGTGAGAGCAGCAAGGATAAGAAGGGGAGTGGGTTTGGACGTCTTATGGCGCAGTATATTGACAAGTCGCTGTGTTGGGATGACTTGGCTTGGATACGTGAAGCCAGTGGGGGATTGCCGATCGTGTTGAAGGGAGTTCAGACTGCGGAGGATGTCATTAAAGCGGCCGAGTATGGAGTAGAGGGTGTGCTGTTAAGTAATCATGGTGGACGGTCATTGGATGGGTGAGTCATTCCTTCTTTCAGTCACATACTAAAGCTAATACTTCCCAGTGCACAAGCCAGTATTCTAGTCCTACTAGAACTAAGGAAAAACTGCCCAGAAGTTTTTGATCAGCTTGAAGTCTACATCGACGGCGGCTTCGAGCGGGGGTCCGACATCCTAAAGGCCATCGCTCTCGGCGCAACAGCAGTTGGTATCGGTCGGCCATTCCTATACTCGCTTATCCACGGCCAAGATGGTGCAGAACATCTCTGTCACAGTAGGCTCTCCTGTCTGCATTGCGGTGGCCAAGCTAACAAATCACAGTTCTTAAAGATGAGCTTGAGACTTCGATGCGTCTCTGCGGCATCACGTCACTGAGTGAAGCGAGACCTAGTTTGGTGAATACGCTTGATGTTGATCATATGGTAGTTGGCAATACATACACGCGTCTGTTATCGAACCTGTAAAGGGTTCTCACGACGGGAGTCCAAGTCGATAGCACATAAATATATTCTCCAGGTAGCATACGGTGAACTATATTACTCCACCAGCCTTCATTATTCCTTTACACTTTGACCGCTATAGGTAGAGCCTCAAGTTCATCCTGGCCTTTCACCGACGTTGGCCTTTGCACCTTTGTAGATCAGCTCCCGGCCCACGACGGTTTTCTTGTATAGCTGGCGATTTGAGTGCAATTCGACATGGTCTGGAATGTGACGAAGGTACTAGACTTCTGCGGCCAACACTGGGTAACATGCACCTTACCTTGCAAATTGCTCAGAACGAGCAAGCCAGACCCGTGTACACGACTTGCTCTCCAGTCAATCATCACATTACATTTAATTGCTATTGTAGCATGAATGTATTGGTAGACTAAGCCTTCGAAATCTTTGCCTGGAACGCCTTAACAGCATCCAACACCTTCCCATCAGCCTCAAGCCCAAGACCATAAGCCCTAGAAATATCAAATCTCGCTGGCCAACTATTTACAATAGCCTCAATAGCCGGATCTCTCTTCTCCTCAATCTGCGCAAGCGCCTTGTCACCGCCAACCTCCTTCAAAGCATCTAATATCTCCTGCACCGTAACCGTAATTCCAGGCAAGTTGACCACTCTCGAGTCGCCGAACTTCTCTTTTGGAACGTCCTTGATCTTGACGAGGTTCTTGATCACTGTTGCAGGACTACAGACCCAAAGTTCGAGGTCTCTGCTAACAGGTAGACTATTAGGGACTCCTTGAAGAGACTCTCGGACAATGCCTGATGCAAAGCTTGATGCAGCTGCTGATGGTGCGCCTGGGCGGACGATAACAGTGGGCAGTCGAACGATGCGTCCATCAAGAAGACCACGACGGGAGTAATCGTTGATCAAAAGCTCCACAAGCAATTTCTGAATGCCGTATGAACTTTTGGGCTGAGGAAGAGTGCCAACCTCCGTCACTAGATCTGTCTGACCGTAGATAGCGCACGAGCTAGCGAATATCACTTTCGTACCAGGATATTCGGTCCGTAGCACGTCAAGGATACTTCGCACTGAGTCAACGTTGATCTTGAGGCCTAGATCTAGATTGGCTTCAGCGCCACCGGACATGAGACCATGAAGGATGTAGACGTGGCTGAAGCGGTTGGATAGCAGGGATGTAACAGCTGATGGGTCTGTTAGGTCTGCTTTGAGGGATGTGACCTGACTCTCTGCGCCCGTGGGGATTGCGGGTGTGATGATGTCGGTGAGGGTGAAGTGAGCGGAGGGCATGGCTTTGAGGAGAGACGTGATGAGTTCTTGGCCGATGAAGCCACCAGCTCCAGTTATGAGGATATGATCTTTGGTTTGAGTCATGGTGAGTGTTTTTAGAAGGAAGTATTACGTATGCGTTGATACTTTGTGGGTATGCTTCCAAATACTGTAGTACATGTGGATATTATGGTCTTGAACCCAAACAATCCCTTCTTTTAACAATATTCTGAAGGTGGCAATCTTTTGCATCGTCGCACTTGTTCCATAATCTGCATTGATCCAAGTTACCCTAGTGGCGACCACTGGATGCCTGGTCCCCTTGGTGCCGTTATGGGCTGGCGGTCCGAAATCCTATTGGTTGGGTGGAGGCCCGCGGATCTTGCACCATGTCTCGACCGGAAACCAGACCGAGCCAGCACTGAAACATCCATCGGATGCAAAATCACAGTCAGCAACTAGAAGGGCCTTTTTATCAATCTCAGGTATGGGAGAAATCTGGGGATGGCTACTTTCTACCGTAGGGTAAACAGGCTGGACTGGAAATGGAGTCCAGGGGATTTAACAGAGTTTAGGATATGTAACATTAATACATAGAGCTGAACAAACAAGCATAAGATTGTAGTTTATCAGTAAAGACATCAAGTTATTCAATCCTATTTACTGTATTATAGAAATTGTAAGAGAGCCACAATACCTTCACAGCCTATTAGACAAGAGAGGCGTATGTGTAAGGCGCGTGATGTGAGCTGTCAGCTATGAGGTTTATCAACCCAAAGTAACAAGAGAGGCGTACAAATCTCTTCAACTACGGTATCTACAGACACTATTTGTAACAAGATTATTAGGTGATTTATATAATTCAGATCTATTTCTTAATTGGAGCTAACCCATGCCTCAACATCATCAATCCTCACATATTTAATATGCTGCCGATGCCAAGTATACGCCACATGCGCAACATCCCTATCCCCATCCTTCTCAACATAAATACTAGGATAACTCAACTCCCTATTCTCTTGCCCCGAAGAACTATTTGTCCCACAGAACCCGTCTCCATCCTCAAGCACACGCTCTCTCCACGTCAGCCCCTTATCCTCCGAAACTCCAAGCGTCAAGGTCTTTCTCGGCGTTCCCCAAATGGCATCCTTTCCTGTCTTTGTGACCTGATTGGGTCGCTTATCATCTTCAGGGGTGATGTCATCGTATAAGCCTTGTCGCTTGAGGGTATCGGCTGAGGCGTTGGATCTGTTGAAGACAATGGCGATATGGCCTGATGACAGGCGAGCTGCACAGATGCCGCTGTTAGGGTTTGGGAGTGTCGTTGCTTTTGGTGTTTCCCAATCGATGCCGTTATTGGATGTCGAGCGGTAGACGTTATCTGCCCAGCGGCTTCGGTAGAATGCTACCCAAGATGAAGCGCCGGATGCTGGGAGAAGGATGTTCATGTGGACTGAGCCGACACTATCTGATGCTTGCTTCTCTTTCCATGATGCACCATTGTCATCTGAGTATAGGACTCCGGAGATATCGTCGCTGCCAATCCATCTATGGCCAGGCTCTGTGCGACAGTAGAAAACTGGCAAGATCCAGGTCCCATTGCCATTAATGACGATGGGTTGTCTGATAAAGATGCCAGTCACGTCAGGCAGTAGCCGACTAGCCTCAGACCAAGTACGACCCTGGTCAGAAGATGTGCGCTTCAGGATATAAGCGCCATCCTGATTGCCCGCGTCTTGCGAAGTGTGAAGCAACCAGATATCCCCATTATTAGGCGCTCTGAACAAGACTGGATTTTGACAACTTCTATTCTCATCAAACGAGATCTTCTGTGGTGTAGTCCAAGACGATGATCCTCGCTCTAATCGGGACAACCAGATGCTGATGTCAGGCAGTCCTTCTTGTGAACCACCAAACCACGTACAGAGCACAGTCTTGTCAGGGAGTTGCAACAAATTCGAAGCGTGCGATTGAACTGTCGCTGAAGGAACAGGAATGGTCTGAATATTTGGTGCCATGATGACTTGCGGGTATTGGGCTGATTGTCGATGCTGCAATGGGTTTTGTCTTGGTGGTTTAAAACATGACCTCCTCTGTGTGACTTCCCCACGATCTCAGCGGATATTAGCCCGAACCTACGTCCACTATAAATGACTCGCTGACCAATTGGAAGGATGGCCGATTGAATGGTGTTGGAGGTGAGGGGTTGGCTGATCCCGGTGGAATAATGCGGGGAAGGAAATGTTCGGCGATATCAGCGTTGGCGAGATCGGCATGAAGATGACCCGTTGCCTCGAGCCGGGTAAGTAAATTTCCAACAGAGTAATGGCATAAAAGCGGCATTTAAAAACATAACAGAAAGGACGGTTCAATAGTCACATCACATCTCGTACCATCCTTACAAGTGCCTTCAGAATGGAATACGTCAGGTAAGCATCTCCACCACCAGCCAGTCCTCTACTAACAGCACAGACTCGGCAACACAGGCCTCAAGATCTCAAAGGTCATCCTCGGCTGCATGACCTTTGGCTCAAGCTCATGGCAAGGCTCACCCTGGGTTCTCGACGAGGAAGATGGCCTGAAGCTTCTCAAAGCTGCCTACGACCAGGGCATCAACACCTGGGATACAGCTGACACGTACTCCAATGGCGAGTCAGAGGTCATCATTGGCAAGGCGTTGAAGAAGTTCAACATTCCTCGTCAAAAAGTCGTTATCTTATCAAAGATCTTTAATCCTGTGATGGATGATGGTACAAGACCTGCTAGTATCAATGATGGGCCGCTTGTGAATCAGATGGGGTTGAGTAGGAAGCATATTTTCCATGCCGTCGACAAGTGTCTTGAACGTCTTGGAACCGACTACATTGGTAAGTCTGTCTGACTTGATAAAGTAAGCGACATGCTGAGGGTACAGACGTCCTTCAAATCCACCGTCTAGATCGTGAAACACCCCCCGAAGAGATCATGCGCGCTCTTCACGACGTCGTGCAATCCGGCAAAGTCCGCTACATCGGCGCCTCATCAATGTACACCTGGGAATTCGCCCGTCTCCAATACATCGCCGAATCGAAAGGCTGGACCCCTTTCATCTCCATGCAACCCTTTTACAACCTCCTCTACCGCGAAGAGGAACGAGAAATGCTCCCCTTTTGTGAAGCCACAGGTGTCGGCGTCATTCCCTGGAGTCCTATCGCACGTGGTCTTCTCGCCAAGCCTCTGTCGAGCAAGAATGATGAGGCGAATCAGTCGATTAGGAGCCAAAGTGATAAGAAGACGGAAGCGTGGTTTGCGGATGCGAATTTGGAGATTGTGAATAGGGTTGAGAAAGTTGCTGCTGATAAGGGGATAAGTATGGCGCTTGTTGCTACGGCGTGGGTGTTGCAGAAGGGATGCTATCCGATTTTGGGGTTGAATTCTGAAAAGAGAATTAAAGAGTCGGTGGAGGCGTTGAACGTAAAGTTTACGAAGGAGGAGTTGGAGTATTTGGAGAACGAATACCGGCCAAGGAATATTCAAGGCATGTAGGCTCATGGTTTAGATAATTGCTGAATAAACGACTTAGGATAAATGCATAAATGAGAATCATTTCGCTTCCATCATTTGGACAGGACGCATTGGAAACAGCAACCGCCAATTTAAATCAGCACATTGACTAGGCATTGACTGGGCCCGAAAAGACAGACATACATACACCTCTCGTCAGATCGCTCGATATGACATAATAAGCCAGTACAAAAGCCCTGGCCAGGCGCCAAATACTCGATAAAATGCATCTGGCCCTCGGGTTCATGTAACCCTCAAAAGCAGGGGTTCAAGCCCAGCTAATTGTTTCATTGGTCTGTCCGCTAAGACTTATGGGTAAGGCTGGTACTAGGCCAAGGAAAGCGAGAAGAAACACGCCCAGCCCTTAAAATGTGGATTTTAAGTCAGCAATACATCTGTTTAAGAACTAGTATAATACAACCTCACCTCTAACTACCTATTTGAGAAGTATAATATTATGTCTAAACGAAGCTAGCCCCACAGCCAAGCCCTGTCACCGCAAGAACGACCTCTAACGAAATAAATTGTAGATCAAGCTAGCCAGTCATCATCTTCTGACCTGAACACATTAAAAGGGAGTCAAAAGGCTAAGTAGGTGATTGTGGCTTATTATGCTTCTCCTATAGGTGGATTCATTTCATCATGAGTCAGGCTCGGTTATGCCAAGGCTGGCATACGACTCTGGACCTGGCTTTTTTTGACGAGATCACAGGGTTCACCGTGATATGGCGAGTGATCTTGGCTTCCTGAGGTGCTATCATTTTTCTATAAAGGTGGACTTCTTTGACTCTTTTCCCTATCTCAAGCCGCTCCTCATCCAGCTTCAACTCAGCAGTAACCTCATCAAGCTCTCCTTCGTCCTCCTCTATACCAGCTACCCCTTCGTTTCATCCCGCCTGCTTAATACTCTCCACTATGCATACTTCCTCCATCCTTATGGCTACGGCCTTCTATACCTCCACTGTCACTGCCCTCGCGACACCGCAGCTCTCAAAGCGGTTCTCCGTCCCCGGAGCCTCAAACGAGGATGGTTTCACCATCCCAAAGGGCATTCAGCCAGGTACCTATGAAGTTTTCATTGATGAAGCTGGTATTGCCCACCACACCCAGCTTGCCGGCGGCGATAAGCCCAAGAATGAGCCTCGGGTAGACCAAATCTCGTCCAATGACGACCTTTCCGGTCTTGACCGAAGACAAGAAGACACAGGACTTCGATTCATCACTTGTGGGGATTCAAGGGAGATGGACCGTGGTTCCACGGACGATGCAGTCCGTGACTTGGTCAACCAATGTGGCAATGGTCGTCAGGTCCAGTCCGGCCACCACATCTACTCTGTCAGAGGCAACGTAGCAGTATTTTACTGCAACTATGTCACCATTGCCAACTCACCTCCTCCTTTTGGGGTCTGGGGTACGCCCCAGACTTGCTACGGCGACAGAGTCTGGAATATTATTGTCAGTGACATCAGCGGGAAATGTGGCTCGTTCAAGCCTGGCTGGAGCGAGGACGTGTATGCTAAGCAGAAGAATTCTGTTGGGTATCACGAAGTTGGCGGGGATAAGAACTTCTGTGGCGAGGAGCACTTTTAAGGCTCTTTGAAGTTCTTGGTCATTTTTGGAGAGGCGGTCAGATTCATTAATGGGAACTGATGGAGGGTCCAACAAAAGCCGCGGGCCTCTTTTGCCCTTGGGTGAATAGGCTGCTAAGCCTGAATGAATAGTGCATTAGTGTGAGAGCCAAAGTCTATAAGGAGAACGTGTGATGTTCTAGATTAGTTATAATATAGATGGAATCACTTCTCTCATACCAGCTCACAACCTATTCATAGGTATCCCAAGTGTCTACGGAGGGTCAAGGAAAATGCTGAAATTTCAGAGTATTTTACGAGGCCAAATTAGGTCGTGAGATACTGAAATAATTGGGGAATTGTAACATCTGTTCCATATTTAAACATTCAGATGCCCCTTCAAGATCCTTCTGTGTTTGGAAAGATAGCCATTGACTGCATGTACCCATCGACATCAAGAAACGAAGGGTCAAAGCCAAAGATGGGTGATAGCCCAAAGGTCGTATCCCATGTTGGCATCGTGTTCCCATCAATCCCGGTGAACATATCAGGATTAGTATTGTAGACATCTTCAAGACCTTGAGTGGCCTCATTTGCAGGCATCATCGATGATATAGCATTCTGCACTTTATCCTGTACTCCATGTGAGGTCAAAAGACTCGTCACAGTCTCCAGTCCTCTGATCATAAGATTAGCCAAATGCCACTTCCCCATGGACAAAGACCGAAAATGGCTGATCAGTCGAGTAATCTGATCCAACGCTTGATCACGTCTGAACAGGTTATCCCCGTACTTATGTGACACTTTGGCGAGGAACATGGCTGCGAATGCTGTCATGGAGAGAAGATATGATGGTATCCCGACGATGCTGGTGGAGAGATCAGGGTCGGTGAGGAGGATGTCGATGATGGCTGATGCTGAAGTCACTGCCATTGAGGCTGTGTCGAGGAAGTGGCTGGGTATTTGGTTTGATTGGCCGCGAAAAACGTGGGAGTAGAGGTATAGTTGGGCGAGATGGAAGTGGAAGAGAGCGCCTTTTCGTGGGAATGCTCCGATGTTGGGATGACCCTCTGTATCTTGTTAGCCCTGTGTAAGAATGAAGCTGGAGACATACCTGGGAGCCGGTCCGTCCACTTCGTGATCCACTGATCCAGCTGTCGATGATAGTGTCCAATCTGACTCAGATACAATCTAGGAATCTCCTCTCCTTTATCGGGGCCGAATAATCGTCGTATGTTCCGCAAGATACCCATCAATTCGACCTGACTCATGAGTCTTTCATCTTGGTCCGTAGCCAGCGGACAGTTAAGAATGCCTTCCCAGTCTTGCGTCAGCCAGTCGTCCTGGATAATCGCCGGTCTGTCGTATAGAATAGCAAGATGTTGATCGCAGATGTAAAGAATGGACCAGATACGCGCAGAGTCCATGGCTTCTTCGGATTGATCCTTTATGGCGAGACTGTAACTATTGTGGATATTGCATTCTGCAGCACGTCTGATCGCATGGCCTGATAATGTCCAGGACAGATCGCTCAGCCAGTATGAAGTGATGCTGAGAGCTCGGAAGTAGTCCCTATCGCCTTGTCGTTGCAGCATCGACTTTTCGGTCAATCGACGAAGTTCAGAATTGCAGATACCGTATACTT
Source organism: Fusarium mangiferae (assembly GCF_900044065.1). NCBI lineage: Eukaryota > Fungi > Ascomycota > Sordariomycetes > Hypocreales > Nectriaceae > Fusarium > Fusarium mangiferae. Next base: position 227,773 of record NW_024573928.1, read on the forward strand.
TATCGGCTGCGGGATCGTGAAGCGCTGCAATTGTCAGTGTAGCTGCGCATAAGATTGATGACTTCCGGCGAAGTTGCTCAAGGGTTTTGTAGGGGCATCCGATAGAATAGATGAATCCGTCTAAACGATCTCGATAAACACAAAACAGCCGCTCAGCGTCAGCCAGTGAGATCTGTCCTTGAGAGATAAAATCATTTATAGCTTGGCTTGGATTCTCATTCCCACTTCCAGGTGATCGAAGTGCTCTCATTCTCGTGAGGGTGTAGAGAGAGTGAATAGGAGCGTGAGGAAGTCGATCATCTTCGGGCGTGAGTTTCGGCGAGTTGTCGCATGATGGGCCATAATTATCCTCCAGATGGAGTGTCGTTGACTCTTGTGGTGGCGGTGCTGATGAATCCTTTCGCTTGTTCATTCGCGATGTTTGTAATGGCGGTAATTCTGGTAAGCCCATTATACTTCTCATCTCCTTCACTGCTGTGTACATCTGGTCGAGATCCGATAGCATTGCTTCTGATAGCCTGGTACAGTCAGCGGGATCTCAGCAAAATTGACCTCAAGCATACTCCGTCTTTTCATCAATGATGGTCTGCAAATTCTTGCTCACGGCGCAGTTGCTCAGCTTCTTCTCTTTACACCGTCGACATGGTGGTCCAGCATCGTCCATAAAGCATTTGATCTAGATAAATCAGTCACTTGATTTTATGGCTCACTGGAAGTCATAGTACCTTGTGCTTCCGACATGTTGTGCATGCCCTGATATGTCTCGAGATGTGAGCCACGGGATGCTCCGAATTGGAGGTTATCGCCACTCGTTTTGGCGGAGGCTATTGCTGATCAGCGCCCATGCACCCTGCAGATCAATTGCACTGCCAACGTACCACACTCCCCTCATACTCTTGCGTCGCAGTACTTCCATTCCGTTTTGACATGTTGGCTCGATATGTCCTTCTCGCGACTGGCTCATTACTAAAAAACAAGTCAAAGTTGAGCAGACTCGAAACGCGGGGGAAGTTAGTCAGCCAACATTACTCCTTTGACTAGAGCGAATATGGTGGGGATCTGTCGCTGGGGAAATGCGGAGGTCCCCAGGGATATCGTTAGTCCGCGTTCAAGTATAAATGAAACATATCAATAAATACAAGAATTAATTAGCTTTAAAATACTAAATAAGTCTTCAAGATTGAAATTTTCTATTAATCATTTACATCCTTTAAGAAAGAAAAAAAATCAAAATCGTTAATTTAGTAAGTTAACATCTAGCTTAACAACCGCAAATGCAAAAATGGGTGTTGGCACTCTATTCATTTGGAGCCTTCTGACCTATCGCGCCTTTTCGGATAAAGTAGGAGGATAATAATGCAGTGGTACCTGTATTTCTTACAATTAAGGCTAGCTGATGTCAGAAAAGTGACATGAAAATCTGATTCTATCTGGTAAATTCATGTCAGAAGTAGTTCACTACCCTGTAGCACACTACGACGTGACAGTCCTAATTTTAGGATCGCTCTCTGCTGAAGATTTTCTGAATTGACTGGTAACAATAGAGATGGCGCCAATGCCAAGAAGGACATGAAGACCATGTTGGAGGGTATTTTTGCAAGCACTAATGGGGTAACTATCATCCTCTTGACTTTGCTACGATTAACCAAGAATCCTGAATAAAGATTGTGTTTCCTTTATCAGCGAGCAGTACATAATTCTTATCTAAAACCACTCTTCCAGTCGCAGAATAGGTCTCGCCAACGACAACGATTACGTTCACCACCCCGAATCGCTAGGTGTACTTCAAAATGCTCGCATCAAGCACAAGAAGAGCTCACCACTTACGAATGAAATAGGCCAGATATTAAGAAGTAGAAGGATAATACGCTTGATTACTGTAATGTAAAGAAAGCTAATAACATAAATATAAATAGATTATTTTAGAAGCTTCTGGATGCAGGATGCAACTTCATTAGGCATATTAATAAAAGGACTATGTCCAGCATTAATCTCTTCAGTGTTAATGTCAACACCTTTTGCAGTCTCCTCCACCATTATTTTCTGGATATGAATAGGGATTGCAGCATCCAAAGAGCAGTAAATATATGTCGTTGGTACTTGTCGCCACCCTTCGTTCGTAAGAGGTGTATGGAAAACCTGGTAGCTATGTGGCTTGAGGGCCGGGACGACTGCCGCGACTTGTTCGGGAGACAGGTCATTATAGAAGATTTTCTCCGGAGTCGATGCTTCGACAGAAAGCTTGTCCTCCGCAATATCCCACCACGGGAGGTCTTGACCCCCAAAGGCAGCGATAAGTGACTTGTCTTTCGGGATGATGAATGAGCAGCAGAGGACAAAGTGCTCAACGGCGCCGCCAGAACCAAAAGCGCCGATGGCTTCCGCTGAAGGGATGCCACCGTACGAGTGAGCGACGAGGATGACCTTTTGGCCTTTAGAGGCAGCTTGCGATATAGCCTGTTGGATGGCCTTGACGTCGGCGGCGAAATCGGTAATGGGCGGATCTGCACCGACCGAAGGAAGGTCGACGTAGTCGACATTGAACCCGGTCTGTTCAAGGATGTCGCCAACTGCTTTGAAGACCGAGGCTGGATGCCATGCACCAGGCACAAAAATGACACAGAAAGATGCAGGACTCATGATATACGTTAAGAACTATCAATGGTAAAAAGGGGTTGGAAAGGAAGATAAAGGTTTGGCAATTGAGGCGGGGAATCACCGAGAAGATATACCCTCAATCTCCTTATCAGGAATGGGTCTGGGTCGAGAATGGATAGCTATCTTTAGTCTATATATTGAGCTGTTGGCAATATTCCGAGGTAAGTCGGGTAATGGCTAAATAAGTGTCGGGTAATGGTTTAGTGTTATGTTGAGTACTCCAATATGGTTTAGTATTAGATACAGATAGGACACATACCTGCCTATTATAAAAAAGAAATAGAAAAATAAAGGATGCATGTTGACTTGGCCACCAATTCTGGGCTGTACGGACCTAATAGGAAACTTAAAGATCTGAGGATGATTTTTGCGCACATTTCGAGCGACGGGATCAATCTTGGCCCAGGTCCAGTAAAGTCTCTGGCCAGGTTTTATGATGTCACTGATGGCGACTAGATTCTCCGCAACGCTGACTCACTGACGCTCTAGGCCCTGGTCCGCTACATACAGAAAAAGATTGGAGACATCTATCCTCGCCTGCCCTGGCTGCAGCATGCCAGAGATTGTCTACGAACCTGAGGCAATCCACAGTAAAACCAATACATTGCCCGATTCGCGGGCCATGTTCAAGAGCTGGTGACTCAAGTCTGATGGCGGCGTTGTGCTTCCTCCATTTGCCAGTTCCAAAGCGAGATAGATGATGCCAAATGTCCGGTAACATTCTCTCCCTCTATCATTTCTATCATTTTTTAGGCTTAACGAGGATGACACATGACGAGGATGGTGAAGAGGGTCCTGACAATGTGATTCAAGTTGATAAGTTGAGGGAACGGATGAATTCCCGTCTGGCTATCTAAACCAGCTTCCTAAGTGCTATGATGAGTGACATAAGTAAGTCTAGATTAAATTATTTTCAATACTATTTTTAATAGTTATTATATATCAACCTGCTGAATGAAATTGAACTTCCCTGCTAGGCGTTCTGCCCCCAGTGAACTTTCAGCGCGTGGCCGGATTAGAATGGCTGGTGGGGCTCCAAGTGGTCAATAGGAGTGAAGACCGATAGACACGGACCAGCTCGCGGATGTCGGATAAGAACCTGGTGCAACTGTCGGCTACCCTAAACTGAATCGGAAGACGATGATTATTTATCTCAATTGGCATCTACACCATTGCCTCTGAAAGTCGATAAGCATCATCACCATCATCACTCCTCCATAATGGTACAGACTAATACACTTATCTTGGCTGACGCCCTCTCATCGTTGCCCCCTGTCCCAACATCCCATCAACAACTCCGCACTCAAACACGCTCCAACATTAAAAACCCCTCCTCACCAGCTCCGGTGCTAGTTATCCTCGACGATGACCCTACAGGCACCCAAACATGCCACGACATCACCATCCTAACAGTCTGGGATGTTCAGAACCTAGTCTCAGCTTTCAAACAAGTCGGGACAGGCAATGGCTTCTTCATCCTCACCAATTCACGCGCCCTTCATCCCCAGCAAGCACGTGATCTCATGATCGAGATCTGTACCAATTTAAAGACAGCTGCTCAAGAGTCAAACGTCCCGTACGAAATCGTGCTACGCGGCGATTCTATATTGAGAGGTCACTTCCCGCTGGAGCCTGAGGCCGTGGAGCATGTGAATGGCGCGTTCGACGCGTGGATCTTGTGCCCGTTCTTCCTCCAGGGCGGACGATACACCATAAACGATATCCACTACGTTCATGAGGGTGATCAGCTCATCCCTGCAGCTGACACGCCTTTCGCGAAAGATGCCACTTTTGGATATAAGAGCTCTAATCTTCGCGACTACGTTGTAGAGAAGTCCAAGGGGAAAATCCCGCATGACAATATCGACTCCATTGATCTGGAGACTATCCGTGTTGGCGGTCCCGATGCAGTTTTAAAAAAGATCATGCAGCTTCCAAAGCGAAGCGACACCCCTGTTGTGCTGGCCATCAACGCGGCAGCTGATGAGGATATCGACGTTGTCGTCACTGCTCTTCTCCAAGCGTCGCAGCAGGGGAAGAAGTTCCTGTACCGAACAGGTGCTGCTTTTGTCTCAGCACGTCTGGGCATCTCATCCATCCCACCACTCTCAGCAGGACAGCTCGGTTTATCCAAGAGCGTCGGTGGCCTCATCATCGCGGGTTCATATGTTCCCAAAACCACGGCGCAATTGGACTCGCTGGTTCAGAAATCGGGAAGTCACCTAACGACGATTACGCTCAACGTCAAAGCACTCCTCAAATCCGATGAGGCAGCGAAAGAGGATGTCGCGAAAGCAATTGACCTTGCGTCACAGCATATCAAGAACGGGCAGGACGTCTTAGTCATGACAAGCCGTGAGCTCATCGTTGGGAAAGACGAAGTTGAGAGTCTGGATATTGGCTCAAAGATTGCACTGGCACTGGTGTCATTCTTGCAGGGACTAGAACAGAAGCCTCGATACATCATCGCCAAGGGCGGAATCACGTCGTCTGATATGGCGACCAAGGGATTGAGGATGAAGCGTGCTCTTATTGTTGGCCAAGCTGCGCCTGGAGTTCCGATGTGGCGATGCGATGAGCCAGAGTCCAAGTGGTCGGGGTTGAACTACGTTGTTTTCCCTGGAAATGTTGGGCATAATGATAGTTTGTATGAGGTCGTGAGGCAATGGAGAGAGTTTGAGTAAGGTAGTCATCACCTAAAAAAAAAAACCGCAGTCACTACAATCTTCTGCAACGCATTCTTTACATCGCATGACCTATTCTAATCTTGGTACTCCTCTCACTATAGCCACTTCATCCCCATCGCTCTGAGAAGAGCTATCATCCCTCGTAGTAGCCATCGTGAATGTTTCGTTTTTGTGGACATATATACCACCGTTAACTTGGCCGCTGTGATGGACGTCATCAAGAGGGATACGATCAGAAACCATCATAGCCCGAGGCGTCAACGCTGAGCCATGGCCCCGACGACGCTGAGCACTTCCACTGCCGTAATCGGCGGGATCTGATCTACCACTCCTTGACGTCGCGTACTTCTTGATGCCTCTGGTAAGCAAGCCCTTGAGCGCCGGTAACGAGCCGACAACAAGAGCTGTTGCTGTTTCCACGGCGCCCCAAATAGCTAGGCCCACGAGATCGACCTGGTTTCCAACGATGACCTTTGTCATGCGAACAACGGCGACGCAGATGATGATTATACCCAGCGAAAACGCAATTCCAAGTCCAATCTTCTTCTTCCTGTCGAGTTGTAAAGAGGGAAGTACTGCGATCGGGAGCGCCATGATCATGAGGTCTGTGGTGACGTCGACGGTTGTTGAGAAGACGACATTAAAGGTCTGTCTCCATTGTTCTTGTGGGGAATCGCAACTGCCTGCGAGAAGTCAGTATATGATCAAAAGACGGGGAGGGTGAGCTGGTTGACATACCATGGAAGTAGTTGGAAGGCGGGCTGCAAGTAAGGACACTGCAGATGACGCACACGATGAGTGCTATGGCTGCAAACACCGAGACTCCGTACCAACACCGACGTATGACAGGGAACGGCTGCACCAGCGAGTAGAACAACGCCAGAAAGCTCGCTTTTACAGACCACAAGATGATCCAGAACATCTTGATGACTGGGAACTGCCACCGAGTGATTTGGCTGCGCTGGAACTCAAGCTCCTTCGGATCATAGGCTATGCGACCAGCCTGGAGGTGAGTCATATACCACAGAGATTCCATCTGCTCTGTCTGCAGTATAGCCATGGTAAGGGCACACAGCCACGCCCATGTAATCCAGTAGTCATCTGCAAGAAAGCGTCGGTTCTGGTGCCATCGCACAAAAAGTCGTAGCGATACAAAGAGCGTAGCGATGGTGAAGCATGTCCAGACGATTATGACGAGTCCTTGGCGGTTCACGGAGCTCGCGGAGCCTGTGAGGGGAGCATCTGGGTCTGGCGGCGGAGGTGTCGACATGATGATGTCTTGGGTAGTGGCTTGCATGATGCATTTTGGGGATCCATAAGGCTACTGATATAGGGGAGTAGGAGTCTGTCGCGAGGCGGCGATAAATGTGTTGACTCAGTAGTGATTGGGCGTCGACAAAGAGAGGCAAGGTTTAAACAATAGGACATCACGGCACAGCCGCATCACATCACACTGCATGTGAAACAAAAGAGATTTGTTCAAGGGGAAAATCTCTACTGGTTGTGTATGTAAATCGATGCAAATCGCGGATCGGATCTGACAGTCATAGAAGGCAATGCGATAGAGGTAAAGCGCCGAATTGGGGAATATCTGTGGTCGATAGCTGAGCTTAAGAGCGGGATATTTTGTATTCTCCCTTTTTCTTTCGGCAAATAATTGGTTCTTGCGAGGTCAAGACGGCAATTGATCATTTGCGTACGAATTGACCATTACAAGCATGAAATGCGAGGTACCTGCAGAGCTGACAGGGAACGTGAGACAGCAGCATCGGACCAATGACATTGTCTGCTCTTTGTTAGTTCAACAAGTGAGAGAAGACAAGGGAGACAACAAGTGCTCGCCTCCCTGCATAATTGCTTTTTCATCGATCCACTTTGTCTCACAGCACTCAAGGGAATTTTAGCCATATTGCAGATCTTGCCGCTTACGATAAGCCCTACCGTTCCTTGCCGTGATTTACATTAATTGAAACGCCAAGTTGGGGGAAAGATGACGGTTAGTCCCGCATCGGATTTCCTATACTGGAATCAGCTCCTGTTTGGGACGAAGGGAGGAAAGACATGTCTCATGCTCAGCTGGTGTGGAGTGAGAGCACTGATCACGCACGCATGAGTCTAAGATTTGTAATGGAACCCTGATGATGCTAGGGAAAGCTAGAGTTCGTGATGGACTTGGGAAAAGGTCACGATTGCAACCAGGACGAATGCAGGGAGGGGATTTGGTGTCAGCATGATCCATACTATGCGAGTCAATTCGAGCATGGCTCAGCCATTTGCTTGCTCCAGACTGTTGGGTTCACAACAGTCCAATACGATGCAAATGTGCATGCATGATGCCCACTCAGTAAATGATAACTCACAATTGATGGTCCATTTGGCGGATCTGATTTGCAGATAACAAAGCTGTCAAGTTACATCTAGTCTCTAGTCCTGCATCGTTGCCGCATAACCGCATATCAAGGGCTCCCAGTGCCTGCATGATATTTGCCTGCATGCATACATGCATCCACCAACAATCACTCCAGTCTCTTCAATACCTGCCCCAAACTCACTATTAGTCAGAAATCGAGAACACATAAGCTCGCCGAGTTTGCACGACTTAGCTGTGGCGAAACGACGCATTACAAAAAAACAATGTTGCGCATAGATTAAGACTTGATAAGAGCCGCTTAGTTACATTCTCCTCTGTACATACTTGCACATACTTCAATTTTCTTTTTCCTGGTGCATCGATCAGCATGTATTCCGGGATTCTTTTTCTACTCCTCGCGGTACTTGCCGTTTGCACAGGAGCAATCGGTCCATTACCGAGATGCAAATGCGTATGTATACAACATCCAATCTATCATATATAATTCAGCTAACGGTTAAAGACTCCCGGTCAATGCTGCTGGCCCTCTCTCACAGAATGGACAGCCTTTGATAGCAAGATTGGCGGCGGTCTTATCAAGACTGAGCCAATCGCGCAGTCATGCTACCCCGGTCCAGGGAAGAATCTCAAGCACTGCGCTTACGTGAACAAAATGTGGTCGGATCAGGATTTCCAGTCATCGAATCCTATCGGGAGACCTTATCCGTACAACATCACCTGCGCGCCGGTGAATTACGCTGCAGGTCAAAAGCCTACGACCTGCAGTCTTGGGTCTTTGCCCGTTTACGCTGTTAATGCTACTACTCTGTCACAAATCAGAAACACGATTGCTTATGCGCGTGAGAGGAATATTAGACTTGTTGTTACCGGTACAGGCCATGATCTCCTCGGTCGCTCCGATGGGTTTGGTGGTCTTGAGCTTTGGCTTCATCAGTTCAAGAACGGTATTGATTTTCAGAAGATTTACAAATCTGAGAATCGGTGCAAGAAGTCTAGTTGGAAGGGAAGCGCTATCAAGATTGATGGCAATTACCAGTGGCGCGATGTGTACAAGGTTGCTGAGGCGAATAATGTCATCGCAGTTGGTGGAGGTTCTATTACGCCAGGAGCGATTGGCGGGTGGGCTTCTGGTGGTGGCCATGGACCTGCGACGAGGAACTACGGCCTTGGTGCTGATCAGATACTTGAGGCAGAGGTGATGCTGGCTGATGGGAGAGTAGTCATCGCTAATCACTGCGAGAACACTGATCTCTTCCGCTCCATGCGAGGTGGCGGTCCTGGCTATGGTATCACGTTGAGCAGCACCATCAAAGCTCATCCGAACGTCAAGACAGTCACAGCTCATCACCTCCAGATCACACCGCTGGAGAAGACAAAGAAAAATGCAGATCTCCTCGACGCTGTATCTGTTTTGTTGCAGTCGCTTCCTGATCTCAACGACGCTGGCTTTGCTGGGTACGGTTACTGGTTCCGAAACTACCCGAGAGTCTTTATTGGAAACGCTACATCTGGTTACTCACACGGCTTTTGGACAATCGGTAAGTGCCGTGAAGAGGCCGAGGCTGCCTGGGCTCCTGTAAGAAAGGTCTTGTCGAAGTTTGAAGATAAGCTCTACATCAACGAGAGCTGGGCTACATACGACAATTACTGGTCCTTCTACCACGCAGAGTCAGGGCTGTACGACCCGACGGGTGACACTTCGGTTCTTACGTCGCGATTAATCGACCGTCAGAGCATCAAGAGCTTCAGCAAAGTTCGAAACGCCGTCGAAGTCATGAGCGGTAAGCCTGATGAGTTCGGCACGAGTGTCATTCTTCTCACGTCTGGAGGCCAAGTCTTCAAGGACGCTTCAGACAAGACAAGTGGACTACTCCCCGCGTGGCGAAAATCACACTACGTTCTCGTCTCGGGCACGGGAATTTCTCGTACCGGAAATATCACTGAGCGCAAAGCAGCGAATGACGATGTCACGTTTGTCAAAGGTGCCGCGGCGAAGAAGTTGGCTCCTGATACTGGTGGTTACATGAATGAGGGCGATCGCAATGATCCTGATTGGAAGAAGACGTTTTATGGCAATTTGTATGGTGAGCACCTTAAGACGAAGCGGAAGTATGATCCTTGTCATGTTTTCTATTGTCCTACTTGTGTTGGGTCTGAGGAGTGGGTTGAGAGACCGGATGGGCCTTTATGTAGAGTTGCGTAGATAATAGACAGGATCTAGTTTTGAGTATATAGTCTATTCAACGATGCTTCTGAGTCGTGTCTCCGGTGGATCCCAGACAATATCTTGAATGCTAAGCCGTTGCCTCGCTGGAACCTTGACGCTTCCACTCGCCGAGCTAATCTCGATATTCTCTTCATTCTTGAACAAAAGCATTGGCATCGTCTGGTGATACTCCGCTAATGTGAACATGTCATGATGTCCTTCTGCGTGGGGATTTAATGCGTCCATTGCTCGCGTGCTGATAGCTTCGTAAAGAACTTTTGCATCCTCGACTGTCCCGGCGTGAAATAGGCCAACGCCCAAGCTTGCTACTTTGAGGGGATCACCATCGCCGTGGGGAGTGAATGGGTTTCCGACGTTGTTGACTGATAAGCAGGCGTTGATTCCATAGTCTTTGATTAGCTTGGGGACTATGATTGTACCGCATGGTCGACTGAGTGATTCGCTTTGTTCAGAACCATCAGAACCATGTCTGCCCATCATGTAGAGATCGCTAGTTGGTAGTCCGACAAAGTGGACAGGTAATCTTGTCTCCCTCAGCTTCTGTGACAGTTTGCCGAGATCATCATGAGTAGCCCGAGTAAGCCTGGTAGCATGCCCGAATACAACAGTTGGAGCGCCGGGGTATGTAGGCCATTTGAGACGCTCGAGCTCTTCAATAACATGATTAAAAACAGCCATGTGCGTTCCATCGCCTTTCAGGTTAAACTCAATGTGAAAGTCGAGATGCTTGCCATGCTTCAATGCCGTCTCAATAGCCCACCGAATATTCTGATTCTGTGCCTCAAGGTCAGATTCCACGTATGGAGTACTTCCAATTACCTCAATTTCTGAACTGAACCGTTGAAGCGCTTTCTCAAACATTTCTCGGTTCGCCTCTCCCTTCTCCGTCGAGAATATAGGGTCCTGGGCAAAAGCGCAGATTTGCACTGTCAAAAAGTCCCCGAATTCCTTCTTCAGCCGGATTCCCACTTCCAGAGTCTTGAGCTCAGTTATAGAATCAACCTCAACAAAGGCTCTCATAAAGGTAACACCTTGTTTATAACTCGTGGCTATAAGCTGAGAGCCTCGTAAGTACAAGTCCTCCTCGGTGTAGCGTTTCTTTGCTTCAGCTGTATTGGCCAAGGCTTCTTGAAACCCTCCTGTTTTGGGGCTTAGGTCAGAGTAGTCTGGATGATTGGAGGATTTTGTGTGGTTGCAGGTGAGAAGATATGGTTTGTCGAGGTGAATATGAGGGTGGCAGAGTGAGGGAAGCATTACGCTTGGCGTTGTCTTGTCGGCGGATGGTTTCATGGAGGTCACTACTCCTTCGTCTATGTGGATATCCCATTGTGTTGAAGAGTCTTGGAATGGAAGAATAATGTTTTTGAGGTCCATATCAAATCAAACCAAGATCCCATACGTTGGATTTTAAGAGAATAAACTCGTGAAGATCGTGAATCCATTGACAGTGTCATTGATTCCCCTCATCTCGAATTTGAGCCAATCATGTCGGAATCTGGATGGATATGGGTTCAGGGTAAATAATTATCCGACTTCCACCACTGTAAGTTATGCTTTCATAATAGTATTTATGAATTCCATGGATAAATATCCTGACATTGAATTGGCGTCGCCATCCAAAACCAATTATTGAAAGTCTTAAAGTCAGGTTTCTTATTTGTGCGGATAAACTCAACGTCATGACCAAGTTTATTATCCAAACGACCTCCAATTCTGGGGAATCTGGGCTGATCCTCCGCACAAACGATGACGATCTTGACTCAAAGGGGTATCTTTCGGTAGTCCGCCATCACCAAGTCCAACCTCTCCCCCACAAACTCCAATTCAAGATCGGCCCGAAGTCGAGATCATCACGAGTGATATTGGGATTCTCGAATTTTCCTTGTGACTTTGGAACTTTTGAAATGATGATCTTTTTCTGAGGATTTATAAACATGTCGGATCCCGCGGATAACTCCTCCGTTTTGACTTTCGTTTAAACAACTTTTGCTAGGGTCAAGATGGTGTTTGTTACATTCAAGAGCATTACGACGACGGCAGTTCTGCTCTGTCAGGCCATTTCGGCTGTCGCGGAGAGCTCAGATCGTGAGTCTTCATCTCCATTATTCTCACATTGAACAACATTAATATGTCTGCAGCAATTCGCGTCGATGGCACGTCTTTCGCCCTCAACGGCGATAACGTCTCATACCGGTTCCACGTCGACAACACCACTGGAGACCTTATCAACGACCATTACGGCGGCCCCGTCGCCGAAGATGGAATCACCGCTGAAATTGGCCCCATCCAAGGCTGGGTCAACCTGATCGGCCGCGTCCGACGCGAATTCCCCGACCACGGCAGAGGAGACTTCCGCATCCCAGCGTTCCAGCTCCAACAAGCCAGCGGCACAACCGTCACCGACTTTCGCTACAAGTCTCACGAGGTTGTAGAAGGAAAACCTGGGCTACCGGGTCTTCCGTCGACGTTTGGCGAGGCTGATGATGTGTCGACGTTGGTGGTGCGCATGTACGACAATTACAGCTCTATTGCTGTCGATCTGTCGTATTCGATATTTCCTAAGTATGATGCTGTTGTGCGGAGTGTGAATATCACGAATCGCGGGAATGCGACGGTGAATTTGAAAAAGGTTTCGAGTTGGAGTGTTGATTTGCAGCAGGATGATCTGGATCTTATTGAGATTAGGGGAGATTGGGCACGTGAGGGTATGCGCGTGCGTCGAAAGGTTGACTTTGGAACTCAAGGGTGAGCATCAGATCGGTGAAGCATTGAAACAGATTGTTAATGGCATTGCAGGTTCCAAAGCTCTACTGGTTATTCGTCTCATCTTCATAACCCGTTCCTCGCTCTTGTTTCATCTACGACTACAGAAACTCAAGGCGAAGCTTGGGGCTTTTCCTTGGTGTACACCGGCTCCTTCGCCGTGGACGTTGAGAAGAGTTCACAGGGCCTCACCCGCGCCATTCTCGGTGTCAATCCTCTCGACTTCTCGTGGCCGCTGAAACCCGGCCAAACCTTCACCACGCCCGAGGTCGTCTCTGTCTTCTCAAACAAAGGTGTCGGCGGAATGTCCAGACAATTTCACCGCCTGTACAGAAAGCATTTGATGAAGAGTAAATACGCCGAGGAGACACGCCCTGTCCTTCTCAACAGCTGGGAGGGCTTGGGCTTCGAAATCAACGAGACTGCCATTGAGAAGATCGCCAAGCAATCTGCCGACCTCGGTATCAAACTGTTCGTTATGGATGATGGTTGGTTCGGTAACAAGTACCCGCGAGTTAACGATTCAGCGGGTCTCGGAGACTGGCAACCTAACAAGGAACGCTTCCCTGACGGGTTGACTCCTCTGGTCGAAAATGTCACAGATCTAAGAATTGCCAATGCTTCCGATGATCTCAAGTTTGGCATCTGGTTCGAGCCCGAAATGGTGAACCCCAAATCAGACTTGTATGATAAACACCCCGACTGGGCGATCCACGCAGGCTCATATCCCCGAACTGAGACGCGTAACCAATTAGTTCTCAATGTAGCCCTGCCCGAGGTCCAACAGTTCATCATCGACTCCGTTTCCAAGATCCTCCGCGAATCGCCGATTTCCTACGTCAAGTGGGATAACAACCGCGGAATCCATGAGACTCCTGATCCTACTCTCAACTACAAGTATATGCTTGGTCTTTATCATGTCTTTGAGACTTTGACGAGTCGATTCCCTGATGTTCTGTGGGAAGGCTGTGCTTCGGGCGGTGGTCGTTTTGATCCCGGTGTTCTTCAGTGGTTCCCTCAGATTTGGACGTCGGACGATACAGATGCAGTCGAGCGTATCGCTATCCAATTCGGCACGTCACTAGCGTACCCTCCGTCTGCAATGGGAGCCCATCTATCGCATGTCCCTAACGGAAATGCCCAGAGAATAACGTCCGTCAAGTTCAGAGCCCATGTTGCAATGATGGGCGGCTCCTTTGGCGTCGAACTTGACCCAAGCGATCTTGAGCCTGAGGAGAGGGAACAAATTCCTGGTCTCATTGAACTTTCTGAAAAGATCAACCCGATCGTCATCACCGGCGACTTTTACCGACTTGCCTTGCCTGAGGAAACCAACTACCCAGCTGGACAATTCATTTCTGAGGATGGCAAGAAAGTCGTGCTATTTGCGTTCCAGACAAGAGCCACTATTAATAACTCTTGGCCTTGGTTTCGACTTCAAGGCTTGGAAGCAAGTGCCAAGTACAAGGTGGACAATAACCAGACGGTTTCTGGTTCAACGTTGATGAATATGGGCATTCAGTTGACATTTGAAGGGGATTATGATAGTCAGGTTTTGATCATCGAGAAGCAATAGTTCAGATAGCAACGATATGGGCATACTGTAAATAACGCTCCAGATAAAAGGCTCGCTCATCGATCTCAATATCGTCACAACACATAAACAACTCGAACTATCCATCCAATGCGTAAAAGCACACAAGCAAGCTTTCAGCAAGATAATCCTCAGATCACCGACATCCTCCATCGTCACCTCCTGTAAGTCCCAAGCAGCCCAGGACTTGCATCACCATAAGCTAGGCAGCTCATTTCTGCGGCAGCTGCGCATTGATAAGTTGCTGCAATTGACGCAGAGTATCAACACTCATAGTGACGTTGATCATCTCAGAACCTTCGAGGCCATTTGAAGTAGCCACGTCAGGGTTTGGATAGTACCAGCACGCGATAGCAATAATAGCATAGATGACCTGCGAGTGTCAGTCACTAGAATGCTTACAAGTTGGTCTTGACTTACCACGAGGAGTGCACCCTCAAGCCAGTTGGACTCGCCATCACGGAGGAAGTTTCCAACCACCAAGATGGACAAGACAAGAAGAACAATCATGAAGATCTCAAAGTTCAGGTCCATGGGCTTTCCGATGGCCCAACCGACGAGAACGACAAGGGGGCCGTTGAAAAGGGCAGTTTGGATGGATGGTCCGAGGCAGTGGTACAGGGCGACGTTAATAACGCCATCTACTCAGGCTGTTAGCAGTGATTCATTCGTGACTGGAGTATTTCGCCCACCGTATGCTTCGTCAATAGCTGTGAGGTGCTCGGCAGCCTTCTCAACAAAAGGCAAAAGGATGAGACCCAAGAACTGATCAGGCACTCCACTCTCAACAACATGTTCAATCTTCTCGACAAGGAAGATGAGAAGAGCGGTTACAAAAGCAAGAGCAATCAATATAGCGACAATAGCCTCGGTCATAGTAAACTTGGGCTTCTCCATATCAGCCTCGCGATCAGCATCTCGGTGCTCATCCATCTCGATAACCTCATCGAAGATACTATGCTGGCTGCTGGCCTGATACCAGATGTAGAAGAAGAATGCAACAATCAGTGCAATAGACGTTGCCTGACTGATGCGAAGAACATCGTCTTGGAGTTTACCCTCCGTGAACTTCTCGTGTAGAACTCGGAAGCCTGGAAAGTCGGGTACAACCTCGGCCTTGAGGGCGGAGTAAAAGGCGCTGGGGATGAGGAGGCCAAATGCTGCGACAAGCAGGAGTCCAGTACCGACTTCTGAGACAATGGCGTGGAACTTTTGGCTGGCTTGCTTGAGGCCGCCGACGAAGAAACAGAGGCCGAGACAGAGGAGAAGATTTGTCAGGATGCTACCGAGGATCGCGGCTTGGATGATGGGGATAAGATTGCCTTCATCGCCGTTATCTTCAGGAGAGTTGGTCTCATGCTTCGAAAGCAAGACAATGAAGAGAATAATCTCAATGATAGACCCAAACGTCGTCTCGATGAGAATACCAGCTACCTTGGGCAACTTCCGCGCAAACTCCTGTCCAGCGAAGCCAAGTAGATTGGCAGTTGGAATGACAGCAATATACGCGGTAGCAAACTTCCAGAGATGCAGGCCAGGGAAGAATTGAAGGATGATAGCGATGGGGACAAACGGCCAGAGGATGTTTACCCATTTCGACGCGGTGCAAGAGCTTCGCCAGAGAACAGCAAGGAAATGACGAGGATGGAAACCGCTTCTCCCGCTTTCTCCCTCGTGGGCGATGTGACTTGAGATCTGCGGCAGAAGCGGGGTTGATTCATCTCTGTGACCATTGCCATGGCCGGGGAGGATATTGCTCGCCATTATCGCGAGTCAGAGTAACAAGCAAGCAGGCAAACAAACATTGAATAAAGAATAAGCTTAAATAAAGTAAGAGTGTAAATAGACTTTGGGAGGAGGGAGAGCTAAGAAATAAAAACAGAAAACCCGATCAAAGGGGCTGGGATCGTTATAACGTGACGCTGGTGTTTGCGGTGGTGGCGCCGTGATATCCAATCACGACGCCGTGATGAGACACATTGACAGGGGCTCAAAGCAGGGATCGGAACTCTAAACAAAGCTTGTTTTGCTGACGTTGGCTCTCAGGGTTCTAGACTCTTGCTGAAGCATAACCCCGCAGAGTCAATTCTGATCTGATCTGACTTTTTCAAGGGAGGGCTCAATGAGGTTAATGACATGGAGAGCCAGTTATCGTGTACCACAGACGCTATGCTCTCACTGTCAAAGTCTACTGAGCTAAGATGCCTCCAGACTTATCGATAATGAAACCATCTCTCAAAACAGGCTTAGCCATGTCTCACAGCCCCGACACGGAATGGCCCCCTCGATACTAGCGCGCGCACAAGATAGCCCCAGACTAAAAAATACAAGCATACCCTCCCAAAAACACCCGCGATCCCGTCATCGGCAGTCTTATTTTTTTGACACCAGCGCCAACGAATGAGAAACGCGTCTCCCCGCACTCACCCTCACCGATTCTCACCGATGGGAGAGGCGTTTCATTCTCGCCTTACCGAGAAGCTACCTATTATGTAAAATGGTAATACGCTTTTTAGTGTGTTGGTCACGGCTACGACGGACCACATTGCTATTGCGCGAGGGACTTGGTATAGTTATCGTTATGTAAATTTTACATACAGTATACTTTTGTGGGTGGAAAAGTCTGAACTCATGTGATGAAAATTTACCAATTGCCAATTTCTCTTGCTAGTCTATATAACTATTCGACTTTTTCCTACAGATATAATTTTATAGTCATTCTCTGCTCGATCTTCTACGATATCCTACGTTCTCGATTGCGACTAGTCTCTGAGAAGGTTTCACTACAGCATCTCCATCGTGATTGGATAGATCCGTTTTCGTCCAGCTTGATCCAAATAGCTTGGCTTACGACATCTCCCGCGAGCCGACCACATAATGCCTTCAGCGGTGAGAACTAATTTTTCTCCTCCTCCATCAAAGCAGCTCAAGCCCATACCCTTCCGTCCGATGAAGTCCCCTATCCCCGACTACCTCAACCGGGTGCTGGAGAATGCACGGCCCATAGAAGATGGCAAGCCCGCCAGCTACATCGAGACGCTGGCGAAGGCGGACACGTCAAAGATAGCTGTTGCGCTGGCCATGGTGGACGGTCAGATCTACTCTGCTGGCGATGACGATGTTGAGTTTTCGATGCAGTCTATTTCAAAGGCGTTTGTGTACGCTTTGGCGATTGAGGATGCGGGGTTGGACAAGGTGCTGGAGAAGATTGGCGTGGAACCCTCGGGAGACGCGTTTAACAGTTTGTCTCTGGAGCGAGGGAGCAACAGACCCATGAACCCCATGATCAACGCGGGAGCCATCACAGCACACTCTCTCATTGGAGGACCAGACTGGACAGCAGAGCAACGATCAGACCGCATCCTCAAAGCCATGTCGAAGCTAGCAGGTCGTCAATTGCGCGTCTGCGAAGAAGTTTACGAGGCTGAGCTGCGAGACGCCAATCGAAACATGGGAATTGGTTACATGCTCAAAGCAGCGGGTATCATCACCGGCGACGCGCAGCAGATTGTCCAAGGATATATCCGCCAATGCGCTATTAACGTCAATGTTCGAGACTTGGCGACCATGGCTGCTACGCTCTGCAACGCGGGCTGTCACCCTGCGACGGGAGAAAAGATCATTCCGCAAGACAGCGTGCGGCAGATCCTCTCCGTCATGACGACTTGCGGCATGTACGATGCTGCAGGCGACTGGGTATCGCGGATTGGCATCCCCGCCAAGAGTGGAGTTGCTGGTGGTATCATCGGTGCTCTGCCCGGTCAAATGGGTATCGCTGTGTTTTCACCCAAGCTTGACTCACGGGGAAATAGTGTTCGCGGTGTCGCCATCTGCGAGCAGTTATCCAGCGACATGGGCCTTCACATGATGGACGTCAGCCAGATCGCCCAAGCGACCGTGCGCGTATCCGTCGCGACCATCCTCCCCGGCGACAACGAGCCGCACCACACAAACTGCAACAAAGAAGTCATCATCTTCAGTCTCCGCGGTGTAGTGCGCTTCGGCGGTTCAGAGCGCTTGACACGCGCCATCACACGAGAACTCGGCGATCCGAGCCCCGATGATCCCGGGTCTGGACGGAGCCGCTTCGTGTGCGCTGTGGTGTTCTCGTTCCGCGATGTGTTTTCGTTTAATGCGGTGGCGCAGAAGATTATTCAGGCGGATATCACGCGGTTGCTGCTTGATGGGAGGACGGTGGTTGTCATAGACCCCGTGGGCGTTTTGGAGATGGAGACGAAGCGGGCGGGTAGTAACCTCAAGATTGTGGATAATGAGACTGCTGCGAGGGATTATATTGGAGGAATTGGGTGCCATACTGTTTCAAAGAATGATGAATGGTGATTAGGCCTTTTAAAAGACAGGATAGAAAATAATACTTATGAACCCAGCTGTATCGATATGCACTTGCAAAGACTGAAACGATGTTCATTCCTAGACTATAACAAGACAATAATTCACTTCCCATGAGTGATATGTATAGAAGTCGTCAGCAGCTGGTTGAAACAAAACTCTTGGCTTGCAACTGTCCTCGTATGTCTTCAAATCGTGGTATTTGTCATCCTTGGTAGCAGTAGTAAAGTTTGACTTGATGCCCAGCAGGGTAGTATCAATGACGTATCATCCGGGGTATTAATACATAAGCCCAGGCATAAAATTAGAGAACGCGCATTTGAAGTAATTATCCCTTGCAAGGCTGGATCCGAGTCCGAGGTAGTGTCCGTGGTTAGTCTCTACAGGCGGAACCCGCGGAGCCGGCGGCACAATCCCCACTTCTGAATCTCATCGACTTGCCTTGTATAAATAGAGCAGTTCACTGAAGATGAAGCCCAAAAGGCATTGGAACCCCATTTAAAAGCATTCAATTACCGTGAGACAGACAACATGCCACAAATAATTCATCTCGTGCGTCACGGCCAAGCCGTACATAACCTCTGCGAAGCGAATAACGTTCTTCCTGACACCGACCTTACGCCTCTGGGACAAGAGCAAGCTAAAGGCCTGATCTCCAAGTGCCCTGATCTCGCCAATGTTGACCTGGTCGTGTCATCGCCACTGCGACGAACCCTCCAAACGACCCTGTTGGCATTTTCTTCGCAATTAGAACGCGGCTTACAGATCGTAGCCTTGCCAGAAGTACAGGAAGTCAGCGATATGAACTGCGATACGGGCAGCGATCTCTCCGTAATAAAGGCCGAATTCCAACAACAGCCTGTCGATTTCAGTCTTGTTGAGCCAGGTTGGCAAATCAAGGTATGCAATACAATCTCACGTCATGTTGGGTCATTGGGGTCGGGCTGATTATTTGTTAGGATGGTAAATGGGCTCCAGTTGTTGGCAGCGTTTTAGAGAGGGCCCGGGCTGCACGGCAATGGCTGAGCGAAAGACCCGAGTCAGAAATAGTGGTTGTTACTCATGGTTGCTTTTTGCATTTCTTCACGGACGATTGGGTCAACTCTGTGAACCCTGATGGTATGTTGCTGCCAATCAGATTTAGCTGTCTGGCTATTGACAATGACAGGTACGGATTGGGCTAATGCAGAGGTTCGCTCCTATACGATTTCACACGACGAGCACGAAGGGCCAGTTCTATGTGAGACTAGGGAGTCTAGAGAGAGGCGTGGAGTAGAGCCAGTTCCTCCGACGAGAGAAGAACAACTGGAGCTGCGACGGGCTGCTTTGAAGGCAGCACTTGAATGGGGTCTCATACGGCCGTGATAGGCCTTGTTATAGCATAGATACCAACATGAAGAAATTATCTCTCAAAGAAAAGCCACTATTTACCATAGTGGAATACCGAATTCATAATATCTGACATAAAATACTACCAGTTTATCCATTATGTGGATGAGATAGGCTTCTTGGACATGGTCGCAATGAACGCCGCCAGCGCAGCCTCGGGCTGGTAGGCGGGGACTTCGTGACCAGCGCCGTATACACGCAGCCAGCTCAGATTTCCAGAGGTCTTGAATTCACCGTATTTCTTTCCACCGACGGTGAATGACTGAAGAGGAGCCGAGACGAATGATTGCGGGGCGATTGAGTTGAGGGCTCTGTAGTTACCCATCCAGTTGCAGATCCAGTCTAGATATTGTTAGGTTCTGTTTGGGTTATAAGAGGGAGGTCAACTTACCAGCATCACCAGCCCAGATGAGAACTTGGATCTTGGAGTCAATGACTTGCGAGAGTGTAGGTAAGAATGATCGTCCCCCTGTAAAATTCGTTAGTCGTAACCATGTATATAGGCGGAAAACATACTGTCACCACTCGCGATAAACTTGTTGTACGATTCATCGCCACATTCCTGATAATCAGACTGGGCACCAATCGCCTTCATCACAGACGCAGATGTGAGATAGGTAGAGTAAGTCGAAGGAGGGAAAGGATCATTGCTAGACGCTCGGATATCGTAGACATCAAAGTCTGCGAGACCCTCCAGTGGGCTTTCAATAGCGGAGCTGCAGACGTCATCTGCGTTGCCGCACGCAGCATCGTTACCTGTGAGACCGGGGCATTTGGCAAATGCAGGGACACACTTCTGGTTATACGTGTTGAGGTACTTGCTGTACTGAGTTGGTGTGATGAGCTTGCGGTAGGTGTTGTTGGCGGCGTAGTCGATGTAATCCCTGTACTGGTTGCCTGAAAATTCATGTCAGAATTGCAACTAGATCTCAAGTCAAATGACTTACCAGGATCAATCCATCCGTTGTTGATGCCCAGGGCTACGAGGTTGATCTTCTCGCCCTTGATCTTTCCAGCATCGATGGCAGCGTTTTGCTGCTCAAAGTAAAACGCAAACTCGGGACCATAGTGACCACCATAAGACTCGGTGAAAAGACCAAAGTCACGGTTCTCGTACTCGGGGAACTGTGCGTAGAAAGCCTGGAGGAGATTCCAGACTCGAGGAGCAGCAGCAAGAGTGGACACAGCGTCGTCGGTGCCGTAGCTGAAACCAGTGGCAATGGGTTGATCAACATATAGCTGTAACCGTCAGTGAAATGTTCTTGTGTAGAGTTGGTGACTGTACCATGTTGGCAAAGGTGTTCCATGAGTTGGGGTTCAGAGTAGGCTTGGACCCGCCGTTGTTAAAGGTACAGGGCCCGTTTTCCTGAAACAAGCCGATCATGGAACTACAGCCCGGACCACCATTGAGCCAGAGGGCCAGCGGAGCTGTTTTGGCGTTCTTGCGTGACTCGAAGAACCAAAAGAACATGTTCATGTTGGTGCCTGGTCATGACCTCTGTTAGACAGGAAATGGGTGAATTCAATGAGGCACTTACCGACAGAGAAATAGCCAGAGTGCTGGTTCACACCAGGCGTCGTCTCGCAGATTCCAGAGTTGGAGACAATCTTGGTCTTGGAACCGGTGGCAGCATGTTCAAAGACCTTGTACTTGATACCGCCGTCTTCTTGCAAGTACCTCTTGTCGAGGCTGGCTGCGGGTGTACAGCTGCCCTGGCCGACAAGGGCAAGTGCCGTGAGGACATTCAACAAAGCTGTCTTCATGATCATTGACGATATGGAACTTGAATGGAAGAACGGTGGTTGTACAAGATGAATACTGCCAAGACGGGAGGATGAGACTAGGTATATATAGATCTAGACGGTCTCGATCGGGCGCTACTATAGGCACGGATAGCCCGCATTCCATTACTACTGCGCTTCACTATAGCCGTATACGATGCCAGCCAAAGGTAATGGAATTATCTTATCGCGGCGAAAGATTAATGCCACCTTCCTGATTAAAGGGGTAGACCTTTTGTGAATGTCAAAGGTTCCTGATGATCCGGAGGTAGAATAGCCAATACAGCGCGGGAGTCAGGCGACAGTGGGCAGTGGGGACCGTCGATCTCTGGGTCATCCCGGTACCGTGAAACAAGGCATTGTCTTGCTTACATTGCCCAGGCAGACTCACAAGGCAGACAAACATACTCCTCTTGAGACAAAAGTTAAACCGCCTTATAAATATTTAAAATCACTCTGTCCCGTATTATTCATTTCGGTACATACTGTATCAGACAGATTAAGTTGCAGAAGCCCATCTTATCAAGCCTCATGGCGACCTTCCAGAACAAGCGATCTCCCGAGCCACGAGATCTAGGTTTCGGCACTTTTTAGCCGTTAATCTGGTGACGCTCACTTGCCGAACATCCGAGCTCGGGTGCTCTGATTGGCTCACGAGCTTATCGAGAATTCATGCTTAGAATTAATTTTCTCACTAATTAAAACCCAATGTCGCAATGGTATGCAAAGATATCGTATTGGATAACTAGCTGCAGCTGCTCGGAGCATTGATCTTGTTTATATTTCCGCCTATAGATTCACCACAGGTTCCTTGCTGAGTGGTAGGATCAGCGTTAGCTGTTGAGGTGATATTATATAAGTGATAGCTATGCTTGTCTAAAGTAAAGGCAGAGATTCAATAGACAGATTGACAATAAGTTTATTAATTACAAAAATATTGTAAGTTCTGTTCTTAACTACTTATCCATCACATAATATCTTATTGTAGGCACACTCAGACTATTATGAAAATTAATTAATGCAGATCTTTATCATTTACGCCCCAAATGCCAAATTCTTATGCATGCCAGGTTATCTTACTTATTTATCTAAACAGACTGCGCGGCCGACGATATTTGGAGACACATATTAATTCTATATAAATGCAAGCCCTAGAAGGTATTCCTTGGTACAAAATCAGCCTGGTCATGCTTGGGAGGCCTGGGCATATTTACTGCAGATATCATCCCTGCAGATCCTTGTTTTGTCGAACTAGTACTAGAGACAGCCAACAATTATGCTCAAGGTCGCTTTAGAATAAAGCCATTATAGATTTATTGGGAAGTCTTAATAACTAAAAACAAAATACTAATGTCTGGTTTATTTTAATTAATGAATTCGTCAAAACCTCAGTCGTTAGATTGATCTGGGCTTGGCATTTTCAACACAGCCTCAATGTTATTTCAGGCTGACGGCCAGTTATATAAGGGTGCAACCCATCAGGGACACTGGTCTGACATGGTTCTGTTCCTACTCGGGCTCCAGCAAGAGATAACTGAATTTTAAATATTAGCAGCCAAACCACCAATGCAATCATTCTATTTCAGCGTGCTGAACCTTGGAATTATTAACGTTTTAAGTTTCATTACGCGACACTCTTATTCAGCCAGCCACCATCCATTATAATCACCAATGCCTGATAAAAGTCTAGCTTCGAGTCCGATTTAATTACTTCCTAGCTGACCTGTCACTCCAGTGTTCCCAGAATCACCCGACCTCAATACAATAAACCTTTCCGTCGTCTTTACCGATAACGATCAGACGTCAAGCCTTGAGCCAAGTATCGATGAAAATATTATCCACCCTGTCACTCTAGCGTGCCAAGAATTACCCAACCTCAATGCAATAAACTTTTCCGCCGCCTTTTCTATTAACGATCCGACGTCAAGCTTTCAGCCAAGCATCAATGAAAACACCATCACCTGTTCACAAATCGACTCGTGGGGGTACGGAACTGCGGGGAGACCTGAAAGGACAGAAAAGAGAAATACCTACAGTAGCCAGCCTGTCGGTAGTGATGGGGCCTACTGCGGGAGGGACGGTTTCACAAGATGCCCTTGCGGACAAAGAGATCAAAACACAGTCTACGAACAAGTTCTTGATTCGTATTCTACCGGGAGTACTTCTCAAACTTGCCCATTATGCCTACCTAGGCTTCTTACAGAAAAGAATAGTGCAGTTGCACAGCAAACTCTGTGCAAGCAGCATCGCCAGCCTCGTGCGCAGCAAGATCGATACGGTCAGTAAAACCCTAATAAACTGATGCCATATTGACAAGCGCTCACGAAACGTATCAGTAGTCGTCTATGAAACGGAAAGAAGCACAACTGAGAGCCAGATGAACGGAGACGTGTTTTGTTGTATTGAAGAGAATAGATAGTTTAAAAAACTAAGTTAGGGCCTTTCTTAATGCCTTGGTTTGGGATTATAATGTATATATATTCTTATAATTAAGGCTTTATAATTACCTATAGCCTATAAGAATAACCTTTAGGCTGCAAATAAAGGCTATAATTATAAATTTAAGAGCTTTTAGTATTAGCTTTTAGTTAAAGGCTTTTATAATGCTTAATATAAAGCCGATTTAGGGCCAGTAAATATATAGTATAGAGTTAGATTTACTTATATATATATCTCCTAACCCTCTCGCTTTAAGGGGGTATATATTAATTAGGGCTAAGCTTAGGAGTATTATATTTAATGTAGCCTGAATAAACCTCTTATTCAATACATATAAGTAGTTTTACTTTAATAAAAAAAACTTAAAGCCAAAACACAAGACATACGGCCCTGAAGCATTAGCAGAACCTAAAGCTTGATTTTCTGGCTCGCAAAATATAAAGCTGCAATAGAGTCTCATTTTCAACATGAACCTAATAGAGGTCAAGATTAATAAACTAAAGATCTTTCGAGAAGAAGAGAGTGATGCCTGGAAAGATTACAGTACTACCATCAGACGTGCCGACAACCCTCCCTTAGTAGCTTCAATCTTAATACCTTTTGTTCTCGATGCGGAACAATTGAGTATTTAGAAACTGTTTAATTAGGGGTAATCACCCAGCGTTATTTTACGCGGCTGGCCTAAGACTTATGCTTATTCTAGGCTTAGATATATGCACTGTGTGACCTAGCAACAGATCACAAAACTTCAAGTACAAACCACAATTGGGAAGCTTTTAGTACTCCCTTTCTGCTCGTTAGGCGTGGCAACGGGATTGCCAAGGCCAAGGCATAAGCTTCTGTATTCCAATTATGTGACCCTCATAATCTCTTGTTGGTCATGCAAAGTCGATCTTTTCAGCTCAACGCCATAAGGCATTCTCGAGCCGCCACAACTAGCCGATATTCTTGGCAGACCAGCCATCAGCTTCCAACAAGCAGGGCACATATCTGGTAATAATATCCCTTAAAAAAGAGTCCCCATCCTCTATGCAGAAAAAGAAAAAGCAACCCAAATTTTCATCCCTTACAAATAACACACCCAGCTAATAATGTGGACAGTGTAGCACAATAGCTAACAGATTAATACAGCATATAGCTGAGTGACAACAAACACGCGTCCGATCCAAAGGCAAGGGATTCAATGTATAGATTGGACGGTGGCATAGAAAGCATTGAACGATGTATTGGTAGAGAGGTCTCTTTTGGTTCCCGGATTGGGTGTAGCATTAAATAAGCTAGATATATAAGGTCACTATAGCAATCTGTACTTAGGAATTATGACGCAAAAGGCAAAATGCCAACACCTATGGGCTCCTCTTTACTATCATCAGTAACAAACACCAGCTCAATTTCCCATTGAGATCTTTGAACCTCACAAGTAATGGGCACATTAAATAGCCCATCCCTCTTCATACAAAAGATTATGTCTGCGTTAAAATTCCATCTTTTATGTTCAGAACCAGGAGTAATCAGCTCGACGCGGGGATTGCGTAAACTTTCCAAGACGCCACCCAAGCTCTTAGTTATGTCTGCACCCTGTGGAAAGCGACAGAGGATTTCTCCTATCCGATATTAGATAACGTACATCGTTAATTATCCAATGGAAACCTACTCACCCTTTATCAAACAACGGTCATTTCCAATTTGGCGGTGCCGTTCAGTTGCATCGAAGTAAAATGTCGTCGCCAGAAGGGTATGGCAGAGTTTGGAAATATCAGGGCCACTCTGTTCTTGAGACACATAACTGGCTGCAATATCTTCTGGGTTTTTGTTCTCTGAAATCTGCGGGTTCAATCGCATACATCGAGTGGCGTGTCTCTCACCAATGAGACTCAGGGCTTCGTTCCAAGGCTTCTCTGACAGCCTGTTCCGATCCAGCTGCCTCTGAAGTTTTGTCGATTTTTCTCTGAAGTATTCAATTAGCTGCTCTTTCTTCGTTTCTATCCAAGAGCTTTGTTTGTTGGAAACATCTGCTAAATCATCCGCGTCCTGGGCCCAACCGTTACCAATTGACAGCAACAGGTGCGAGACAGTATTTTGGTCCAAGGGCCACATAATCTGTGCCTCGGCCATCGCAATCTCCGCAGGATTGTTACAGCATATCCCACCATCTAAGTACAAAGCACCTCGGCTACATAAGTGGCCCTCCGAAGCTGGGACTTGGCTAGTTGCTTTTGCCGCGTCACGGATTGTAAAGTTCTGCCCGTCTCTGTGTCCTGCTTCGTATACATAGGCAATAGGTTTCAGTTCTGGAAATTGGCCCCTTAGATTGATTTCAGCTGTGGGGGGTGAACCTCTTAGCTTGCATTGCCCCTCGGATCGCATGTAATTAGTCATGATGGTTGATTCCTGGATTTCACAAGTTTGGTACAACGTTGCTATCACAAAGACCCTTGTGGGGCTTTCGGACACATGTGCCTATATTGGCCATCAAGATTAGCAAAAGTAGCCTCCCGTTGTATGTTGCCACTCTGTTACTTACCCGACTTCCGATTATCCTCTGCCTCGCAACATCCTCCCCAAATGCCTCCTTGATGGCATCCTCAAGCCCCCTATACAGATATGATTTGGATCGGATGCTGAGAAGATGAGTCGCAGATTTATGTACGTCCCAATTTCCTATGCCTATGCCAAGTGCGAGCAAGCCGCCAGTGCCTGAACCTCCGATGAGATCGAAAAGTGCCGAATAGGAATTTCGCCCCCCAACCGGTTCTCTATATCTTTCAGGATACTCGCTTGAATGGCACAATGACTACCGCCTCCATCCAAAGAGAGGATACGGCGGCCAATGTTTGTTGGAAGCTGAAGAAACTGGAATGGCGGCTCGAATAAGCGCGATGGATTATGTAAGTCGCACAAATGAACCGCCTTTAGCCTTTGATCGATTGTCGACGCTGGTAACGCGATCTCGGCCAGGCAGGCGCTGCAGACTCCATGTCCACAAGCTAGAAGCTCTGAAGAATCATTGCAAAAACACCAAGAGCATACCATAAGATCAGAGATTTCCAAGGTCCCGACAGCCGAGTACAGACTTTGTACAGCTGACCTGTGAATTATCCATGTAGGTTACGCTTCAATTGTGGTGTGTCTTGACTGTCGTTTTCCTGGTTAAGTGCCTCCAGTCTGCTGTGAAGACTATTATCCCATTGAACCATCAATTCATCGAAAAGCTGCGACTCATACGATCCATGTCCAATAACCCTGCCTTGACTGTTTTGGTGGTACTGGTGAGTTGCGTTCTTGTTCACACATTGGCCGCCTGATGTGTCCTGGAATTCACGTTTCAAGCTCATGGAGGTAAAAAGGTCAAATGCTTCAATGACCTGCACTTTATAGGAATTTTTGTTTGATCCCCAAGAGCTCTGAGCTGTTTGGTCAGTTTCGCCGCAGAAGATGTCAACCCATCTCCCTGGAAGATTTTCAAACGACCGTGCAGCATCTAAGGCCATGATTGAGCAGACAAGTGGAGCCACAACACCGCAGAATCGCGATACAATGGAAATTCGATCGCCATTTGTGTCTAAAGCCTTGAACGTCTCGATCATTAGTTCCGAGAGCCTGGCTGCCATCTTAGCTGGGGGCGGGCGAAGGGATATTAGCTGAGCTAAGAAATCGAAGGGCTCTTTGACTTTGTTTGAGTAATGGTCAAAAGCAAGCCTGGAGAATTCGTCCATGTTTGGAGCCGAGAGAAGCATTCTTCTACGAACCTTCTCGTCCAATGATTGGTTACTCAATTGGCAGATCATCGTGTGCAGTCTGCCTAACTGCGAGGACAGACAGACAGCAGATTGTCCCTTAGGAAGCCGAATGAAATGGACAGACGCGTATGAGGTTAGGAGGAGATCTTCCAGGGTATGGATCTCAATAACAACCCTGCGGAATCTGTCGGCTATCGCTTTTGCCTTGTGGTTCTCTTCCAAAATGCGCTGCTGTTCATTGAGGATCTGTTGCCCAGTCGCCATAGGATCCCAGTCTGAGTCATCGTCGGAGCGATTAAGGACGATTATTAGGTGAGGCAGCCCAAACCTATTGGTGCCAGACGTATGCGAAACCTCAGCCCATTCGAGTAACTCAACAATAGAATCATCTATCTGCCATTATATTTAAAATTATTATATATTAATCTTATAAACTTAATTAGCTTATATTCTCTTAGCTATTAAAGCTTTTAGTTATCTAGATATAACTTACCTTAATAGAAATATTAATACTTTAACTTTTCTAGCTTAAATAATTTAATTAATAAAACCTTTAATAGTTTAACCTTTTTACTATAGTATATATATAATCCTTCTTAAAGTTATTTAATAATAAGTTAATACCTTTTATAATACTATAATTTATTTATTTAGTTATAATTACCCTTTAATGCCTTAATTTTAGTTTTATTATTATTAACCTCCTTATTATTATTCTTTTTTTTACTATTTTCCTTTTTATTATTTTCCTTATTATTAAGTCTTTATAGCTCCTTTTTCTATTAATAAATAAAATATAATAGGTAATAAATATTTAACTTATTAATAACTATATTAAATATATTATAGTTAAAAAAGGCAATTTTAATATAAAACTTATTATTAATATAACTGCCTTTATTAAATAGCTTAATAATTAATTAAAGCTTTTAAGTATTATCTTTTATATTAATATATAATTTAGCTATATTTTTAAGGTTAATAAAAATAATAAAGAATTAATAAATATAGTCTTAAGTTTTTTAATTTATTAAGTTATTATTAATAATAGTTTAAATTATTAAAGTAATTAATATATTATTTATAGAGTTATATTATTATAATATATATAAAGATATAAACTTAAGGTTATATCTCTTTATATACCTTTTAATCTCTTTACCTTATAATACCTTAAGGCTTATAATAAGATATAATAGTTATTATAAAAGCTTTTAAGTAAAAGCTTATATTAAGGCAAAAAATACTATATTCTTATTTATTATCTATATTTATAGCCTAAAGGTTAACCTTATAGGTCGCATTTATCCCTATAGGTAATCATCTATTTGCCGCAATGAATGGCTCTGCATAACGTTGACAACGACATCGGAGAAGTTGTACAGAAGCTTGGGAAAGAGGTATCGGACGGCATCCTGTCGTTTTTCGATCCCAGGTAAGGGCCGCCTGAACCCACTCGTGATATTTCTCCAACCAGTTTTCCATCTTGGGATCTCTTGCAACCCTAGAACCGAGGTCCAGTTATACGATCGTCGACCTTGGTGGGATGTGGGCCTCTGGGTTCCTGCACCAAAACCTTCGCAGTCCGCATACAAAAGTGGGCGGCCCGTGGTCTCGCCATCATCCATAAGTGTATCGTAATAAAGGTGTATATCTCCAGAAGTCGCGATACTCCTTTGCCGCGGCCCGACGACTGGGGCTTTGGTATAGAGACCGAGTGTTCTCATCCGACGCCGAGCTGTCTCATCCCACAAATGTTCTATCAGAAGCCGTATTATCGCACTCTTTCCTTCGCCAGTCTTTCCAGTAAAGGATACAAGTCCAGGAAAAGGGAGTGCTTCAGGTGAATGCTGTCTCTGATGTTCGGATATGATAGCACCGAAACGTGGGAATTCCCGAAGCTCAAGGGAGCCAGTATCACCATCAACGGAGAACCACAAACTATCCGATGTAGAGAGTCCAGGTTCGAGAGATCTGGGTCTAAGACCTTTTTCAAGAGTTTACTGCGCTAATGAGTCCTTGTACAGCTTTGTAGTCTGGGTGACAGGTTTTTACTATTGACTGATTGTTATCCGTTGATGCGAAGGATTATTCCTCTTGTGCGGCCTGCGGTCTAGCCAACACTCGTCACAAAGCTTACCACACCTTCCGCAGTACCAGAGAGCATGTAGAGTTTCGCATTCTCCACAGATTATCTGATCATTGATTTCGTTGGTATCCGCCTGAGGTTCATCACTTTCGCTCGCTGGTTGCCCAGATGACTCTTCCCCGTTACGCCATACTGCTTCAGAATTGTCGCTCGGAACAACCAGATGAGGAATTCCAGAATGTTCATCTGTAGCCCAAGCGTTCATGTCTAGAATGTCATAAGGGGAAGCCATGGCATCTATCGTTCGAGGTCATTCTTATGATGAGTCTAGGGCAGGAAAAGGAGACCTGCGGATCATCCACAAAGCTAAGTATATAAGAGGCGAGAAGAACTCGCCTTGTTCAAATTGATGCTACGCTAGCTGACGCGTGGCACTGTTTGATTGTGTACATTATCGCAAACTTGGAAGCACAACTTTATTTTGAGGCCAGCCACATGGCTAGTTACCCCGCTCTGCTCAGCGACTGATGTAGCAGATATCTGACGATCGTATAAGAAGTGCAAAGTGGCTGCAGATGACCGGCGTCCTTGGCGCTATCCATTGGTTATTGTCTCCGTTTAAATGTACCCTAGCAACCAACAGCTGCAGTACAGCACAAGCCAGGCGGGTACTGTTTCCACGAGTAAAGAACGAAGTGAAGATGCAATTTTAGGCCGTAATGGCCTGGTGAAGGGCGTTGCACCCTAGATTACTCCCTGGTAGCTGATAACAACACCATTCATTCATGACCTGCAGCCTGATGCCGAGCATTTTCTTCGCTCACCCCTTTGAACTACATAGCCTACTTCACTGGATTATTCAAGAAGCCGTACTCTCACCAAGACACCTCAGATGGGTTACATGCGGGGATAGATTACTAGATTGGGCAAGGTTCACAAACGCCTGTATTTATCTCGAAACATGTGGCATTTCGCGCAAGCTAGGAGAAGTTTTCTGAGCTTATCTCTGATCAGCGCCCTTTGGGTGCAGCAATTTGGAACATCAAGAGTTTAAGAATTATATTAGATATTACAGTCTACTTAAGTCATTATAAAAGCATATTATTCTACTTTTAATTAAAAGACTTATCTTTATAAAGGCTATATATATATTACCTTTAGAAACCTAAAGTTAATTAGTATTTTTTATTATATTAACTTAATATATTATGTTTAGATATTATAAGCTTTAATAATTAATTAAAATAACAGTCTACTTATCGTTTTAACTAGAACGCGGAATGCTAAGTGTCGGCAAGACGAAGATAGAGTCCACGGCCCGTGCGATCTACAATAATAAAGATAAGGCAGCAGTGAGAGTCAGCTACTAATAGGATTAAACTAAGGGAGACATCTATAGACATGTAGCAGGGTAATTTATACGACGTGATGAGCTAGGCCCCTGGATGAGACCATCCAGCGTCCTAGCACAAGCGGCGCATGAGTCACCAGATATGCCATCTTGTGTTCCTGACTAGAGGAAGCTACCTTTAATGACTGCACTTAGTGCATCACGCGCGTTTGGCGATATGTACAAGGCATGTGGGCGCTTCAACTTGGGAAAGAGCCACAGAAAACCAATGGCCGAAATCAACGATAGTAAACTCAGTACTCCCGGTTTCTCCTTTGACACTATTGTCGAGGTCAATGAACTATCCGACAAACCGTATGTCAGTTTTCAGTGCCCGATGGCCCAGGACGCTGCTTTACTTGCTTCCGTCGCCTTGCCTCAAAGATCCTCCACGAGGTCTATGAAGGCAGAGTCGCTAAAGCTCTCTGGCAAACCCTCGTCGCTAGAACAGATAAACAGGGTATCTCAACCTGCACCAACTGTTTCGTCGAAATATTCAGTCTTCTCATGGATCAGGCAATAGTTAAATCTCTGTCACTTCCAGGTCAGATATATTCGGATCGTCAGAAGCTTCCAATGGGACAAGGATGCATCTCCAGAACCTCGGTGAGCGAATCCTAGGTCGGATGTTCCAGCAAGGATAGATTTGAGACCTGCATTAACGAATAGAAGACTGGGAGTTACAGAAATAGTTATTTAGGACTCTCCCTTAGGCGCGTTGATAAGGGAGATTCTGTGTACGTGTTTGACAGATGCCCGCTGCGATATGTTTTGAGATCGATAGGCAGTGAAGGGAAACTGTGGTATATTGGAGAATGCTTTATCTACGGGATTATGTGTAAAGAGGTTGCTTGGTCAGAGACGGTTCGCCGAGATAACCGTGTAGAAGGTATATGGGCATGAGTTTCAGTACCATATCTTTACTGGCTCGGATTATTAAAGCAATGAACTGAAACTGTTGGGTCCTGTCTCGGATCATGAACATCCCTTAAGGTATGGATGCTCCACCTTTTACAGTACATCTTTACGGAGCTATCGGAAAACAGTCGGATTAAAGCTATCTAATCGTGTATCTTAGCTCGATTTCCCTTATCTAATACGAGAATCTAATATAAATTAGCCTTAACCTAATTAATTCAACTTAGCCGATTTAAGGTCTCTTAAACCTTATTTATTTGCTTACATCAGTGCAAATTCGCTGGTGGTTACAGGAGCATCAGCAACTGACATGCACTAATGCAATATGGTTATCTTATGGATATACAGGTAGCAGAACTTTTGGTGATGACGGAGATGGATACTATCTGGTCCTGATTATTATAGAATTCTAAAACCAGAATTGGCCACAATTAAGAATCTGCTCCTATTGCGAAATAATTATCGACTTCTCGGGGTTGCTGAATTCTTTGATAGCCTCAGCAAGCCTACACCTGTGCTTAAGATGAAGTCTATAACAAGGATGGAACACGACTGTATGAGTTCGAGCCTTGCCAGGCAGCTGGTAGCAATGGTTAGGTCGATACAGAGTTGCTAGATCGGGACCAATAAGAGATAGACTGTTAACACCGACTGCATTGCGTAATTACGATATGCTTATATAGTTAGTTAGCCTCTAACCTACTTAGCGTGCAACCATTAACGAAAGGAATAATAGCGACTAGACTAGCAGGCATAGAAGTGTTGCTCTTACATGCCGTCTACCCGAAGCCAAGCAACCTATTACGAATATGTTTTTGAGGCGTCGTCATTCACGTTGGTTGTTACATTTCTAACAATCAGGGGTATATGCACAAGGCCACACTAACGATAAGTGACAGAGACTTGCTCATTTAAGGCGAATACAATGCCATGTCTGACCTTGGTTAGACCAGTGTTAAATACGGGTGACTCAACCTCCATGTCAAACGGGTAAACTCTCATACCCCCAAAGAGTACGGCGAATATGCCCTTCTGGGAAAGTCAAGTTACTTTTGCCACCGAAGACACAGCCGTTTGTTTTCAATGCCTGTCAAAAAAGCTGCTCAACAGCGACGCAGGTTCGTATTGAAGTCTCCGATTTGATGGTCTTACTAAGTCGCCAGCAGCCACATCAAGTCACGTACAGGATGTAAAAGATGGTATGGCTAATGCACTAAGGCCGGGTCGCATTCTGACTTTCGTATTTTGCAGCAAGCTACGCCACATCCGATGCGACGAAACATTCCCTCAATGGTTTGAGCCTCTTGACATTATCCTCTCTCGTATACGTGTCTTCAGCTGACCTACTCAAGTCGGAACTGTACAAGGCGGAAAGTGAGATGCACATACCTCGATGAGTATGAAAACCGTGAAGAGTCGGTCGTTGCTGAGGACTTTACCGCCAGTATCTCTGCAGAGGGCAAATGGTCAGCCCAGATTCTTGACGAAGTACGGCAATGGCGGGAATCAAAGATGATTCCACCACTTGCGTATTTTGCGCCAAAAGTTCATCTGCCGATAGGAGTTTACTCGGAAGACGAACTTTGTTACCTAAACCATATCATGAAGCTGTATCATAAGCTCGATGCATCAGGTCTATGTCATCTTACCCTTTTATCCAATTTCATGCCAAGGTTCGATGTATTTCTAGAACTCAACATTGTACACCTTTGCTAATGAATGGCAGCTTCTTCCACATTGCTTCAAAGTCTCGACTTGTCATGGATGGACTACTTTTGTTATCAGCGTCGCACATCGAGTTCTCCACCGGCCGCGCCTTCCCTCGAATCAAAGCATATAACTATAAAATCCAGGCTATCAGGGAGCTAAGGGAGGGCATCCAGCTGTTGAATATGAATCAAGCGGATGAGGTGATTACTGGGTCTATTGCCTTGTTGTGCTTATCTGAGGATATGTCAGTATTCCCAATCACTTACAAACTGGTGAAATGTCTGACTAGATCAAGGGACGATTGGAAATGCATGTCACAAGTGATCACGACGGTAAGGTGGAAGAAAATGTACACATATCTTAACGATTCTGATTATGTAGCAGGTTTTGTCAGTCTACAAGTTCTTAGGACACTCCTCCTACTTAGTGGAGCTGCTTACCGATTCGAAAGCCGGCTTACTGAGAGCAAAGGTTGACACGTCTGATGTGCTCAAGTCACTCTCCCTTGGAATCATGCGTTGTATCATCACTGAGATGGAGAGGTTTGGACATCTCTTGATAGAAAATGGAGCCATGGTGTCCGACAGGGAGAGACTGGCGGCGATAACCAGCCTTGCTCAGGTCATCAGCGACCCTGCCGCTCCCGTGCAAACAGGCGAGGGGTTTGACTGCATTAGGCGTATTAAAGACTATGTTCTTTGGATTCCCATCACTGGAATACTGAACAGCCCCAACATCTGCACGGCATTGATGGTCAATGCCTACTTATACTCGGTGGTTCTCCAATGTTGCCGATTATTCCCGCTGGAGCCACTCATGAGGAATGACGGGAATGTGCAAGATTTGTTGAAGGCAACACTGGACTACTTGACTTTGCATCTAGAGTATATTCAGTTAGTTAAGAATTTGAGGGCTATTTTGGCTTATTGAGATCTACTTTTCATCTTGCCAGCGGACGAGACATCAAGACTGGATGACTGCTTCCACTCCCGTTCCTTCGGTTACCTGTGCGAAAAGGGGCTTGACTGCGTCTTGGGGGGCCTGGGCGGGGGGGCAAAATACACGGCCCTTGATGGGTTTGGCTTACACCAAAATTCGCTGGCGATTCACCGATTTGGGGTCCGTGTTTTGGTTCCCCCCAAGGAGGGATGGAAAAATCAAGTGTGTGGCACTAACAATACGGGTTTTCTGGCTGATCCTTGGTTGTGCATATGACGTCGGGGCCAATACGACACATGATGCAATGGCGGCTCAGCGCGTAGACCCTGGATGGTGAGCGAGGCCAATGGGAACCGTCAGGAGTTGGACTGCGAAGGATTTGGGGTCTTGGCAACCTTTCTCTAATTCCATTTAATGGCGACTGAGACTGTGCTAAGAGGCCAATCTCTCTAGCAGGCGCTCACTCTCTCAACCTGGGCCTCCTCATATGCCTCGTCCCGTCAATTTGTCATGCCACTTGCGACGGTACTCTATTTATTTACCTCGTCTAACTCATGCACATTCTTTTACTCTTTTTCCTAGCGCGTTTGCCTTATTGGCTGCTTGACAACCGCCCCCTCATCATCCATCACCCGAACGAGCTCTCCACGCGACCAAAAGCTTACTGCAATGCCTCTCTTCGCCCTGGACCAACCGCATCAGTTGGTGGCGTCGTTCGGTAGTAGTATGAATGGCAAGGGCTCAGAGTCTCCGGCTCTCGTTCCCAGTGCCACGTATGATACGCCCCAGATCAGTGTGACGTCGTCCATAACGTCTGACAACAACCTCATCTGTCGCTGGAAAGCCTGCAACCAGAAGTCCATCACTACTGAATTGCTCTATGTGAGTCCCATCCACTAACGACGCCCGGCGTCTGATCACATCTACGGAATACTCAAACCTCGCCTCAGGAGCATATCTGTGAGCGCCATGTTGGCCGCAAGAGCAGTAACAATCTCAACTTGACTTGCCAGTGGGGCTCTTGTCGTACTAGCACCATAAAGCGTCACCACATCATCTCGCATGTCCTTACTCATGTAGCCCTGAGGCCTCATAAATGTAGGTTCTGCAGCAAGACCTTCAAGCGTCCCCAGGACCTTAAGAAGCATACCAAGGTACAAACCCCTCGGTCCGACAAGTTCCGGCATTAGCTCACACTCCCGTTGCAGAGGCACGCAGATGACTCAATCTGGCACCAGACGAGACAAGATTCTGGGCTGCAACTCCCCAGCGACATTTCTCAGCTCGGCTTTCCGTTGCAGCCTCGGCGATCCGCTTTTCTTTCTCTTAAGGGCGACTCAACTGTAGACCTTACAGGCTACTGGGGCGGTGACAGCCGGATGCAAACTAATGCTCCCACTTCCCGTCGCCCTACCGGGCACCCTAGCGGCTATCACGCTTCACAGTCCTCCATCCGTCATGGTGCTTACTCCGCTCAACGGTCCCTGAACTACTCACGTA
This sequence comes from Fusarium mangiferae, assembly GCF_900044065.1. NCBI lineage: Eukaryota > Fungi > Ascomycota > Sordariomycetes > Hypocreales > Nectriaceae > Fusarium > Fusarium mangiferae. The sequence continues at coordinate 264,319 of NW_024573928.1, forward strand.
GTGGGAACACCAGTTACAGCGCCGTATCTGGAAGCTCTAACCGCAAGTGCACCTTTAAAGCGGTCGGTACAAAGCACCCCGAGATTAGCACCTCATCTTATGCTCACATTGACTACTCCATGATGTTCCCGTCCAGTTCCTTGGCCATTCGCAACAACTCAATGGTTACCAATGAGCAGCACATGCCTCAACCAGCCAGTCTAGTTATGGTTTATGGATGTCCCGCTGCCAGTCAAAACCCACCGGCGCACTAGTATCACATGTCCATGGGTCCTGGGTATTAACGAAGCAAAGAAGTCATGGGTTGACCTGTTACGCCTGCGGTGTGGCTTCCTGCAGTCCAGTGGCACGCGATCCGGGGTATGAGGTTGGTAGAGTGGAATTGGGACCAGGGGTGGAGGGGGTTGTTGGCTTGACTCAGCACTTACTACAGCGCCATCAAGTGTACAGTACCTCAAGCCATGAAATCTCAGTCTTGGCTTATTGAGACATCACAAAGGCAACCTCTACGTCTGCAGACACTACTGGTTATCAGCAAGGGCGCCAGAGACCGGCGCGGGAAGTCTCAAAGTTTCAGCGCGGAATAAATGGGAATTAATCTAGATTTGACCTTTGACTTGAAGCTATGACAATAATCAAGAGATTTAGAGGCTATATAGACAGAAGAATGCCGTTGAAGATGTCATCAAATAGTGGTATAAAAGCGGAAATAATCAAACTGGCTTCCTTTATATACGCTAGACTTCAACCAATATTTGGGTAAAACTGGCCCACGTGCCCATGCTAGGTTATAGCCTGATGTTGAGTAATCAATGAATCCGGATAGGCTGTTGTCTGTCCTCCGGGGAAAAAATTACATGAGAGCGGCTTACACTTAAATTCACCGATCTACCACCAGATCCAGTCTCGTGTTTTATTTCCTCCCTTAGTCTACTTCGACCAAGGTTCAAAAATCCACAATTATCAACAGGCCTCGGGTCTGGAAAATAATTTGGAATTCTTATGTGTGCTCAGCACTAAAGATGTCCCGTTTATTTCCTAGACACCTAGACAGGGTTCCAGATAACAGCAGCTGCTAGACGCCACCTTGTAAGCCACTGCATTTTTTGGAAAGTTAAAATCAGGTCATCAATTCACTAGCGCTGCAGATCCTCCATGTTCCATCGAAGAAAGGATATAAATTACTCCGGATTGGGACGCTAAGGAGGGGAGATCGACAGGTCAGGCATCAAGAAAGCAATCCATTCTCATGAATTTCCCAATCACTCGCGATCAGCATAAAAAAACACCCATATAAGTGGCAATATTCCTATCATTACTCACAATTGATTGGCAGGAGGCAGGTCATAGACTAGATAACTACCTCGGCCACGTAATGTCACTCCTAAAATAAATGGCGAAAGATTGCAAACGATATCGAATAGTCGATTAACGAAGGCCATTCGCCGCGTGTTCGTTTAGACGAGATGTGACCAGGCTTCTTCGAGGGAAAATATTGACCCTGAGTTTGCCCTCGACACGTACGTTCGGGATAGGACGCGCATGCCCAATTTAGGCGTCGATATTGCTCCTTATCTACTCTGTACGCTTCTAATAAACCAGGGACTGTCTATTGATCAACCTGCCGGGACGCGAAGTGAGAGGTCTTGCGTCCGGTAGCTGGGTAAGTCTGTGAATATCCAGGCTATCCACTCTATGTCGGACTAGTTCTTCTTAATGAGTAGAGTTCTTTGTTAATTTATCAAGTATAGTTGAGGTTTTCAATACTATAGATATAGCACTATTTAGGTATCTTCTTACTTTGTCTTCCGTCCTCATTTAATAATATATACAGTTAAGTGCAGTTAGACCCTATACTGTGATATCAGACTCTCAAGGAAAAATAAATTCTCAACGGTATATCATGAGACTGTGTATGCCATGCAGTATCGTATATTTAAGTTAGCATTGTATAATTATCCCTATAAATGCCTATACGACAACAAGACGGTGTGTTGTCAAGCTTTGAGTACTCAACCACCATGAATACCACCTACTCTTCCTCATAAGCAACCCACGTTTTAGTCTTGCGAGTAATCCCCGGTCCACTAATCCACAACGGAACGGAAGCAATAAAAAGTACAAAAATAACCATAGCAATAGTCAAGAACATGAAGTACTTGTCCTTCATCCACCAACCCAGAGTGCTGTAAGATACTCCAAAGCCAATAACGTTCTTGATAACATTAACGACGACACCAATCTGAATGGCCTTCTTGGGGTAGCTCTCAGTGCAGTAAGAGATCATGACGTTGCAGCCTCCGGTGAGATTGGCATTGAGAATGGCCCAGAAGAGTCCAACGATAGCCCAGTGCCAGTTGCGCTGGAAGCCAACACCTATGAGCGTCGTAGCTATCGGTGTTGCGATGGCGAATGGCAAAAGGATCGGCAGTACTGACTCGGGCTTGAACTCGCCATGGCGTCGCAAATGTCTCTCAGCAAGCCAATCTGCTCCAGCGCCACCAAAAGGCATACCAGCTATCAACCCCAGCAGGGGGGCAATATTGTAGAGACCGACCTGGCCCGATGTCCAGAGCCATGGGGGCTGGGAGAAGGTGACTGAAACTAGGATCGAAGTGGCGATGGTGCCGGCGATTGAGATACCGAACAAAAGGACTGTGATGATTACAGCGGGAGAAACGAGTATTTTGAATGGTTCCACGACAAGATAGAAGAAGTTTGGCGGTGGCTGGTTGTGCTTGAGTGTGAGAAAGAATGACCGTCTTAACCAGAGTGCGCCGGGCTTGCATGGCTCGAATGTGGCCACTGAAGCCGGGCGAGTCTCATATTGCTGAGAATTTCCAACCTCTTCCAAAGGCTCCTTTGGCTCCCCGACTTGTTCTTCATCACCTGACTCGATGGCGATATCGGAAGGTTCTGGGTCACCAGGGACTCGAATGTTGGTAAGAGGCTCAGGAAACATCAAGATCATGGCCACAAGGTTGAGAGCACAGATGCCACCGAAGATATAGTTTGGATACCTCCAGCTGCCCAGATTATCGACAGCATAGCCAGTAATTAGAGGACCGAAGACGGCACCAGTACCCAAGGCCCATGTGTATACGCTCATGGCTCGGGCGACGTACTCGCGGGGAAATAGGAGCACCACGACGACTGGGCCTAGTGCCTCAACGACACCACCGCCCAAACCGCCGATGACACGAGCTGCGAGTAGAGATTCGTACGATTGCGCTCTGGCTTGCCAGAAGAAGCCAGCCGTGAATACTGCGAGACCGATGAGGATGGTATAACGGCTACCGACATATGCGACGGTGGGAAGCGCCCAGACATTCTGATAATCGAGAACATGCTCAGCGTCGATGGAACTCGCATGGGTTACTGGGTGACGCTATAGTACTTACTCCGAGACCAATGCAAAGAGTTCCCCAGCTCGCGAGTTGAGAGATCTTTGTGCTGCTCACATGCATGTCCTTCACGAGGGGAAGAAGCATTGGTGGAATGGAAGCACCCAAAACTTGGCCCATCATGACGAAGAAGGATAGATTACCCATCATGATGAAACGCCACCATAGGGGCCATGACTAAGAGAGACATGTGTCAGCGCTGCGTTGTGGGGATTGTAGGTGATAGGAAACTGAATTATGGATTAGTAGAAGAACTTACCATCGGGCCATCTTTTCGGCACAAACCGCTCTCAGACGAGGTCGCCATGCCGGACTTCGATGTTGCTGGCAGCTTTGCTTTTACGAAGAGTTGATACCAGAGACCAGAAAGAGATACTCAGGCTCTGTCGACTGACGCTGGGTAGTACTGGTAGAGCACGTCTACTGGGGGGGGTTGTAACAAGGCTTATGAGATGAACATAGAACAGGAAAGATTGATGTAGCTGCTTGGTGATCTAAACTTAAAGTCGGACTTGCTTAGACTTTTATCAATACCCTAGTTGCTCGTGATACAGAGGAATCCGGGGTAGTGTCGGCGCTAATGCCTAAGCCACGAATCCCCAGACTTGGATCGGAATTCTTATCTATGTTCCGACCTGGGGATCCGGGGTATGGTCCTTCACCTTGTAGTCAAAGGTTCAAATAAATTTCGGGTTATCCGCTTGGAACCTGCTTCTAGCTGCCAGAATGGTTAGGTATTATTTCTCACGAAGACGGTATCTGCATGTCCGGGCGATCAAAATAGGATTTTCTATGACTCCCTACTTTAAATCGGAAGAGCCGAGACACACCATGTTCGCCGAGATGTTATAGGTTAATTATGACAAAAGATACAAGCCCCTTCTAAGCATTGAGAGCACACATCTTAGTATTACTGCTATGCTCCGGCTTTCCCGAGCTACGTTGCTCACCGTACTGTACTGCCAATGCTGGTTCGTAAGAGGAGGCATGCAATGCCCCCGGCTGAGCCGGCGCCTGATCCTCCGATTGCGATAGCTAACTTTTGCATACCCGAAACGCGGGGTATGCGGAAACTACCGTTTGGTTCCGATCTGATAAAGGCAAATTCGTGGAGAGATTTGAGCGTAGAGCAGTTCACAAAGAGGAATTCATCAGAAGAGTTGCCATAACCGTTTGTTTCAAGCCGAGGGTTTAGCCCGTCCATCTGTCTTAGACTGCAGTATCGTGATGGTCCAACCATTGCACTTACAAGCCACTTTAACATGTAACTTCCACGTGATTTAGCGACTGGACAGGTCACATGTTTTGCATGCATTCTTGCATAAGCCTAAGCGTTTATTACGTCACTATCTGCTCTGTCTAATATTGATACCTAGCTGAACAGGAAGAACTGGAACTCTACTCCAAGATAAACTTGATGCCAGTCATGAGATTCCCAATAAACGTCTTCGTAGCACTCAGCGTCGGAAACATCCAAAAGACATGGGGCAACCCCTCGTACATGTCGAGCTTGACCTCAACCCCTTTGCTACGAAGTTCATGCTCCATGGCTACGTTGTCATCTCTCAGAGGATCCGCCCCGCAGGCAACGAGGTAGGTCCGTGGAAACTTGGCGAGATGCGATGAGAGGAGAGGGAACAGCCACTCATCATCGACATGCTTGTCGAGCCCAGTCGATGCTGCATCAGTCATTAGTAGCTGGTCCATGATTTCAGTCCGTCTCGTTACGTACCGTTGATCATCATGGCTGTCTGCCCGTCAATGATGGGGACATCTGTAGCGTTCTCCACCATAGACTTCATAAGGGGCTGGAGATGCTCTGGCACGTTGGCTGGGTGGACTGTACCTCCGGCCATGTTGATTACTCCTTTGAGTTGTCCCTCTCGTCCAAGCTCAATGAGCTTATGGGCTGTGGCAAGGGAGAGCGTACCACCGCATGAGCTACCAAGCATAAATACGCGCTTTTGGTCTCCTCCGAGCTTGGACGCGTTTTCGTAAGTCTGTGGTCGCGGGTTAGAACTCCTTCTGATGATTGGGAAAAAGTTCAGTTACCCATGAGAATCCATCAAAGGCATCCTGGAATACAACCTCGATATCGACTGCTGGGGTAAGACGGTACTCAACAGAGACGATTATGCAAGGATACAAAGATGCAATCAGTCTGCACAAGCCATCTTCCATCTTAATAGATCCATCAGAGAAGCCGCCTCCATGACAGAAAACGCCAACTGGCAAGGCTTCATTGGAGTCTTTCGGCTTGTAAGTACGAAGAGTAACATTCTCGTTGATTTTCTCATCCGCTGAATCCTGTAAGTTGAAGATGGAGCCTCTGATATGTTCTGCACTTACCAACCTCAAGTCCATCGTCTCGATGAGGAGGTAGATGAGCTTTGATATACTTCCCAATGGCTTCTCCACCAGCTCGATAATTCTCCATGGTCCCGCCGAGGACAAGGCGGCCACCAAGTTCTTTCTCCACCTGCGACGGGTCAGCTTCGTGAATGCTTCTACAATGGATGCAGTCTAACCTCTAGCCACTCGGGAGCTAAGTAAGGCGCCATTTTGGGATATTATGATTTTTACAGAGAGCTGAGGCTAACGGAGGTAGTTGAGATCTAGGTGGGTATGTGTTGCTGATTGAATAGAGATTGTGCTGACAGATTGAGTCAGTCGGCTGGATGACCGTTTATGTCGAAACCGCTCTTCTGTGGCTACTGTGCCGGACCATCCGAATAGCTGTTACAGCACTTCCTTGCATCCAGGGTTTGTGTAGAAACAATTCTTAGCTTTCACGGAACAAGTTCCGAATTTGCTGGTGAAGGCTATGACATAGCTTTACACAGTCTATGCTGCCACGCATTCACTCATAAAGATCGACATATGTTCGCGTCTTCCGGCGGGAAATCCGCAGAGACAAAGAGCAGCATGTTGACACTTGGAAAGAATTGCTCCGAGTTCAGTATCGGATCCACCTCGGTTTGGCCGAGACGAAACGGGGGCATGTCGGAAGTTCCGAATTTCCAAATAGGGGCTCAACAATTCCAGGCGTCACGCGATGCAGTCTCGGGATTATCGACTGCATCTACGGATAAATGTAACCCACGAAGTAGTATCTAGATATCCTTATCTCAGTGCTGCAAAGACAGAAACGACAGAACAATAACGAAGCTCACGAAACCAAAGTCAACATGAACAAATGTATCTTTGTCGACGACTCCTGCGATCTCTCTATTCGCGACATACCCGAAGCGTATCATCCTAAAGATGGCCAGGCCCTGGTCAAAGTCGAGTACTCAGGCATCAATCCAGCTGATCTCAATCATCCTAAGGATCTGGGCATGAAGAACAACGTATGCGGCTACGAAATCTGCGGCACCGTCATTGAAACAGGAAGGACTAGTCGCTACGCAGTAGGGGACGTCGTCTTTGGATCCAACCATCCCGGACGCTCAAAACCAGGATATCATGGCGGTCATCAAGACTTTGTCATCCTAGAGTCAAATCTGATGTCAGCAAAATTACCCGCTCAGCTGCCTCGGCCAGATGCTGCTGCTCTCAGTATTATGGTGCGCTCAGCGGCAGATGCGTTGCTCAATCATTTCGAGATCCCTTTCCCTGATATAGGTGTCCATGGGCCTACGCCCACTGAAGCTCTGTTGGTTTGGGGCGGTGCGAGTAGCGTGGGAAGTGCCGCGATACAGCTCGCAAAGGCTATGGGAGTGAAATGGATATTCACGACTGCTTCACCTGCAAACCACGAGGCACTACTTGAACTCGGCGCAACAAAGTGTTTCAACTATCGAGATCCAAATGTCGTTGATGCTATCAAGGCTTCATGCGAAGTAACCAGCGTCAGCATCAGATATGTCCTAGACACTGTGTGCAAGACAGGCAGTCCTGGCACCATTCAGCAGTGCGAGGCAATCGCTACAGCGCCAGATGTCACACTCGTCAGTACCCTACCCCAATTCAGTAAGCCACCTCGATGGAGAATGGTTTTTGCTTCGAGGGAAACCGACAATCCTGTCCCGTTCGAGTTTCCGGGTGGAAACAAGGCAAATCCCGTATGGGAGGCTCGGCTAGAGAGGGCGGTTGTTTGGGCCGCGATGAACTACGGGACGCAATTCCGAATTCCTCATGTCAAGATTGTGGAGGGGGCTGAGGAGGGCATACAGGCTATCAAGGACGTGAATGAGGGAAAGATCAGCTTGACCAAGGTTGTCATCAAGCACCCGCTTTAGGTTCTATCGGCCATGTATTTATTTGCTCCTCACCGTGAAAGCTTCTGGGTAAAAGCTTATATTGGTGAGAAAGAATACCGTGTTCTCATTTATCAACTGTGTTCGCAGCCCAAGGCTGCAGTCATTCCCATATATTTTCTTCTAGGTTATAGGGCTTATATCGCCGAGGTCTCAGATGTAGCTATTATTGGCCGGCCAGTTTTTGTTCATCCCAAATAGTCCAAATATACTATCATCCAGAGTCTGAAGATCGACTGTTTACCGTTTAGTATTCCATCCCTATCACGCTTGGAGGCTATAAACTTACTTGATCCAACACCTTGAGGATCCACCAAAAGCTGCCCCATATCTATATCTCCAAAGTCTTGTAATGTTGGCGTGTTGATATCTTTAGGCATGTGAAGGCGCTCCCCGATCCTGATAAGTTGTTCAAAACTAAAGCACAAATTGTTCGATGCAAAGGTGCGACATTTCGATACCTGAAGTATCCTGATCGCTTCTTGGAATGCGTCTCTGCTCTCGTGTCCATAGGTCTCTGGGTCCTGAGAAACGACGAGCAGGATTATAGCGAGTGATGACACGGTGAAATATTCGTATGAACTTCGAAGACACTTCAGCGGGACTGCCTTGTTGATCACACCAGAGCACAGAAATATGGTAGCCTTTGCGCACTGGATACAGACTGCTGCGGCTGCTGTCTTTTCTCGGTCACCTTTATATGAGTGAAGGAGGGGTTTGCGTAGTAGTATTCGAGCGTGACAGATTCGTACTTCTAGAAAGGTTTCCAGGTCATTCATAAGTAATTCATTCTGTAGGGGATCCCAAGGTCTGCTAGGTAACGCTGTGGAGCGGGCCGCTGTCGTGAGGTCTTGGAATTGGTCGCGTAGCCGTTGGACTTTGTAGTCGAGATACTCTTTATGCTGTCGACCTTCTGCAACGCTCTTGGCTGAAGGCCTCAGCAGTCCAATTATCTCCGAGTTGAGACGCGTGTATTCCATGGTTACGACTAAGAACGGAGCTGATGTTCCCTTGTTGAGAGTCAGAAAGTGTTAGCCTACAGGATCCAGGTCGACTTGACTCACAAGATCAAAGCACCTTTCGTCTATGTCTTGGTCCTTCGTGGTATGAGGAAGATCCGTTGCGAAGGAAAATGTTCGGTCTAGTACGTATACACAGCAAAAAAGCTCTCGTGTGGAGAACGCACCAGCGGCTTGCGTTAGATTCTGAACCACGTCCGGTGCTTGATGAAAGCCAAGCTCAAAACATGTTCTTGACGCCAGACTAATGAGCCGCCACGCCTTCATATGCTCAGACTTGTGGAAGAAATATAAACTCTTTATTTCGCAAGCAATTAGTCAGGAAGCTGTGTCGTCAGGTTGGACATCTCACCATCAAGGTAGCCATGGTAACGTCGTCGACATCAGGGCCTCCGCCCGTAACGACCTTCTCCACTGACCAATCGACGTAGCGTTGAAGGTGCCGTGCCAGAGGACTTGTGTTATCATCCTCGATGAGGAGAGTGAGCCCAAAGAGAGCTTTGAGAACATCTATCTTGGTCAGGGTGATCGAAGCAGGCTGTAATGTATGACCCGCTGAACGCCCAAAGACTGCACCCAAGACCTGTTCTGTCGATTGGAGGTCAACACACGGGTATATCGGATGAATGGTCTCCGCAAAGGTGATGAAAAGATTTCTAGCTCTTTCGTAACCGAGGTCTAGAACAGATTCCAGGCAGTCGTCGTTCGCGGAAGCAAGAGATTGCTCCAAAGTCAGACATGGTTTGTTCGTTGAACCTTGGACGTCCTTCTCGGCTTGGTCCACTATACCTTTAGCTTCAAGGCATGATCTTGCCAAGCTAAAAGTATTAACAAAACTTGAGCGGCGAGCCGTAGGGGATCTGTCGGTAGCTGCAGGGCTTTGTAGCGAGGCGCCCAGATTATTGCCGGTTTGCGCAGGTAGACGAGATGCTTCACCCGAGGTAACGCCGCCGGAAGTCGCAAATATCTGAGGCGTCGCGTCATTTTCAGTTGATGGAGAGTACTCCGCCTCTCTAAAGAAAAAAATTGATTAGATCATATTCCTTCTGGACTTGATGTAGAATCCTACAAGCTCATTTCTGTAGGCATTGGGCTCATGCTAGGTATGTTGCCACGACGAGGGTAGGAACACTCCACGCCACGCTTGGTACAGCGCTGGCAAGGCCATTGACCGTCACATTTAACTTTTCGAGACTTGCATAGCATACTGTAGCCAGTATATTAGCATCCTGTATATTTGGAAAGAGGGTTAGGAAATACCATGCGACCAGGGCGTATTCGTTGCGCTTTCGGCGTCCGCCTCGGGTGATTCGTTGGGTATCTGGTACATCGTTTATGGCGTCAATCGATAGTGACATGGCAGTTCTAACTTCTAAACTTTGTATGTTGTTTAGAGTTAGGTTGGGTTGCATCGCAGTTATGAAGCGAGGTAGTAGGACAATAATTCGGTCACGTGGGCAACCCCGCGCTCTAGCCAAAGGACCCCATACAAACTAACGTTGTTTTTCACTCGGAAGCAAGCCCGCTATCGAGAAATTGGTACCAAATTGAATGAAACTCAGAAGTCTTGAAGGTCTTCGTATTTTGTCATGGACGGCAGATGACGAAGCTATATAGGTAACTCTCATGACTGCCTTTTCAGTTCCCGTCCGTTTGCTGCATTCTTCCTCATCACCTCCAACGCTTCATCCATTAGTCCACATGCTTCCTTCCATGCTGGTCTCAAGCTCACTTTCTCCCACCAGTTTCGCAGATACGGCAACTCGGCAAAGAATATGTCAGCTCCCTTCAGGTCAATCAGCTGTGACACCCAGGGCATAGACCAGATATCGGCCAGGGTAAATTCTTTGCCACCGAGATAACTACGGCCAGACAATATCCCGTCCATGGCCTTCAGCGCGCCATTTAACTCATTCCAAATATCATCCAATGCCTTTTCTCCTACTCTGGGAATACCCAGTACTCTATTAGGAGTAATAATTAGCAACGCGATCAGTGACGGACAATACGAAAAAATGGTTGACTTGCGGTTTAATGACGATATCTCCGCAGTATTTCCACGCTGTAGTAGAGAAATAGCAAACCTCCACCGAGGCAGCTTCTTCAAATGAAGCCATAGCCTCTACATCGGAGATTTCTGGCATTAACGGGTTTCCGTGGTCAGAGTACACGGCAGCGATATAGCGGGCAATCGCCCGGCTTTCTACGTAACCTTGGTAAGTGGCATGAATCTTGGAGGAAGGGTCAAGTTCATACCACAGACTCGAAGGATTCTCTCGCCTTGGTCATTTAGTACGTCCAAGATTGGCACTTTGCCGAAAGGGTGTAGTTTGCGGTGTTCAGGCGTCTTGTTGGCCAGTTAGCATATTGCATGGTAGTCAGTTCCATTCAATTCGTGGTTCCTCATACCCGAGTCTTGAATTTGAGAATGTCGATATGCCTGTATTCCCAGGTAAGGCCTTTCTCGAGTAGTGTATGTGCGGCGGTGATTGAGTACGGGGAGACATAATCTCCATGGAGTATATATTTGGGCGACCTGGGCACGCACGATTAGCACGAATAATAAGTCAATAACAGTTGCTAGACTTCTTACATCTTAAAATTAATTGATGTTTGTGAGTTTTAATTGCCACAGAAGCACATTGATAATCTTATCTAGGATTACCAAAGATCACTAAATGCTAGTTCTCTTTCATTTAAAGGCATTGTCGGCATCGCAACCCGAAAAACAAAACTCTGAGTTTCAAAGTCTGGGGTAGGCAACTGTGGGGTATGGGGTTCGGTAGTTCCGAGACCGACCAGTTTGTATTTGGCTAGCCTCCGAGCTTGCCGATCCCCTTGCGACGTGTTTTGCTTTGGGCCAGGTTCATCCATCTCCTGTCCCTTCTCGGCTCTGAATCCTCATCTGTGTAACTTTGGCATCGGAAATCTGATCACGATTTCCGAGGAGTCAATACCAACTTTGTAAGCATGGAAATACCGCTAGGCTGGAGCTCTAATCATCGGATAAGCCGCTCTCCATCGCTTGCAAGATGGAAGTTCCGAGCTTTCTCAAGTTTCCGAATACAATGGAACCCGCGGACCGTTTGCCTGAATGTCTGACAAGCTTTTCTTAGACATACACTTTATCAGAAAAAATCCGTATCAGAGTGTATAATACAGCTTTAGAGACCATTTGGTTGAAGCAAAAGACATCATCCTTATCTTAGAACGCGACACTTAGTATTATCTTTCATAACCATGAGCCCTGATATCCTTGATTCGCAAGAGCTGGCCAACAAGCTGACTCAGGCCAAAGTGTGGAGTCAGTTCTATCAGAACTATAATCCAGACTACAAAATCTCAGACAAGACTTTTGGTAACCCATGTCAGTCCAGACTCTTCCCTTATGATTATCTAGATACTATTCATGCTGACATATGCTCTCCCAGCCAATCGAAAGATTCGGGTCATCAACATAGGTGCTGGCCTCTTCGGCATCAATCTCGCGTACTGGGTTTCCAACAAGTGCGAAAACTTCGACCTCACTGTATTCGAAAAGAGTAGTAAGCTAGGAGGTGTCTGGAACCATAACAGATATCCTGGAGTTGCATGTGATGTCCCATCTCACGTGTATCAATACAGCTTTGCGCCGAATCCAGATTGGCCCCGTTTCCTCAGCCCGTGAGTTGGAAAGTCCATGGAGAATTCCGCTGGTACTGACTGAGCAAAGAGGTCAAGACATCCAAAAGTACCTCCAGAAATGCGCCACCACATTTGACCTTGACAAGTATATCAAGTTTCATACCAGGGTTCTGAAGGCTGAGTGGCATGAGGAGGGGTTCTGGCGCGTCTTTGTGCGGGAAGAGCTACCAAATGGCGAGCATCGGGAGTATCACCAAGATGCAGAGATCTTGGTGAATAACGCTGGAAGTCAACATGTCTATCAGTGGCCTAATGTTGAGGGCCTCGAGAAATTCAAGGGAACAGTGAGTTTACAGACTGCGTGTGCTGATTTTGTACTCACGGATGTTTCAGTTGCTTCACACTGCTGAATGGGATGACCAATTCGACCAAGAGGCGTGGAAGAACAAGACCGTTGCTGTAATTGGCAGCGGTGCCTCGGCAGTACAGGTCGTGCCTAGCATGCAGGCAAGTCACTACTACTTTCGTTCAACGCCTCAGTGTTGCTGACATCCATCAGCCTCATGTTTCCAAGATGACTGTCTTCTCTCGCACTCCGGTCTGGTTTGCACCTGGACTCGCAGGTGATGAGTTTAGCCCAGAATGTACGTCCAAGTTGCTTCCATGATCGAACCCTGGATACTAACTGTGTTCAAAGACTCACCAGAGGACCGAGAGGAGTTCAAAAAGAATCCCTCCAAGCTTCAGGCCCATGGAAAGAGTGTTGAGAGGCGTCTCAATGGCCTCTTCCCAGTTTTTTACAGCGACACTGATCACCAGAGAAATGCCATCAAGTTCTTTTACGATCAAATGAAGATTAAGATCAAAGATCCAAAGCTTCTCCAGGGTGAGTTTAAGGAACATTTGATTCAGCTACATACTAATCTGCTTCAGGGTTTACTCCTGAATTTGTTCCCGGATGCCGTCGCATCACTCCAGGTGACCCTTTTATAAATGCAGTCCAAGAGCCAAACGTCGAGGTCGTCTTCAAAGCCGTGGCAAAGCTGACGGAAGACGGCGTCATCGATACAGATGGCGTCGAACGGAAGGTTGACGCCGTAGTCTGTGCAACTGGTAGGTCTACTCCAAGAAGATCGTTTATAGACATGCTGACCAAAACCAGGTTTCAATGTCGACCTCATTCCACGATTTGAGGTCATCGGGCCAAACGGTCTCCTTATATCTAAGTTCCTTAAACAGAGCCCGGACAGTTACATGTCGGTCGCTTTAGCGCAATTCCCGAATTACTTCCACGGTAGCACTGGCGCCTACTGGCCCTCTGCCAACGGATCTCTCATCGGACCCATGGACGCAGTGGCCAACTACGTAGTCCAAGTCATCCAGAAGCTGCAGATGGAGCACAACATCATCAGCGTGGTGCCCAAGCAAGAAGCTATGGACGACTTCGTGGAACATGCTCAGACATGGTTGAAAGGCTGCGCTTGGTCATGGGACTGCCCAGCTTGGTACAAGACACAGACTGGCCCGTTGAAAGGCCGAGTGAATGTCATTTGGCCTGGTATAACACTGCAGTTTGTCAGAGCCTTGAGAAAAGTCCGTTGGGAGGACTATGATATCAAGTATGCTGCCAGTGGGAAGAAGAGCGCAAACCGATTCTTGTATCTTGGCGACGGGCTTGTCAAGGAGACGTTCGATCACGAGATGGATGACACGCCGCATATTCATCTCGGGGCTATCGACCCTAGGTGGGCTAAGGCTGCTGGGCTGACCTTTGTCGATGGCATGCAGAGATTGAATGACTGTGAGGTAGTCACCAATGGTAAGGCTCTGTAGGAGTAAATAGCTGCAACCATTTGCCCAAAGGAATAAAGACATGTTCAATGATTATTTAGCCTCAACTTGCTTGCCTGGATCATTTTCGAATGCCTGCAAGATCATGTATTTCATATACTAGCTTTGAGGGATGGGGAAAGTGTTATCACACGCAAGGTAGATAAACCTTCTCTAATATTGACTCCTATCATACTGGCTTACTATAGGGGCCTTGATTTTTAGGCCTCTATCTTAAGGATTAAAGGCTTAATGGTCCCATATAAGGCTGACAGTAGGGGAAAAGAGAATGTAACCTATTTTTACTGCTGCACCTAGCCTGAGCAAGAAAAGAGAACGCTCGAGAAGGAATATCGTCTCCGGATCTATAGGTGATGATTTACACAAGATCAGTACTCCGAGACTACTAGCACTTAAAATGGAGGCGGGCTAGGTAGTGCTATCTTTCTACTTTTGTCGTATTGCAACTTGAAGACCATACCCTCAAGCGCAGCTCCCGCCGCCACCGTCCCGACCATCACAGCTGCGCTTGCAGACGAGATCCCCGGGTTCGTTTTGAAGAAAAACGCAGTGAAGTAAGCAACGCCCGCCAATGTGTTGAGCCCCGAGGTTATGAATCCTGTTTCCGTTGCATCTTTATCATAATCCTCCCATGAATCCGCCGCCTTTGTTTCCTCAACGCCAACAGCAATGGAGAGGCCGAGATTGGCAAAGACTGTCAAGAGATCCAGAACCAGGACAACCTTCTCCACCGAGCCTTTTCCTTTGACGAAGAAGGCAAATGTATGGTAAAAGCCTCGGAAGCAGGATATAGCGCTTATCTGGATTGCATGATTAGGAGTCTGGTTTCGCCGATACTAACTCAAAGGTACTTACTGCATTTCGGTACGCAGCCCCGGGCATATCATTCTGTTCAGGTATTGCCATCAACGACCCTATGATATCAACAACAATACCAAAGACGTCAAAGAGAGACGAAGGTCCTTCATCCAACTCGTCCAGGACATCGTCCAGTCCCTGAGTAGCAGTTTTGTAGAGTAGCTTGATTAGACTAACAGCGCCTGACGTCAACGTGATGCCAACAACAACCTCGCCGCAGAAGATTGTCCAGTCAGTTTTCGTGCTGTAAGGAACACCATTCCCCTCAATAAGGCCCCTGATGAGGCTGGCATCCATCGTGGCGAAAGTCGGCGGGGCTTTTCCAGTTATGAGTTTTGCGAAGATAGTTGTTGGGATAGCAATGATCAGGGAGACTGCGTCGAAAAGCGTCAATGCATGACCACCACTTATTTTCTTGTAGAGCCAAGAGAAAATAGGGATGTTTATCTCGGCATTGCCTAGTTCGGAAAGCTTCTGAACGAAGACCTTGACGAGTTTTAATAGGCCTATGACTATGGCCCTTACGGATGCGATTCCTGCCTTGACAATGCTCTTGGAAACCTTGATGATGTCGTCACCGTTGATTGAACCGTTCTTCATGAACAGCATAGTTATGTCCTGACCGAGTTGGCTCATGGCAGCGCCGAGCTTGGCGATCTCGGGCGCCATGAAAGACTCCCAGAACTTGGTAGCCTCATCCGACTTTGTGCTCCCTGGTAACTGATTAGAAGTCAAGTCTAAAAAGAGCGATGTATTCTTTAGGTCACCTTGAAAGTCTGCTTTGGTACTTGTGCTAGCACCCCCGTTTCTCAGTCGCTCTGAAGCCCACGTAGTTGCAGTGGACGACTGCGCGTCTGATACCTTCTGGTCACTGGGCATGTTTTCTCCGCCAAGTTTCTTATCCAATGTGATGCTAGAGCCAAACTGGTCCACTGTGCGCTCTAGCGATGTGAGGAAGCCGTCCACCTTGGTCTGTAGGCCGTCTATCTTAGTTGCGGCATAGCCTAAGCCGGCTGTGATGGTGCTCGAGATGGTATTTTTAGTGGCCAAGATGTCGCGCCAGTTGAACATGAACCCGATAAAATCTACTAGTTTCTGCCATCCTACCTTGACCTTTTTCCAGATCTATAAGAGTCTGTTAATGCTGGCAGTGTTATAGAGGGGACCTCATCAACATACCCATGTAGCGACTTCGCAGATCTTCTCGACACAGTCAAGGACAAGTTTCTTAACTTCCCCTGTAATCTTGCAAACAAACATCCAGACCTTACCTGCAAAGTGCATTAGTAACGAGTTAAACCGGAGTACTGGACTATGATTTTCATTACCTGCTTTTTCAATGACCCATTCTTTGACCTCATTGAATTTCTCCCTTAGCCAGTAGAACGCATCCATGAACGCGCTGCCGGAACTCTGTGTCGAGACTTGATCGCTGGCTACCATGTCCGAGTCTGCTGCGATTTTCGGATCTGACTGCGCAGACAATGAGGAATTATGTGACTGCATTGAACTGTAGACCCCCAAGAGACTCTGAAGACAGCCATGGGCATTTTTCATCAGGGCCTCATCGCTCTTCACATCCTCTTCAAACAAGTCTTCTCCAGACTGTGTTTTGAGGTTCTTGAACTGGTCCAAAGACTTGATCCATTCAAGCTTCTGACCTAGAAGCTGCATGGGTTTCGCCGAGGCATCATACTCCGTTCGTGTGAATGGCAAGATCTTGCCTTGCTCACCTCTTACTTGATCAATAATCAGCTTCTGTGAGCCAAGACTATCACTTGGAACAATGAAGTCGAGATTGCCCGCCGGATCGCAATCCAACCACATTGGTACAGTGGTAAGGAGAAGATTCCGCCCGTTGAGGAGTATGCTGATCGATGAGGATGCCGAGACACGGATGCTCCCTGAAGATAAACTATTGCCTTTGTCGTCCTTGGCCTTCATAGTTATTGTGTAGCTCTTCAGAGGCGTGGGTTCGTTCGACGAGGGTTGGTAAAATGGCGTCTTTCGCCAGAGTCCAATGTCAGCCGTTTGTTCAATCAGCATGAGATTCCCGGATCGATCGTTGGAAACCACCATCTGTCGGACTGCCTGGCCAGTATAACTATGCGGTGCGGTAATGGCCGCTGAGAAGGAACTGGACAAGCCGGGGGATAATAGAAGGGAACAAGTTGAGGCTTCTGCCACACTATCAGCCTTAGTACGGATGTACCCCAGCTCGCCTTTGTTGTTCCGAAACCAGATAGCTACGTCGTTCTGATCTTGACACAAATGAAGCTGTCTGAGGTTCTGTAGTATTTCGTCGGTGAAGATGAGCTTTCCTGGCCTGTCCCTGGAAGTGGCATCGCTGACTGTTAGATATCTAATACCGTCGGACGCGGCAATCAAAAGACCACTATATCCCTTGTTATTCGACAGCGACGCAATACATCGCGCGCCTGAGCAAGGTAAGCATTGATAGGAAGCATCATTAGAACTGCCAATCAGTTACATACCTTCAGGACAACTGACAGGGGTCGTGAAGGTGAACTGGGTGCCATCAGTGGCATTGGGATCGGGTCTAATGTATCGAGCATAGAGTTTTGTTTTCCCTTGTGTAATATACAGAACATAGAGCCCCTGGCCGTATGAGCTCGAAGCAGGCGCAATGTCCAATATCTCAGACACGTTTTCCGGAGTATCGAGCTCTTTGGAAGCAGACCAGCTTCTGAACCTTGGCTGAACCTGGATATGCCAGATATCCTTTCCCCACGAAATAGTTTGATCTGGCTCCTGATGGATGAGGAAGATGTCCGGGTATATCACATTGCTGTTGGTTCCGGAGAATGGTGCCTACTCCGCATGGGTAAGTAGCTATGAGCGAGGAGCAAGAGTCTTACAGACCATGAGAATCTTTTGTATAGTCCCGAATTGAGCCTCTCCAGGTATATGAGGCAGTGCATCATCACTTTGTCGCAGCAACTCCGGCGCGAAAGGCTTCATGAGATGAAGATACGACTTCGACCCCTTTCCGTCTCCGTATGCAACAGCAAGGTGGAGTCTCAAGTCCCAAGACTGCTCTACATGGAATATTTGAACGTAAGCATCCTTCGGCAAGCCGATTAGAGCGTGTATATCAAACAGCTGCGAGTGGCCTTCTGCGTCTCGACGCACTGATCTTGTAAGATAATCTTGAATGGAATTGCCCCTCAAAAGATAGGTCTCTTACGTATCTGGAGCCGAGGTGACGGCCGATCATTACTAAGACAAAAGACCATTGGCATCCGTTTGTGATCGAGAACAGTAACGTGATGGCTACCAGCGGGGACGGGAACGGTAGACACGTAATTGGTCATCAACTCTGAGTCGATCTTAATGGTAGCCATGCTTGCAAGATAGAGATGATATGCGTAAGAAATCGGCAATACCAGGATCAATAGAGAAATGGCGAGTTATGTGATATCAGTAGTAATCTGTAAAGAAGTGATTATTTAACCACTGGCTACATTGTTCGAAGGGTAGCCGTCAAAAGCAGGCCGATACCTCTCGGGGAAGGGGTGTACAACATGGGCCAGGTTTTCTGTCGATCGTTGAGCGTCTTCATTGACTTTGATCCCTGCACAGCTGGGAAGGATGTGTCTCTCAAGCGAGTCGCACATATAAAGTCCGATATCAAGGCATTGTCACAATTTGAGACATTTCATTGGCACCAGTATGTCCCTCAATGACTTCATCGAAATCTAGATTGAGTACCGATCGTCTCTGTAACCAAAGCTGAAAAGGCACATACTTCCAAATGCGTAATCCTACAGCACGGGAACTCTCACAGCTGGCCTCAATTTTTCTTCACCGCTGTTCTCATTTCCCGATACAGCCGTGACAGCACTTGAGGCCAGACTGAGATATCTGTTGGTCTGAAGAGATTGGCGTCATTGCTGCAAGATGGCGTATATCTACCAATTGAAAGTAGAGAAGCCTCCTTGTATCGACGATACCCCGCTTGTTCTAGGCGCGGCCCGTTCTGTGGCTTAGCTGAAGCAATGCAGATCTTTCTGTTTAAAGGGAGTTAGTATACATATCATATCTAGTCATGTCTCACATTTCCTGTACTGACCTACAGAATGTGCTTGATGAATCCATGTAGCCCAGCTGTGGCATCCTCTCAGTCTTGTAAATGTTACATGTGACGGTATTCGTATAGTGTGCGAGCGAATGACACTCATGATTCTACGGATATACTTTTGTTAAGTATCCCATGTGCTGATGCAGAGACAAATAAGCCAAGCTCGTTCACCCATGAATCAAACACTACCTGTCTCATCTTGGTACATTCCCTGCACCTTTCTCCTCCATTTACCCCGTTATTTAGTTATCATATCCTATATCCGGTTGGATATGAGATCCTAACATAATCTTTTGTTGAACAAGATTCGCCCATATCGAATTGCCAACTAGTTATACCATACGACCACCCTTCTTACGCCTTTTACGGAGCGCATTTCCCGCTGCAATGGGTGATCAGATCTGGAAAATAAAGGTCTTATGGGCTCCGCTTCATTATAACCTGTACTGACGCGATTCATTTCATAGATTGAACCTTACGACCAAGTACTTGCTTTGTATGTTGCTTGAGGTCATAGGATATCAAAATCTGCACAATGAACTAACAATCTCAACAGGACGCAGCACATGATCAATGAAGGTATCAGCAATCTATATAGACTGCTTGAAGATGGTAATGAGATCGATGGTGCTGTTAAGCCAAAGCCTGGTAACGCGTATGCCGACGAAAATAATTGGGTCAAGAATGTCATCTTTGGCGAGCCTTGTGTCATTGTTCAGCCAGACTACTCCAATGTTCGTTCTGTCAAGTTTCGTATGTGGATGAAGTCGGGTAAAGCACAGATCAGGCGTTTTATCAAGATGGATGACGACACGGGTGAGCCTATCACCGAAAAGCTGCTTCTTGAAATCGAAGATTGGCACGTCACAGTTCCAATTGACGTTGGTAGGTCCAAGAGATGTCCATCAACTGCTGTTAAGTCGCTGATCATCAGGGTTCGTGGCGTTGGACAAAACGACACCTCGCGGCAAGGCAGTTCTTGATCGCAGTGCCGCAAAGGGAAAGCCTGACCATTCTATAATGGAGTTCTTGTTGGATCTGGAGAGCATGGCTTGGGGAGATGGGTCTTGGGAGTTCGGTGAGTGGGGGGAGAATGACTGGATGATAGACCAGGATGGCAAGCAACACCGCCCACCTGGATGGAAGCTTGGGACCTCTCGAAGCTATACTGACCTGCACCCTGACTTTCAAAGGACTCTGGAGTTTTGTTTCGGGAAGATTTCACGTAATTTGATGCATTCGAACTTGCTATCGATGGGCTTCGCAGTGATCGCCCCCAAGGGTAAGACCCTTGTCCTTTTGTTACCATACTGAACAACAGGCAGTGACTAATACTCCAGCTAGCTAGCCAGCGTGCCACGTTCGAAGTAAACAATGTCCGTTACATGACCTATCCCTGGACAGATCCCGAGACCAAAACCAGTGCTCCACCAGGTCTCAACGGTAACGGCCGGTTGAACTACTTGCTCTATCTTGAGACTGTAGGGCAAAACACACCGCCCCCGGACTCGGAGCGAGGTGCGGTACTTGATACACGTATGGGTAACTGGACAGACGGCCGAAAGCCTGGGACAGACTCGCCATCCAAGTTCGGGACCTTTATCCTGTCTTCCGCAAATTTCATGGAATCCTTCGTCAATCAAAAGCTGTCAGCCATCAATCGCATCATGTCTATGAACATAGACCAAGTCACATGCTGGGCAGATGACCACTTTTTCACTTACGACTGGGAAGTTACTGCTACATATTTCGTCGGGCACGAAGACGCCAGCAAGGATTCGACCACATATGCTTTAAAACAGCGAGAATTCTCCGTCGGGAAAGACTGGCCCCAAACTGCCAAAGATTTCTTTGATGCCTATACAGGTGCACCTGCGGAGGGCTCCAAGGTCTGGAGACACCAGGACACGCAATGGCGTGATTCTTCACTTCGTGACTACACCCACAAGGGAACAGTGGAGATTTGGATGAGTGGAGATAGTAGGTAGCCGACTCTCCGTTTGTCCATCTGTAACCACTAACGGATAATTCAGCAATGACTCTCGCTAGAGCCTACACAACTGCCGGCTCCAACACTATTGTATACGAAGGCCGTCAATGGACCAGATTTGAGTTTACAATCGACCCTAGCTCAGTCGACCCAAATATCAAAAAGAAGTAAGTCTGTTACAGGTGATGAAAAAAACCCAGTTCTCTTTGACGATATACAGAACCAGCTCGGAGACTTGTCTGAGACTGTATATCACCACAAAGAACTTGGTACTTATATAAAGCTCTAAGTTTGGACGCTAATCAAGCACCCCATCTCCAGTATTATAGCTGAAACCAAATGGGCCGTTAAATTCCAGATGCAAGAGGTCACGGATGGCGGCTTGCAATTCCAGGTGGACATTGAACAACCCACCACATCCTTCCGGGGAAACTATGAGTTTCTAGCAAACTTCAGGCAGGGCTTCGAGAAAGGTTACGAGGCCGCTGGCAGAAACTTCGAGTGGTATATCAACTCTATTCGTAACTGCCTACAGGGACAGGAAAGGTTCACGCTTCCGGCATCCGGTGTTTTCTTCTTCAAGGACCCCCTCATGAACGCGCAAGGCGATCTGGTCTGCAGTTTGCAATACAACGGGTCAGTTGCATCACGGTCTAAATACATCTTGTTACTAACATTATTTAGTAATCCTCAAGTCGGTCAACCTATCAACCATCATGCAAACGTTGTCCGTGGTTCCATTCCTCGAGGTGATTTTATTAGTTTGCCGGGAAAAAGTAAGATTGGTGTGGGGGACACAGAAAAGTCATCTAGGTCCTAGAGCATTATGAACTGACATATCAATCTGCTGTTTTTATCTATAAACTAGACACTTTGGCAGTGGGTATAAAGCCCCTGCCGCCAACATATAATTTCTACCGCTCTACAGATGAATATTCTCAGACTTCTATTAATTATAATAGGCGTGATAGTACTCTTTTTCTACTATATGTTACCAAGCGATCAGTTGGCCGCTAAGGTATAATACTCAAAGCAATTGACAACCTTTACGAAAGACATAGATCTAGTCCTACGACCCGGTGATAGAAGGGCCACATCGGCCGCCGCTGTAAGTGACCTGTTCGTCCAGCCAGCACTTGTCCAGTAAATTTCACCCTCTGAGGTTCTGGTGGCGGACGGCACATGCCAGTCTTACTGATAATGGCTAGTCTTGCTACAAAAGAAGGCTCATGATTTGTCCACTGCTCAATCCCTGATTCAGCTCTGTCAACCCTTGCATTCAGCTACGACTGACCGGTAAGCTTATGCCCGCGAATTTAACATAAATGCATAAATCAAATAAAGAATCTCTAGGCTGTACCAAGCTAGTTTGCGAGTCACGCAAATATAGATACTATTGTTGTTCTACAGTGGGAGCCGAGAGTGAAGAGGTGTTGAATGACCACGTTTGTTTGCTTAATTCTCGCTCAGGCCTGGGGGGAGGATGTCAATGTCACCCACCTTTAACCAATATCTGATCATGAGGGCTCTGTGCGCATTGTCTGGGCTGACTGCCCATCCAATGACACTAAGGAGTACAGCAGACCATTTGCACTAGTTTCTATTGGAGGGTAGCATCAAGCCTCGCCAATTTATTGTCTCACAGCGACCAATTCTCGATTTTCAACCCTGGCAAGGCTGCAAGCAGGCTGCGAGACTATCGACAGCCACTGAAGCCATTTCACAATCCAGACTCAGTCGAAAGAAGGAAAAAGAAATACGAGGACACCACCCAATTCTCTCAAGATGATATTGCAAGACAAATAAAGGCAAGCCTTCATCCACAATCAATTTCAAGGTTGCTTCTGCGCTTCACCGCACTACCTGAAATCATGAAGTCCTCTAATCACTATGGCCAAGAGCCTGAACCTCATTATACATACCAACCAACAATACCTACGCCTACCACTGAGGTTCCAAATCCCACCGCCCGAATCCGTGGGGTCGTCAGGGAAATTTGGCTCGCATGCATAATATCGTCTATTCCTCTCATTGCCTTCTCTGCTTTACTTCTCGGCCTGGTCTTTCACTACCAAGTCATCCCAAAAAATCCCAACTCTCCCAGCTTCCAATCTGCAGCATCTGCAGATTCTAATGTCATTTATGTTGACTTCCCTGCTACCACCCTGATAATCGTCGCGTCATGGTCTAGCACTATGGCGCCACTCATTCTGCCTTTTCTTCTGACTCTGGTCTCATTCCCCGTGTCTAGGACATTGATTCAGGCCAGTCAGAGCGGCGATCGAACCCGACAGCCGACTCCACGGCAGTATGCCCTCATTCTTCGCATCATGAGCAATGCCTCTTTAAGCGCCTTATGGAGTTGCATAACCTATTTGTTTACCTCCAAAAGGAAGAGGGCACCAATGACACAGCCATTGACATTCATGACCTGGATGCTAGCCCTGGCCTCGCTTCTCAGGTAAGTAGCCAATACTATACCGGTTATGAATGAGACTGAGCCAGTCAAGCATGTTGGTATTTGCGACGGATACATGGTTGCATTTTGTGACCAAGACAGTTCTTCTCACCCAGTTTTCGCCCACAACATTCGGCAGCGGTAGCTTCATGTTCAACGAGAACTGCACAAACATCAACACTACCTTCGAAGGCGGCTGTACTCTCAACAGTGCGGCAGCAAATACCTTTCTGATCAATAGCGAACCATCACTCGAGCTTCTTGCCAACGTCTCCAGTACGAATATGGTGCAGCAGGTCGCTGACTCTACAGGCAAAAGCTACGCTTTCGTTGGTCTTCGACAAACCAATCAAAATGCCAACCTAGACTACACAGCTTCATCTTTCGGGGCTTCCTCCCAATGCCAGGTTGTCACAAAGCATTGCATTAGTGAAGACGGCATTATCGGTCCTCAGGCCAGCTATAATTGCGACTTTGGCCCGGTCCAGGGAGTTATACCGACCACTCTGGTAAATTCAATGGTCCTCACTTACTTCACCGATTCATCAATGAAAAAGAACTCTTCATCCCTGGTGTCGCTGCCAAATCCATACTATTTTACCGCCATTGTTAGCGTCAATCAGAATTTAGGCCGCAATCCCAACAGAGGTCTGCTAGACGATCCTGACATAGCAAGCGGTCTCCACGGATCAACTCTTTTCGCATTACTTTGTAGTACCAAAGTCCTTGACTGGCGATACACTTCGATAAACGGATCCGTCAAATCTTTTTCATACTCGCCGAGCAATGCATCTACTACCAATATCGTGATGGGGACGCAAGGATATACTCACGTCGGCGATTCCTATGTCCTCCAACAAACAAGTCTTGACGTCTGGCAGAGCGACACGGCACAAGAGGTAGCCGACAAATTTGCGGAAACGTACAGTCGAACCGTCATGGGTGCAATCGGAGGAGCTTTACTCTCTGCGCCAGCCGAAGAGGCTCAGTCACGATCCTCAAAGCTGGTAGCTAAGATTCCCAAAGGACCCCTTGCATGTCTACTGGTTGCCAACTTGCTGCTTGTGATACTTGGACTATTTCTTACAGTTCGAGCATTTTTGGCCTCAAGCAGTGATGTTGGAGACGTACAAGCGAGACTCGGCATTACTGCGCTCGTTGCGGCGCATTTCGAGGCAGATAAAGGGGAGGTTGCAGTGGAAAAGGTAGATCATATGTTCCAAGAGAGAAATGGGGGTGACGGACCGCGCGTGACTGTACAAAGGAGTGCTTTGGGTGGATGGAAGTTTTCTAGTTACCGGGCTGTATATCATAGCTAGCCTCGGTCGTTCAAGTCACAGCTTAAGTAAATCGCATAGCCCATTCTGCAATCGCTAGAACCGATAACTGTGGCCCAAAATGACTACATATTTGATTAACGCCAGATGGAACTCGTGTTAACAACACTTTCTCAACCCTGCATGAAAGGTCGGAAGAAAGCTGCGGTCCATAAGGCAATGATAGGTTTCAAAAAGCGGGGTGAGAGTGTTAGGCAGCCAGACGCTCAGCCGCATGCAAGGCGTCCTGGTATTCTCTCCATCTTCTCTGCAGTGACCTATGATAGGAATTACACTCGTATTAGTGCTTACCAGGTGATGATGTGTAACGGCATAATTCAAATCTAAACCAATCAGAACTTGCCATGTCATAGAACAGGTTGAAAATACATTTCCAATTCATAATTCTTTGTTGCTACCACGGTCGTGTCATTCTGATGATGTCATGTCCATTTCTGATTACACCAAGCCAACTTAACTTCAGTGCCAACTCGACCTGTCAGTAGCAGTAGTACAATACCTGTAAGAAAGGTTTGACAAACTCCGTCTGCTTCAATATTGGACAAATATCGACTATGGCAAATACTCTCACCCTTTCGTCTGCGGTTGTCGCCGGGGGCCCGTTTGAGCAGCAAGGCTCTATTGACTGGGTTCAAATCGCCAGAATGTCCGTTTCCGTGCCCATCTCTATTCTCGCACGCGTTACAGCCGCCGATATTTCTCCCCTCACGATCGTCATGGGTCAGGAAATGTCGTCCCTTTTCCGATTGTCTGCCACCGGACATGAACGTCTCATCAAGGCACTTGGCGAACTGAAGAGCTTTTCTGCTATCGGAGACGCCATCTGGTTTGGATTCGGCATCAAGCACATAGTCCGAGTCCTGGCAGAGACCCACAAAGGGCTCACATGCCTGACGCTTTGTGCGTGTCTTTCTGAAATCCATACTCCAAAGGCCTGCGCCGAGATACTGATCAGATTGGCCGATGCTTGCGACGCCCCGGATGATCTCCGACCTTCTGCTAGTCAATGGATTAATCTGGTAGAAGCCTGTTCCGGAACTCTGAGGTCGACGACCTTTGCATGCATCGCGGAGCAGTTCATGGCATTCCATCGTCATCACGTGAGCGAGACTTACGCAGACGAGGCTGAAGATGTCGCTAAAGCCTTGCTCGCTGTCGCCCGTGTTTCCTCGGGTGTGCTGAGTTCGGTAACACTTACGGGTGGTCGCTCTTGCGGATGGATCGCTGCTATTGGCTTCTACTTCCTCGGTTTGGAGGTCGAAATTCGAAGTGCCGACAATGCTACGATTTACAAGTCCACAACCAACTATGACTCAATCCGTCTGCTGGTCATATACGAAGCGGCACAGTCCAAGCAGGTCCAGATCAATAGCACCGCATACTTCATAAACTCCCTTGATCGCGTCATTTCCTATGAGCAGCGATTTGATTCTGTTATATCTGGGACCGTCCAGTGGGACAGTTGTCTTTCGACAACGTTCGGTGACTCTTTCAGGGACCTGCTGGGTGCCAGGCAAGAATTTGGACAGCTAATAGGCGCTTCCGCGCGGGTCTTTCGAGGCTTGACCGTTTCGGATACCAGCAGTATCTTTGGGTCTAGTGACCGGGCCTCTTGGTTTGGCTTCCAACCAGGTCAGTACGGACATGGATTTTGGCATTCTACTGCTTCATGGTTCCCTGAACTTTCACCCCTGCGCCCGAACATTGATCTGGAAGCCGACATGTCTGTTGATGGTGCTGTTGGGAAGTATACTCAAGCCTCGAAAGAGTTGGCGAAATCTTGCCAATGTCATTACTGTTCCGGAGACCACTCAAGATCCAAGAGAGGTTACTGCCTTCCTGTACTTGCCGAGACCATTATATTCCTTATATGGAACGTTTCTGCTCTTCAAGTCCATGCCGATCTCAAGCCCTATCACTCTGGCTTAAGATTCATTTACCAACTTCACTGCGGAGAGGCTATGAGTTATCGAAGTTTTGGACGTTGGGATGGAGGCAATGCCCATCGCGAAGCTTACTGGGGAAATATGGTCGATTTTGTACGACGTCTCGGCCTCGATTCAGTATATCATACTGCGCAATTTCTGTTTACCAACCAACTGTATCCCCTCCAAACACAAAAGGCATTTACTGCTGCTTCTATTGGAGGGGTATGCTTCTATTTTGACATATTGCGAAATGTATCAGATTTACCGGAAGAGTCAATGAGACTACATGTTGTACCTGGCGTTATTCAGACGAAAGCCGGACGGCATTACAGGTTCATTGCCGACAAAACGGGCAGGACGTCTGATGGACTTCTAGGGCTTGACTGGAAAGAGAACGATTCACTCTTTACTACCGCTCAGTACAGAGTCAATTACCAAGCTAGCGTGACGGACACCTTAGGTAGCAACATATCCCTCCCCGCACTTTCTATGGACACAGGAAGCTCGGATCTGGAAACCAAACTCTTAATCGAAGAGTCTACTGGTGGCTTGCTTGTTGATATTCACTTCATCAGCTCCGTTGGAGCTTGCCGTGTTGGTGCCTACACCATGCTCAAGGAAATCATCATGAACTCAGGGCTAGTTGAGTGCAGTCATCTCCATTGCGCGCAAATGGCTCAAATCTCTTCTCCTATATCTATCGTGGACGGGGAGGGTTGCATGCCTGTGAATCTCCAACCAAGGATTTATCTCCGAAGACTTACGGGCAATCGTTTGGCGAGATGCATTGGACTTTTGGTAAACAGAGAATGGATGAATGCGCCCATATTGCGCCAGAGGGAGTGTATACCATGTTGTATCAAGGCTGCCAGTAACATGCGATACAATGGTCGGGATTACCCAAAGTACGTTATTCTTTGATCTAGTCGTTACTTTTGATCAGATTGGGATTGGGAGCCGTACGCCTCGATAGCTATAGTATATAAGATGGGTGTTGCGACGTTTGTTAAGCGGAGAAAGCGGCTGTAAATGACAAACTTATCTGTCGTTAAAACATTACACTGCAGCATACAGTACAAAGTATCCATTACAATTGGATGGGGCCAAATCCCAATTTACGCTGGGAATTAAACCGGCTCTGGATGCCTGATACACCGACTCCAGTAGACATACGTCATAACAGCCAACAAATTAGCTGAACAACGATACAACCATTTAACATTGGTCATCCACTGGTATACTTGTTAATTACTTTAGGATACTGCCGCATCTGTCGTTTAGTCCGCAATCTGCGGAGATCAGGCGTAAGTCCCGATTGACGCCAGGTATTTCGAACTCCTTATGTAAATAGTCTTGCGGCTAGCCGAATCACCAGATACATATATATATTCTCTTCCTCCCAAATGTTCTCACACACTCCCTCTTGACTCTTAACTCTATTATAGATACCTTGACTTACTAATTATTCAAGATTCAGAAACCTTCATCCATTTGATCATGTCTTCCGGAAAGCCCGATATCACTCTTTACTTTCTCAATGCAAGCCGAGCGATCCGAATCGCCTGGCTTTTGGAAGAGCTTGATATTTCTTATACACTGGTCACCTCGCCAAAGGCAGCCAACGGTCTAGCGCGGCTAGAGTTCAAAGCCAAGATTCCGGGCCGCCTTGGAACAAGTCCGACTATTCAGGATGGGGATCTGGTAATCCAGGAAAGCGGTGCTATCTTGGAGTGAGTGCTTTTACTGTCTGCTTTGGAAGTATGGCGATTATGTACGCTAATTATGGTAGGTATCTGATTGAATCGTACGACCCTACATCACGGCTATTGCCTGAGGAAGCACATGCAAGAGCAAAAGTCAGGGAGTGGATTCAAGCTTCGGAGGGGACCTTCATGATTAATGCTGTTCCGGTTAGTTTTCTTGTTTCGGGTGCTTAATTGAATACTTTCATTAGGATTGCACTGTTTTGCGACTGTTCGTTGACCTTAATAGATCATCATGGCCCGTTTAGGTATGCCAAAAGAGACCGCGCAATATGTCCCGGGGCTATAAGCTGCGATTGCGCCCATGGTGCGCGGCGCAATGCATGGCTGGAAACAGAACTCGAATAAGGTTCTAGCCAGGGCCAGTTTATTGTCGGGACGGATTTTACTGCTGCAGATATCATGATGGGCTTTAGCATCGAGTGCATTTTTGCCATGAAGCTGGGGACGGAGAGCCAGGATTGGCCGCTTATCAGTAAATGGTTGGCGAATATGAAGGAAAGGAACGCTTATAAGACAGCAGTGGAAAAGACAGGATATTCCATGTAGATCCTTGGTGATAGAGCGAACCTCATGATATGCATGTTATGGTAGTTATTTTCTAGCGCATTCATTTTGATCCCAGTTTAGCTAGCTTCTATCGAAGTTCCTACATAGTGAGGGCTATGTGGACTATCTAAGCTACACTATCAACCGAGATCGTGACGGATGTATTAGATGAATACGGCTTCTTCGATGACTGTAATCTTAACACAGAGCGCGATCCCAGCATGTGAGCAAGTACATGATTTTTATTGATACTGTGTACGGTAGCCTAAGAATTGTCGCAAGCAGAGTAGGCAAGATTACTGTCGCTTGAAGTATAGCCATCGCAAATAGACAATGAGAGTAACTGTATGTTAGGTCAGCAGACTATGTGTAAAGCGAGGCTAACAGATGATCATTCTAATCTAGTGATTCTTACAGGCCTAGAGATCTTTTGTCACATTGCGTCCTGCTCGAAGTAGCAATTTTGTCAAAATTAGCGTAAAAGACCACGTATTAAGCAAGGCCCAAAAACGCATATTGTCATAATAGTATCTGAGCTATAATCTCATCTTCTAAAGACAACACGTCAAACGCCTTCGTCGTCTCATCTTATCCTAGACGTTCCGCTTGGTACCTACATCAAGCTGATAATTGAAGGAGCCATTTTGCCAATCTTTGCGGACCCATCTGCCAAGACAGTCATGCCAAAAAACGCTAGGTCTTGTCCTTGCGCGAACTTTATGTACGCGATCCGTCGATAGTATCGAGACACTGTGACGAGGATTGGCTCCAAGACCAGACAACCAAGTCCTGTCATCGGGCCACTTAAACTCCAATGGGATATCAGTGGAAGTAGAGTGATGATTTCGGGCATATTGACTTGTTCGCCTATCCGGTCTGGATATATTTGTGCATGGATCCGAGCGTAGTCAGAGACCAGGTTGTATCTCGATTCCTTGTCGATCTTGGCGGTAAACAGATGTCCCCTTAGTGTCAAAGTTCCCTCGATTCGATTAAGGTCTAATACTGATACATGTACTGTTGTATCCGGCCAACACGAATGTGGCTCAAACTCGACAGGGGATTGCAGAGATGCCCAGGACCATGATGGCGCTACATAATGCGATGATAAGTCTTTGCGAGGAGATTTCACATAGAAGCCAAGCTGGCGCGAAAGCTCCGCTTTCCACAGACCGAAAGTATACGTGTCGTGAAAAGCTTTCCGAAACAAGTCGGCTACCCCTTCTATTGCATGAAGTCTGTCACTAGCCTTCGTAAGCTCGCAATCCGTATAGTCCTGTACTAACTCTTCCCATTTTCTCGCGATTTCCACTGCAGGTCTTTTGTCTACTGCCAGCGCTATCTTGCCAGGGCCGGTGATTACTGATAGGCATTGGGACTTCGATCGGCCAAGAGGGGGTATACCGTGCGGGAATGTCTCGCACCTCTGCTCAGTGAAGCATTCCCAGAAGACTTGCTTGTCGGCGAAATATAAAACTCGAGGACTGAGAAGTCGCTCTTGAAAAACCCAGCCTCGCTTCAGAAGTTCTTTATCAAGCAATTGGCGGTTTGTGTAGTCGGAATCAACGGCATAGTAATCTTTTGGGGGTGTTGACTTATCCAAGGCGGCACGGACAATTGATGGTTTCAGATCCTCAGTGTTTCGACTACGAAAAAGCCCCCCATGAGGGTCAGTTGACGCAACGGCAGCAAGATTACAAAAGGCGTTGGCATAAACAAGTCGCATAGCTGCAGACTCTCGAGACCAGTCTTCGTTACAATCCTGGATGATACAGAGAGCATCAATCCACAAGAACTTCACCGAAAACCTCCATGCAACCGAGCATGCGTCTTGAAACGTGCGAGGAAGTTCGGCGATGGGGAGCCCATTCTGGAAAGAGTACAGGTTGTTTTTGAGAAGTCGAAAGTTGTTCTTCGAGCCCCACCTATAGCTCAATGTCATGTAGGACGGTGGTGGTTGGGGCTTCTCAAGAAGTGACACAAGCTTCCATTTCCCGTCGCCTTCATCACCGATATCGATAAGTCTGGTAGGCCACCATTTCTCCTCTTTCTGAAGCTCTCGACATTCTGGATGGTAAGTGCGACAGTTGTTGACCCAGTTTATGGCAAGTTCCAGGGTAGGTGATGATGAGGTGCAAGACTCTGCGTAGGAGAGGAGCGAATGGCCTGTTGTGAGATTGCTTAAGTCTGAGAAACAATTATAAGTACAGAGCATGACTTGAGAGGATGCAGTACGAACCGCTTAGTGGACTCAAATGAAAACCCACCAAGCTCGAATTATTCATTCCCCCCCAATCATTTGGTATCTCGTAGTAAACCGTGAAAAGCACCCTTACACCTGTGAGTCTGTAATCATAGGATGAAGGAAAGCAGCCTGTTCCTGCTCCACTGGCCATGGATGCGCCACTTTGTTGTAAGCGCTTGTCAATAGTGGTACAAATGGCACACGCATTGTCTATCGCGCTAAGGAATGATTCGTAAGTCGCATGATGAGAGCCAACTCGCTCATTGTTAAAGGAGCTTTCTTCCAGCACGTCAGGGCATAATGCCTGCTGGCAGGCCGAACAGAGGCGGCTCAATTCCATAAACATATTTGATCAGTGACAAATTCAACTTATAATAATGTAGTTGCGGTAAGAAAACAACAGTTTATACTTAATCTGAGCTTATTTGAAAGAGGGTTTGTGGTAAGCTGGTGCCTGATCGTATTGAGTGGTGCCTAAACAATCGTGGGCAGTTATGATTGGGTATAACTGTCTTACCATACTCAATGTCAAATTGCATTTACCAAGTAAAGGCAAGTTGTGCGATGTGGCGGGGGCTGACCTGTGTCTCTATTCTACATGGCTTCAGTATCTCCAATACTTAGTAATTCCTATATATTCTCTAGAGTAATTATAAGAAATATTATCTTCAATAAAGTAAAATTGTTATTTTGTTAAGCTTAAAAGCTTTAAATCAACGTTAGGATAAATTAGTGTCTTTGTACAAACCTATCTAAATACAGATATAAACCAATTTAGGCACTGCTGCGGTAGGCTACATATAAGCAGCGTTTAAGAGATAAGTATTCTAGGCTCATCAGTAATCCAATCTTTTTCAGATCAGACATCAGTCATTTCTACAGATGTCATGCCACCTGACTGCGTTCCATTTTAAAGCATAAAAGCCGGTCAATCAGCAAAAGGACATATAGAAACGCCCCGATAGAGAGTATCGACTCGATACCATCTGCGCTATAATCTACACGAGGAACAATAGAATTTAAGCTTCCTCTTTGGTCTCCCCATATCAATTAAGTCTAAACCTATCAACCACTCACGTCCCTCACTTACCGCTCAGATACTCTACCAGCCAAGGTCACAACCCCGCTCCAGCGCCAAGAATTCACAAAGTCCCCCTCTAGCGTTAGCGACCTGCCACAAAGAGCAATGCCGATGCACATGCGGCCCGTCCAAATGCGACCTTGCGTCAACGGCATAAGGTTTGATTCTGGAAGGTCACGTCGCAGTTATGCTTAATCTGAGGCACCGGAACTTATGAGCTGTGATAGGCGGTATGGTGTAATATATCTCCTGCCGCGAAAGGTCACGGAGCAAATAGTGTTGTGACGATTGATGGGCTGTGTTACAGCTCCTTCCTAACGTAGCCTTCGGAGGAAGATCACTGTTTTCTATATAAGTTGGTATTTCCGTGATCGACGTTGATGTTTAGCCAAGCTCTCAAGTCACTACAGCTTCAAATCATAGACTTTGATTACTGCCATTATGCGTGCTACTCTTGCTCTTGCGACCCTTATCGGGTTGTCAAATGCCGCTGCCATCGACCCCCGCAAGGGCGCTGAGCCTCTTTACAAGATTGAGCTTGGACCTGGCGATGTCCGCATGGTCACCGAAAAGGAAAAGTGGGCACTGAGAGCTGTACGTTTCATGTCCTCGCACAATCTCTCACCGAGTCTGACCATCATAGGAACACAAAACCTTCATCGATGTCACCGACCTTGATGAGCCCGGCTTCAGCCTCCAGTTCCTCGCCAGTTTCCCCAGCGCCGTTGCACAGACATCTGCCGTCAATGCTCTCATTCCCAAGCTGAGCCAGACAAACCTGCGCAGCACTCTGACAGAGTTCATCAAGTTCCAGAACAGATACTACAAGTCCACCTACGGCCAACAGTCAGCTGAGTGGCTGTTTGGACAGATTCAGTCTATCATCACTGCTAGCGGAGCTAAGAACGTCAAGGTTGAGAAGTTCACTCACTCGTTCCGTCAGCCTAGCATTATTGCTACCATTACTGGAAAGAGTGATGCCACTATTGTCGTTGGTGCTCACCAGGATTCTATCAACCTCCGAAGCCCCGATACTGGAAGGTCTCCCGGTGCCGGTGCGTCTTGTCCTTCATCTTGTACGAGTAGTCACTAATGTTTATAGACGACGATGGCTCTGGAACCGTCACCATTCTTGAGGCCTTCCGCGTCCTCCTCACCGACTCTCGCGTGTCAACCGGTCAGGCCCCCAACACCATTGAGTTCCACTGGTATGCCGGTGAAGAGGGCGGTCTTCTCGGAAGTGGTGCTATCTTCCAGAAGTACAAGCAAGACGGCCGCCAGGTCAAGGCCATGCTCAACCAGGACATGACTGGCTACGTCAAACCCGGTACCACCGAAGTCGTTGGCATTCTCACCGACAACGTCGATGCTGGACTTACTACCTTCCTCAAGAAGGTTGTCGCTGCTGTAAGTCTTGTTCTCCAATTTCCATGGCGTTGCCTAACTGTGAATAGTACTCCAAGCTCCCCACTGTTGACTCCAAGTGCGGATATGGGTGCTCTGACCATGCCTCCGCTACCCGCCAGGGTTTCCCCTCGGCCATGGCTTTCGAGTCTACTTTCGACAACAGCAGCCCCTATATCCACGGCACCACCGATACTATTGACACCGTCAACTTCGGTCATGTTCTTGAGTTTTCCAAGATCTGCCTTGGCTTCGCTTACGAGTTGGGCTTTGCTACTACCCTTTAAGCGGCAGGTCAGTCATCAGTCAACAACATCCCAGAAGGAGGGCCAGTCCAAACATCAATAGTCCAGTTTCATGTAAATAGATTATGAATTGATACTGCACATATCGTCAAACATTATGTAGTCCACCCTCACCATTGACGTCTGCAATCATGATTGTGAATTGTGTACGACGCGGACAAGCATCGGATATCCGAGATCTGGAGCTGGCGTACACCAAGCCCGAATAGGAAACACTCGCCGGGCATGATTGGGTGAAGCTCACGGTGATGAGATGTAAGCACGCCATTCCAGCGCCAAAATTGGTCTCGGCAATCCACTGAAGCCCGAAACTGGTTGATCTCATTATTCGGAAAACCGTCAATTGCGCGCAAGATGCCATAAAAGAGCGTCGTAAACGGCTAATAATTCTCCAAACTATCAATCTCGCAGTTTTTAGAGCAACAAAAACTTATTCATCAAACATGGCACCAATTCTTGATACGTTATTCGCTATCCCAAAGGGATCAACCATTCTTGTCACTGGTGTAAACGGTTTCATCGGCTCCCACGTCGCCAACGAATTCCTTCAGCGCGGATACCGAGTCCGAGGAACAGCTCGTGATACTGTCAAGGCTGCATGGATCAAAGATTTATTCCACCAACAATACAGCAAAGACAACTTCTCACTCTGGCCTGTTGCTGATTTGACTTCTCCTCATGCTTTTGACAAGGTGATAAGAGGTAAGCGAAATTAGCAAAAACGGTCTCATGCCATGCACTAACGTTCTTGAAGGCGTTGCAGCGGTAGTTCATGTCGCTTCACCACTAGGCCTCGACTCCGGCACCGGGACCATGATACCCGACGCCATCGCTAGCGCCCTGAATGCTCTGAAAGCAGCCAACAGTGAGCCAAGTGTGAAGCGCTTCGTGTACACCAGCTCTTCAACCGCAGCAGTCTTTCCCGAAGCAGAAGTGCCGGTTATAGTGGACTCGAATACCTGGAACGACAAGGCACTTGCAATCCTACAGAACTCAGCCTCGGCACCTGAATGGTATGTTGCGTATGCCGCTAGCAAGGTTGAGGCGGAGCGAGCCGTTTGGGGCTTTTATCACAACGATATGACGCGTCGTTCGGATCTGGTGGTCAACACAGGTAGATAGTTCTTATCAATCATTCAACGGCATCGCTAACAAGCGACAGTACTTCCTAGTACAAACTTTGGCAGGAGCTTGGATTGGAAGCATCAGGGATATCCCTCAACGTCAGGATTCATCAGGACTTTATGGAGCGGTACTGCTCTCGAGTCACTGACCAATGCGTCACCTCGTAAGTAGCCTTTGAATTGCGTTCCGCACGAAGCATAACTGACAATGCTATGCAGAATATTTTATCGATGTGCAAGACGATGCGAAGCTTCACGTCGCGGCCACTTTATTGCCTGATGTGCAAGGGGAAAGGATCTTCCCTTGGGCAGAAACGTGGAATCTAGACCAAGTCCTAGCTATTCTAAGGGCGCAGAACCCTGACAGAACTTTTGTCAAAGACTTTCAGGCCATGCGTTATCTAGCAGATATCGAACAGCCGAGGCTCAGATGCATTCAGCTTTTGCAGGCGCTGGGTGAGCCTGGCTTTACAACCTTGGAGGAGAGCATTCGGCTCAATAGTGAGGACTTGGCTCGAGCTGCGTGAAGCTTTCATGCAGGAGGTTATCACCTCATTGACGCGTCAACAAAAGTAAATAGATAGTTTCGTTAATGGAATATATTTAAAGTTATTCGGACTACGGAACATCCGGGTTGCCGTAAACGAGGCTGATACGCGTAGCGCACGCTCCAAGTGCACAGTCTCGTGCTCAAGTTTGAGAAGTGCGGCTACATTACAAATCATACTTTTGACTGCCGATTGGTGCGCGATACGAAACATACAGCGGATAATCTCCGTTTCATCCGTCGCCCTCGGCTTTGTACCTTGATGCAAATCTTTGCTGTGATCGGCACTGGGGGAAACATGCCCACGTCGCAACGCAAACTCAAATCCACAGCTTCACTTCCTCTCATTCATTATGCTCAGTCATCGAGATACGAAAATTGATGACGACGCGTTGTAATTACAAAAGTCAACCGGAGTATTAATTGACTTCCCTTAGTGCCCGTTGAACTCAGCCGTATAATTAGCTTTTGTGGCTTCGGCACTGAAACGCAACGTCCTTCCTTTCTAAGCCAATAATTATTAATTCATGACATGCTGTTGTCGACTCAGACTCTTCGGCAATTGACGCAGGAACCTTTCCCATTGGCCCCTCGGTTTGGAATCAGGAAGCCCCTGGTTTCCAGCAAACTCAAATATAAAACACCACCAATAAATACCCTCCGCTCTTTAGCGTCTAACGCCCAAACACGCCCGCTGAGCAAATTGCGATTAGCCCAACGGGCATCAGAACCTAATCGTTTCATGCCTAGCCTCAGATAAAACTAAGCCTCCGTCGAGCCGAAAGTTTGTTTCCTTCAAGCTTTCCCAGGGTAGAATAGATAAAAGATCCAGTTTCTCCCGTCAGATTCTTAGTCTCTTGGCTCTCTCCATCAGCCTGTGTTTTTCTTTGTTGGTTCAAAACGTGCTTTTTGGTTATCATGGAGTCAAGGGCGAGTTCGATCGGCGCAGCGAAGCGCGAGTCTCTTCCCACTGCTGGCAGTGTTTTCTTCGTCTCGTCCAACGGGCGCGTGCTGAAATTGCCGATTCCGAGTAAATCATATCGGGATCCGCTTACGTGGTCGTGGTCCAAGAGGCTGGTGGGGTTTTTGGCGCTGCAGTGCTTTTCGATGGCGGCGTCGTTCGAGCTGAATCTTCCGGGGCTGTTGCTCCAGGCAATCGCGGAGGAGTTCAAGAACAAGGTAGAGAATTCCGTGGGTCTGGCCATTGAGATGATGCTAATTGAGTTTAGCCGATGGGTCCTTTTGGTGTACAGTCTTTATCGTCGGCGATGACTCTATTCACTGGGTTTGGGTACTTGATCGGCATTCCGCTATCGACGGCCGTTGGACGACGACCTATTGTTGTTGGTGCCGCCGTGGTGACAACTCTATCGACGCTCTGGGCGGGCTACGCTGGATCATTCTGCCAATTGATCGCCGCGGTCAGCTTACAAGGCCTCGCAGCTGGATCGGCAACCGGGATGGTAAGTCAACATCCACCCAGCCACAGGCCTTACTAACCACTCCAGTTCATCTTGATCTTGATCGACGCAACATTCATTCACGAACGCCCAAGCGCACTCTCATTATTCTGGTGCACAGGCTCAGCACTCATCAAACTCGCTCTTTTGGTTCTTCCTTTCACAACCGACACTACATTAACCTGGCGATGTGTATACAAAGTCTGGGCTGCACCTTGCATCCTCGCCTTCATTTTAGTTCTCTTCTGTGTTCCCGAGACATACTTCCTACGACCTCCCGTCGCTCTCGATGGCCGAGTTCTCGTTCAGAGCAGCTCTGAAAAGGTTGAGGTCTATGGAGGTTGGGATGAAATCGAGCTTATCAGAAACGACAAGCCTCTCCCTGACCTACCTTCTTCTTGGTCAATATGGTCTCATTTAAAGGTATCGCGAGCACCTGGGACGAAGTGGGAGTCTGTGCTTGCAACATATGGACAGATGTTTCTCTGCATCCTTAACCCTCTGACCTTTTGGGTTTCTCTACTTACAGGCATTATCCTCAGTGGCGTCATCTTCCTCAACCTCACTCAGCCATCTGCACTTATCGTAATGTTCGGTGAGAAGCAAATAAAATGCATTAATGCCTTGCTTGGTGTCGCGGGCATTGTTGGCTCTCTACTCGCATTCCCCCTCACAGGACCGTTCGCTTCCTGGTTCACGCGATACTACACCTTTCGCAAAGGCGGTATCCGCCACGCCGAAGTCTACCTGGCTCTATTTTCCATCCCCGTCATTACCGGTCTTACAAGCGTACTTCTCAACGGTCTCGCCCTTGTCAACAAGTGGCCTTCAGTCTGGATCTACATCACCTCGGCAATCAGCATCATGAGCTATCTCACCGGCAACGTCGCTTTCACTCTCTGGATCACCGAGGCTTTCCCGCGATGGGCAGCAGCGGCACTTGCAGTTCAACTGTTTACTGGAAATATGTTCGGTTTCGGTATTGGTACTGCCATAGCACCTTGGGTTCAGGATGGTCATATTCTACAGCCAACTATCCTCATTTTTGTCTTGATGCTTGTCATGGGAGGCATGGCGGTCCCGGCGGCGTTTTGGGGCAAAACTGTGAGGCAGTATATCCAAGGACGATGGAGTGATTCCGAAAGAACTGCGCTTCGCCCTCAGTAGGCGAATTATAGATCAACAGGGCCCTGAGTCCCGTCTACAGGCCAATGAATGGCACGATAAAAGTGTTTCTTAGCGTTCATAGTAATTGATTCATAAACAAGAATACGTCCCTGTTGATCAGCGAAGCTTATGACATTTTATTGCGACCTTCCAAGCCGCAGTAAGCGTTAAAAGAGACTTACATCAACTCTATACTTAATTCCTTCTGCCGTCATAATATTTCTAGTTCTGCTCTGAGATAACAGGGAGTCCGGCCTTATCACAAAGCGTGCTATAACTTACAAGCATTGTCTACTGTTTACCCTATATCAAGACGTTCTGAGATATAAATAGATATCCATTTCTTAGTGACCTCATCGCTTAACTGGTGCGCTTCAATCATGTTCCGGTTCCGTGCGTTGTTATCGCGAGGTACCCTAAAGTAAATTAAGAAATTTCTCAAGGAAGCAGGTTGGCCGCGAAAGCTTTTAAATATGCGAAAGACTGAATTAGACGCTGTCATCTTCATAGTAGATTTTTTATAATCCCAACCTGTGCGGAATAATTCTCGTTGAGACGGTTTGGTTCCAAAGATAACAGAAAAGTCTAGCTAATTGAAGTTTTTCAATCGACGGAAGGCTAACTGCATTTTGTTAAAAACATCCTGGTAGCGGATCCAATCTCCTTTTCCTGGGTCGGCACGATTGACCCGAAAACAGAGGACCTTTGTCGTTTGTGGAAACGAGAACGGGATGTGGGCGAAACCTTTTAAAAGAACATCTTGGCAATTATCCTCCACCGGAGTCTAAAGGTCTAGCTTCATCAAACTTTGAGAGGTCAAGGAGTATGCTGTCCAGCCGTGGTCGGCCCGGAAAACGGAAGAACGCCGGCGCGCCGAGATACGAAAGACCTAGTCAAGCGCGTTATGGAGCATCAACACTAACGCATTATCATCGCATCGCTTGAAATGTTTGTGGAGTCTCGCTGTCCTTGTGAAATCATTCTCGACCTTATGAGGAATTACCATCTGAGCTATAACTTTGCAAGGGAGCCGCTCATACCACGCAACAGGTAAGTAAATCGCACGCGAAGGAAAAACGCGTCCCTTTTAAGGTCTTCCCTACCCTATAAATCCGCTCCACTAAGAACCCCCGTAACATTCAGGTACCCGGCTCGCTAGACCCGAGAACCAGTTCGGCCAGTAGCAAAGCGACGTCCGCTTATCGAGCACCCAGTGGAGTTGAAAATGTCACCTCCCGCCGTCGTGTTTCAGCTTTCCACGTGGGAAACAGTTCCGCCCAATTTAACAGCAATACGAGGATTCACCGTCAAATGGGGTGGTGACGGCCTAGACGGCGGAGAAAACGGTGGCTGCGCTAGAACAACAGCGGGGATCTGACCTGACTTTGCGTCCCCGTTGCAGGGGTTGTTGAAATGAAACGGAATAAGAGACGCTATATGAGATGATAGGAGTCAAAGCGTAGAGAAAACAGACGATGAGTTGAGATCGTATAAATGGAACAAGGTTCCGGTCTTGGTGTTCGTTTGGTCATCGGTCTTTATCGCTCAGTCTCTCGTTTCATCGCACTCTTTTGCAATATTCGCTCTTTACTCACTCTCTAGTGAACGTCATTCGTTATCTCACAACATTCATTCAACCACTACTCAAAATGCGAGCCTCTCAGACCCTCATTGCCCTCAGTGGCGTTTTCGGCCTCGCCCAAGCTGGCCCCTGCAAACCTCAACCTCCCTCTTCTGTCATCTCCAGCAGCGTTGTCATTGAGAGTGCCAGCAGGTGAGACATCAATCCGACCCTCTTACCAATACCTACTAACAGCCCCAAAGCACTGCATCTATTCCTCAGCCTACCACTACTGCTGCTGAGACCAGCACCATTGAGACTCTCAGCACAGACGAGCCCACCTCGACCGAGATCAAAGTCCCCACTACTACTGCTGCCGTCGAGACCAGCACCATTGAGACTCTTAATACAGACGAGCCCACCTCAACCTCAACCGAGGTCCCTACTACTACGACTGCCGTCGAGACCAGCGCTACATCCGCCACCACTGACGTCCCCGTCCCTACCCCCTGCGCCATCGAGCCCGGATGCCAAGCCGCCGGCTTCAATGTCGACTACTACAAGAACGTCTTCGAGCGCGGCTACGGAAACGATGAGATGTCCGTTCCTCCTTCCTACTACATCACCGATGATCTCACTCCTCTGGACTCCTCGGTCACAAGCGAGACATACTTCGCTCAAGACTACATGCAAGACCTTGCCGGCTACGCCCAGATCTTCCCTGATGCCGCCTACGCTGGAAAGGCCTGGTACGTCGGCTACCACCGCACTCTCGCCGGCGGAATCAAGGTTGACGGCAACAACTTCACCCTCGTTTACACCGGTTACTACCAAGCTCCCGAGACTGGAACCTACGAGCTCTGCGTTACTGCTGATAACGCCAACACTCTTTACTTCGGCCAGGGTAACGCCTTTGAGTGCGGAACTGGCGAGACTGACCCCAACGCTCCTGCTCTTGTCCTCACTGCTACTGGTTATCACTTCAACAACCCTACTCAGTGTGGCCACGTTGAGCTCATCGCTGGACGTCACTACCCTGTTCGCAACGTCATGGGTAACAAGAATGCTGTTTCTGCGTTTGAGTTCTCCGTTACAACTCCCAGTGGTACCAAGACTCACGACTTTGAGGGCCAGGCTTTCCCTGTTGCTTGTGGAAAGAAGAACTAAGCGGGATTATTATTTCACGATTTCATGCTGCGGGACTCT
The DNA here is from genome assembly GCF_900044065.1 of Fusarium mangiferae. Classification (NCBI taxonomy): domain Eukaryota; kingdom Fungi; phylum Ascomycota; class Sordariomycetes; order Hypocreales; family Nectriaceae; genus Fusarium; species Fusarium mangiferae. The sequence continues at coordinate 305,561 of NW_024573928.1, forward strand.
ATGACATAAGCTTCGATGTCTACATGAGTTCACTTCACAGTACTTTACATTTTATTCTGTAATAGTTAATGTTTTCAAATATAATCAACAAGAATTATACCACATCACAACCACTTTTTGCCATTACTCATATGTGTAGCACAGCCGCCGAGTGTCCATAGCCTCTTCAACCGTAACGTATCGCCTATCAGGAAGCAAGTTGCCAAAGTCGATCACGTAAGCAAGAGTGATGTTCTTGTACTCCTTGTCGCCAAAGAAATCATAAGGATACGCAAATTGGGTATCAGGACCGCTGATGTCGCTCTTCCTAGCAGGCCAATCCAGTCTCTGCCACTTATCCCAGAGCCGATCAACGTTGGTGTGATGTAGCCAGAAGATAGGATCGCCAGGCGAAGAGTACATGTCGCCCATCTCGCCGAGACTACCGCCAATGGCAAGATGACCGCCACCGTGATATCCTTGAGATTCAGAGCTGACGCCGCCTTGGACGCGCTGGTCGAACTCGAAGAAGTCTTTGGCTTCGAGAGTCCAGTCGACTACGGTTTGGTTGAGCTTTGAGATGCCATATTCTGCAGAGATGTCGCGCGCCAGGCAACGCGGGTTGTAGGCACTTGAGCTGTCTTGTACGGTCAGTCGATCGCTCCAAAGGTGCTCAAAACGACATACCTGGGCCTGCGTGCACCTCAAATTCCCCCTTGGCAAAAGGGCCATCGGTAACGCAACCTGTTTCATGTTAGAACTTCCCAGTCCTGGAACTGTGTTATGGCATACCTCCTCCTGTCCTGCCAGAGACCTGCCGAGTGACGTTTGTCCAGCCACTGATATCGATGAAAACGCCATTACCTCCGAAACCTGTCTCTGCATCAAAGATGGGAGAACTTTCGAAGTCCTCTATAGAGTTCGAGTCAAGTGTCCAGTCTAGACTCAGGTCATTAGCTGTTATAAATATTTCTCTCGAGATAGACATACCCCAATAAGGTTGAGCACCACTATAGCAACAAAGATCTCGAAGATCTTTCTCATACTGGGCTATGAATATCCGATGCCACCTGTTTCTCATCAGCTCCAGACATTCAAACGGTATGGCGATAATCATACGCTTGGAAGAACCCCTGTGAAGCTCTGTCAGTGAATACATCTCAAAGAGATGCGAAGCGAGCGTTAACTTACAACGTAGTGGATAAAGTCAGTATTCACGATATGGCTGACTTGAAAGTCGTCGTAACGGGACTTGGCACCGGCGTAGATGTTTCCAGTCTGTGAAGATTTCGTCGCGAGGCACTTGACCGCACCGATATACTCATGCCTCTCTTTGGTACTTAACGTTCTCCTACAGACAAAGCCAGCCTTGTCAACAGTCCGAAAGGAGAAGAAGTCGGAATTGTCTCTTCTTTGTGCAGCGACGGTGTCACTTACCATTCTTTACGAACGAGAGGAGCCTTGCAGCCACAATCATGAGTAGGTGCGCATAAGCCTGGCGCGGAAGCAAGTAGAGCGGTAGCTAGCAAAGATGGAAGATGCATACTGAAAAAGCAAGAAACCTCAATCGTGAGATGTACAGTTTAATAACGTCGGCCTTTGAATTAAATCGGGAGGCACACTGGTTCTTAAATTACGCTGTCTTGACCATTGGGCACAACAGCACTGTAGACACAGGTATGGCAGCTAATGTTTAGCGAGGAATGATGGCTGAGATAAGTGCCGATTCCCAACCAATAACAATTGAAGCATCTGAGCGAAACTTGATTCTACAGAGCCTGGGCTTAGGTATAGGCTCATTTAGTGATGAAGCTAGTGGTAATTGAGTTCAGACACATAATTTAAACTCTGAGTCGCGTGGAAGGAAACATCGTATGAGTATGTACAGTTTCTCAAGCTCTACTAGGACGGCCGTTAGGGTCTCATTCGCGCGCATTCCAAGTTATGTTACCTGAGCGACACGAGACTTTTAATAAGGATACAAATCGAACTATTTTATGACTGAAGTTTTAACCTTAAAATAGACTGACAGAAATTTGTTACTGGGGTGGCATTGGAAAATGGTTATATCTGACGGGTGAAATTGGAACATTTTGGAGCCTAACAAGGAGACTAGTGTCTACCAACAACTCTTCTTCCCCAGGACTTCACTCTCATACCAAGACAAGAATGGAACTTATTAATAGGGTACCCATGGCAGGGAGATTAATTTGATGTCAAGTATCGAGTCTCTACTCAGTTATGAGACTATTCCTGATTCTGTTAAGTTGACACTGCTTGTACTTCGTGTTATCTCAGGTTGAAAAAGCGCACGTGATGTGTGCAGGGATCATGTCACCAAGTCCTTGGTGAGGCTGACTTGCAGATGCACGTTGGTCTGCACAGCCTGATTTGAAATTTCCCCTCAGCATCATCTTGCATCCATGGAAGGCAGCCATCTCTCTTCAAAGAGTGCTTGGAAMCCCTCGTCGAAGGCCTCATCAGTGTCGACGAGCCACAAAGTCAACTGCAGCCAACCCCAGCCTGAGTGAATCGGGTCAAAATGGAGCGGCGACGGCTGTCTCACAGTGACGATAGCGCGCTGCCTTACCATGCAAAACGACGCAAAACCGGTTTCCAGCAGAGTGAAGATGAGTCTATATGCGAACGCTATACAGTCGCCTGGATTTGCGCGTTGCATATTGAGATGGCTGCAGCCAGGGCGATGCTCGACGAGGAGCACGCCGAATGTCCGCGGCAAGCTAACGACACCAACTCTTATGTCCTGGGGAGCATCCAAAATCACAACGTGGTGATAGCTTGTCTGCCGGCAGCTCAATACGGTACAAATAATGCCGCGAGTGTGCTGAGTCACATGAGAAGAACGTTCCCTGGTCTCGAAATTGGATTGATGGTAGGCATTGGTGGCGGAGTGCCGCTCAAAGCTGATATACGGCTTGGAGACATTGTTGTTGGAGTACGAGTCATGCAGTACGACTTGGGGAAAACCCGTAAGGAGGGCTTCCAACGGACAGCAGACCCAAAAATACCCGACTCTTCCATCCGAACAGTCATCTCGAATCTAAGATCTCGACATGAGCTCAATGGTAGTCGAGTGCCTTCGATATTGGTGGAGAAGATGGGCAATCACGCCGCTTATTCCCGGCCAAGCGCGCCAGATCGTCTGTTTCTTGCATCATATTATCATCATGGCGATCCCGACTTACCTTGTGATGAGTGTGACTTGTCCAAGCTAGAGACGAGAAAAATACGACTGTCTACCGACCCGGCCATTTATTATGGAGGCATTGCTTCTGCCAATACAGTCATGAAAGACTCAACTGTTCGCGATGAGATCGCGCGAGAGCTGGATGTGCTTTGCTTCGAGATGGAAGCCGCCGGGCTGATGGATATCATGCCTTGCCTGCCTATTCGTGGTATCTGCGACTATTCGGACTCTCACAAATCGAAAGAGTGGCAACGGTATGCTGCAGCAACTGCAGCAGCCTATGCATATGAGTTCTTGGAACTATGGAGAGGAGACTCTCAGGCATCATACGTTAGTCACCGTCAACCGTATTGTAAGTGATTCCACAATACCATAGTCTCCCTCTATAAGGCTAATTGCCTCTAGCTGAGCACAACATGGGATCTGAGCGCCACAAGAATATACTAGAATCTTTGAACTTCGAAGAGATCGATGTTCGCAAGTCCATTATCAAAGCCGCGCACTCCAAAACCTGCCGATGGTTTCTCAAGCATCCCGATTACCTTTCATGGATAGACCCGCTACAAATATCGGAACATCACGGCTTCTTGTGGATCAGAGGAAAGCCTGGAGCTGGAAAGTCCACTATCATGAAGTTCATCTACCTGGAGTCGAAGAAAAAGGACCGCAAGCATCAGAGCCTCACTGCCTCATTCTTCTTCAACGCCCGTGGAGAGGTGCTTGAAAAGACTGTCTCGGGCATGTACCGATCTTTACTTCTGCAGCTGTTCCACGGATTTCCAGACCTAGAATCCGTCTTGGATGACCCGGATCTTTTGCCTCGAAACCAAAGTGGTTGCCCCCCATTGAACGTCCTGAAAGACCTGCTCCGTGCCGCAGTCGCCAAGCTTGGCCAAAGGTCATTCAGATGCTTCATCGACGCCCTCGACGAATGCGACGAACAACAAGTTATGGACCTAGTCGAGTACTTCGAAGACTTGGCTGAGGAATGCACTGAACACAGCATTGATCTCCGCGTCTGTTTCTCCAGTCGTCACTACCCCTACATCGATATAAAATACGGCATTCGTGTCATCCTCGAGGAGCAAACGGGACATGCCAGCGATCTCGAGAGTTATATCAAGTCTAATCTTCGAATAAAAGACAGACCACTCCTAGCAGAGCTCCAAGAGAAGATGCTTGAGAAGGCAGCGGGGGTATTCCTCTGGGTGGTCCTCGTGGTCGACATCATGAACAAAGAGAATTGCCGAGGGCGCCTGGCCATGAGACGACGACTTGAACAGGTTCCCAGTGGCTTGAGTGACCTGTTCAAGGACCTACTAAAAAGAGACAATAGCAATATGGAGGAACTCCAACTGTCTCTTCTTTGGATTCTACTCAGCGGACGACCGTTAGAGCCAGACGAATACTATCACGCGATCTGGTCAGGGCTGTATTTGGAGGGACTAGCAGACTCTGAAATACCCGCAGTGGACATGGAGGACTCTGAAGACTGCTTTGCCCGTTGTGTTATCAGTTCATCTAAGGGTTTGGGCGAGATCACAAAAGTCAAGCAGCCGAGGGTTCAATTCATACACGAGTCTGTTCGCGACTTCCTTATTAAGGACAAGGGTCTTCAGGAGCTATGGCCAGAACTTGGACCAGACTGGGAGAGTATAGGCCATGACAGATTGAAGATGTGCTGCTATTCCTACTTCGAATTAGTTGTCGTGAAAGGACAGGTCGACGTCGAAGTCTATAATTATTTCGAGCATATATATGCACCGTGGACTAAGCCATACCCTTTCCTTCAATATGCTAGCCAATTCGTTCTGCATCACTCTGACTTTGCGGCAAATACTGTTGAACAACAAACCTTTTTGGAGAAATTTTGGACTCTTGCTTGGAAACGGGCCGTCAACGCGTTTGAACAGTTTAGGGTCCGTAAGTACAGCCCAACTGCTGGGTTGTTATATATACTTGCGGACAGAGGACATTCATCACTCATTCATAGCATGCTAAAGAATGATGCCACCATCGACATCCCATCAGAGGACGACAGATATGTGTATCCACTCATAGCTGCCATGGCTAAAGGGGACAAAGCCAGCGTCCTTGCTCTTTTGCGTCTACCTTCCGCGTTTTACGAAGGGATGGACATAACAGAAGGGCTATTGCCCAACATAGATGCTGGCGGTCTCGCCCGAACCCCACTTTCTTGGGCGTGCGAAAACGGCTACTTGGGAATCGCGAAGGTTATTGTCGAGAGAGATGCTCAGCCAATCAATAGCGGAGCGGCGTACTCGCCGCTGATGCTTGCGTCGAAAAATGGTCACACCGACACGGCGAGATGGCTGCTTAGCCGCAGCGCTATTATTGACCAAAGATACAAAAATGAAAGTGCCATCTGGCTCGCCACAAGTAATGGCCATGCGGAAATAGTTGGTCTTCTGCTGGATGCGGGGGCGGATGCCAATACATACGGTGTCAAGGATATGCCTATACTAGGTCTAGCTGTTCAAAAAGGCCACGACAACGTGGTGAAGCTCCTTTTGGAGAGAGGGGCAAATATTGAAATAAGAGACCGTCGGACAGGGACACCTATTCATCTTGCTGCACAAAAGGAAGGATCTGGTGCAACAATGCAAGAACTTCTAGGCCACGGAGCAGATATCAATGTCAGAGATCATTGGGGCCAGACGCCGCTCATGCTGGCCGTGAGATACGCCTCTATCGTCGAGATACGGTTCTTGATTAGACGAGGAGCGGAGGTAACAGCCCTAGATAATATGGGTGAGACATGTCTCACTCAAGTAGTGGGAAGGGTAGAAACCAACTTAGAGGTTGTTCTATTTCTTCTGGAGAATGGGGCAAGGGCCGATAGTCGAAACAAAAACGGCGAAACGTGCCTCCACGCCCTTGCACACCGGGGGCCAATCACCACTTCCACCGGCGATCTAATTCAGTTGTTCACTAGCTACGGAACCAGCATCAATGCTAATGACAACGATGGCAAGACACCTTTGCATACTGCTACAAAATATGGGACCTTGAGGGCTCTGTCAACGTTCGTCGACCAGCCTGGGGTGGACCTCAACGCTCGCAATCACCTAGGCCAGACACCAGTGCACGTTGCAGCTTCAATTAACAGAGCGGAGGGGCTCTACATACTAATGAGGAAAGGAGCGGATATTAATTCCTTGGACAATGAGGGAAGAACGCCGCTTGATTACGCAGTAGAAAGAGATAACAAGCCATCCAGTCAGTTCCTGATAGAGAACGGAGGAAAGCAAGGTGTTGCATAATTCTCTCATGAGAGAGAATCCATTGTTATAGAAGGACATACTACAGCTGCCCAAACACTTGGCCATTTTTAGTTCGCCAATAAACATAATATCAGCGTCTTGCATGTATTGTAACAACTTAGGCGGTTCATGATCCGACCTTGGAAAGCTGGCAGAATTTCCACCTAATAGGATTCGGCTTAGCAATAGTAGGAGATGCTCGGAACAAGTGCCTGCCCTCTCCTTGTCACATAGGACCGCCGCTCACATAAGGTCAGCTGTTTCAAGCTCTCGACCAGGCCATCTCGAGTTTTTTCAGCCAAATCATGTGAGAATAAGCCTCTTAGGCTTTCCATGCCTGATCAATCAGTTCCTTCACAGATGTCAACTCAATATGGGGAAACATCTGGTTGAGCGACCCTTCATAGGGCAAGTCAAAATGACCTTGAATGATCCGAAGGCATATAGCGGCATACAAGGTCTGCAGCATAGGCTTAGGAAAGAACTTGTATGCCTCGACATGTGATGGGAGTTCGGTGACCTGCAGAGACCTCAATTTGTTTACATCGTCATGGACGACTGAGAATCGTTCCCCCACGTAACGCTGCATTAGACAAGACATGACAAAGGATACACTTTGAATTACCTCTTGCATCTTCAGCAATGGCAACAATCTCGTTCGTAGTGATCTTCTCACCGATGACGACACTTTTCTTGGACCATTTCTCGTCCGTGTTCACCAAAGCATCCACGAAACGTGCTACGTCAAAGCTGTACGTGAACACAACTTTATCCTCGCCAGATCCTGGGACAGCAGCTGCCCTTTTGGCTATGTCCACGAGAAAATCAGCGTGTTTGAGATGAGTCTTGACTTTGGGATATCCATAGTAGTCAGAGAAATGCCCATTGGAGACGACGGTGTACTCAAGTTTCGTCTGCGAAAGGACGGCCAGAGTGGCAGCTGAGAAGTCGGCTAAAGGTGATCTAAAACGTTAGGCTCCAGCGGACGGAGAGATAGTTGAGTGTCTCACCCTTGGGGTGTTGGAATGGACCATTGGCTAGCTATGAACCTGTGTGTTGCACTGGAAGAGTCACTGGCGCGAGCCAAATTGACCTCTACCTGACTTGCTTCCGGACTGATGAGGTTCAGACACGAGATAACGACTTCCACGTTGTGTTTCTCAAGGGCATCGCGGATGAGAGAGACATCGGTGTAGTCCACGCAAATCGTGGACTTATCATCCACCTTCTTGACGACGTTAGCTGGGGAATAGAGGGAGCCATTGTCTCCTACCTTGCGAGATAAAACTAAAACCCGGTTTTGTTGATTCTGGCTGAAAACCTCAACAATTGTCTTGCCGACATCTCCTTGACCGCCGGCCACAGCAACAACATGCACGATGATTCGAGATAAGATAACAGTTGTACTGTAACGACTTCTAGTTGAACTAATATGGTACCAATGTGAAGAAATTATATCCATAGCTATATGCTTATTTTATTCTTGGGAAATCCTATTTATGATCTGACTATTCTTGGCATAGGCTTGGAGGTGGCACAGTACATCCCAACTGGAGCTGTTCAATCCGACCCCAATGCAGACTTCGCTGCGGACTTTGAATCTCTATCGTAACCAGTATACGATTTATTTTTCGTAATTCAGTTGGAGACCGGACTTGGTCGGAATTTGAGAAAACACCGATCGGAGGGCATATCCGACACTAAGAGCAAATCCAATCTATATCCGCATATCCGCTGTGCATTAGCCGCTCCTATAAGGTTTGTGAAGCGGATGTGGGGTTGGTGAAACCAGGCGTACTATAGGTTTTCCTGTAATGGAACTGATAGTCATACGACTGTATCGAAAAGTCTCCTGGGATTCTTACTGATGACTGATGAGGAGAGTTTTCTCTCTGAATCGTAGTCAGCAATCACATTTGATAGCATTAGCATGTTAACACCAGACTTCAACGCGTAACCGTAGCTACTACTAAGTTTCTTACAAAGATTTAATCTTACCATGTATTGATGGCACACAGGATCTTAGTCACTCTCCCATAACCCGAAGTACACTGATTGTGACATTTTAAAGGCCTGAACTATAGTTGGAAAGAGCAGTCAACGTCTGGACTAGCCAAAGCGAGGTCTTCATTCAAGTGTGTAGAAGATTATGGCACCGAAGCCGCAAGATTCTGAAGCATCGAAATATCCATCTCATAAAGATCATTTCCATCATCATCCACAAACACCGACGCTCCCTCACTGATCATCAACATCTCCGTTTCCACCTCAAAAACAAGCGGATCGTGTCGCGCACCCTCGTGCTCCAAAACATAATCTCCCTTCTCAAAGTGTCCAGCCTGCGGATGATCACCCTTTCCCTTCAAGATGTAGATCTCAGCGTTCTTAACATGCCGATGGCGAGGGAGAACACCTCCAGGCTCAGCTCTGATCATGACTGTATAAGCACCGGTCTCAGGTGTGAGTTTGATGAGTTTGATCCAGATCTTTGGGGCGAGAGGGAGCCACTTTAAATCGTCGCAGTGAACTGTGTCGCCCATGTTGGAGGATTGTGTTGATGGATCTGGCGAAGGTATTGCGTAAGTGGGTTGCGTAGAAAGGGATATAAGATAGAACTAAGGACTGAGAAAGAAATTGCTAGGCTCTGATTCTGTTTCCTTAGTGGTAGTTCCTGGTATCTGAGACGGGGTTGTTGTAGTTATACAGCCATGGTATATATAAGCAGTCATTAAGATGGATAACGCCACATAGAAACGAACCCATAACTGTCAAGTCTTTTTTTATTCATTCTCTTTCGCGCGCGGCAAGAAGAGATTTCCATTTTCGGATGTGATTTCGTATGATGTCCGAAGTCCGGAAAGTTTGTGAATTGGGGTCCACCAGGCCTGTGGACCTGTTTCTGACTGTGGGCTTAGAGAAAACACTTGCACCAGTATTTAGGAGATGTGCCTTCTGTTTAGTGAACAGTGCTATATAGATTCTAGTATTAATGTTCTCTAGCTTGAACTAAATAACTATTAAATAAGCCTTTAAATATCTTACTCCTTTATATAAGTAGAGGCAGCTATATGCCTCTAGTTTAGAGTATTAAAGGATAGTAGAAAGGGCGGGATTGGCATCTAACTTCACTGAAGCAGAGGCCTTTATTTAAGTCTCTACAGGATCATGCCATAGGGACCTCAAGATTTAAAGCATAGAAATTTCAATTGCATAAAGATCATTATCATGATCTACAAACAACAATGCTCCCTTAACTTCTTCAAGCCCAGTATCAGACTTATACAGAATGACTAACTAAATTGAATAGATCTACTCTCTGAAGAACAATCATGGATCTCTCTGCTCGTGTACTAAAATACCATGACTCTTTGAAGACGGTAAAATCGACTCGACGATTTCAATGGGAGCCGCCGATGTTCCAGCGGCAGAAAGTTTCTTCTTTCTCAAAAGCCTAGCAGATAAGAACGGTTAGCAAATGAGAGCCATAAGAATAGATATTGGCCGCTGTAACCTGAAGATTACTCTTGGAATAACGGCAACGTATTTCACTTACCAAATTACAGCAATCACTCCCAGCAGAAAGGGCACTCCAAGGCCGACGCTGACACCAATAATGACACTTTTGGAAACTCCGCCTGACATTTCATTCGATGTGCCGTCTGAAGCATCATCTTTGCCATTTTCTTTAGCTGAAGGTGTCGTGGTTGGTGGAACATAAGAAGACGGAGCTCCAGACATTGCTACCAATTTCTTTGCGCCTTTTCCGAATGGAATCAAGCTCGTTATAGTATGGCTAACCGACTCGGGAAAATCGGCATCGCTGTCGGTTGGAATAACAGTAACATGTGTCCGCGTAGTGGTGTACTTCGACGTTGCCTGCAGTGACATCGGACAATTGACTAATCCTTCTGATTGACAGGCTACAACAACGAATGTAGCTTTGGTGGAGATTGTTGTCTTTTCCATCTCAACTTCATCATCGTTCATATCTCTCGCCTCCAGTGCCGGGGACGTCGTGGCGGATAACGAAGCATCGCTGCTTCGTTGACTGGCACAAGCATGTCCCAGCGTAGTGTAGAAGACAGGAATCTCAGTTTCAGGCACTGGCCCCCATGTTATATCATCAATAGCAACTGAAGCCCCAGCAGCAGCGCCGACAGCTATTTGATAGACTTCCTCAATGCGAAGGCTGCAGTCGTCGTCTTCATCTGTAGAAAGAGTGACGTTGGTGATTAACTCGGCAATGTTGGCAAATACTCCCACTTCGACACCTCCGCCAACGTTAAAGATTGTCTTCCCGGCGACAGACACTTCAGGTGAAGCTATTTCGAAACCTGATTTAACACCAACACGTAGAACAGCCTTGAACACGACACCGGCACTCTCGAGAGTGACTGGCAGAAATTCGAAGTCGCCACCATTTCTATTGAGCTTCTGTTAGTTCATGTTAAGACATCGTCACAGAAACAAGACTTGCATTGTCAGACTTGAAATATTCTTGGAGAAGATGGCAATGTCAAACAAAACACCATCATCCAGCCTAAGATGGAACCCACTACTGATGTTGATCTCTCCTTCTACTGACAGGATGAGATCAATAGCGAATATCACACCAATTTCCAGATTATCTCGAACGGCGAAGCCTGCAGGTGTAGTAGACGTGTACAAATTCAGAGTATAGGTTGCACCAGCGGAGAGGACCGTGTCGATCAACATGTATACTTCCAGGCCATCGAATTGGAACTGAAGTCGGAACTCCGGGATCTCGGGTATGTCAACATTCAAGTTGTAGTCCAATGGCGGTAGGTCGAAATCGTCCAAGTCAAATCCGTCCTCCAGATTATCGGCCACCGTATCGATGTAATTCTCTATGTAATCGGCCGTTTGGTCTGCAAGACTGTCGATCTCGCGTCTGACTTGGCTGGTAAAATTGCTAAAAGCGCGGCTGACATTGAATTCGCGGTCATAGATGAACTCTGTGGTAGCGGTTCCTTTGATATAGCATGTCGCGCAAGCGATTTCGATGCTGGCGGAGACTGAAGTGTTGCCTTGCTTGGAACCCAGCTCTTGCTCACTGCACATATCAACATAGTCAGGACTTGATGCTAATGGTTCAATGGGCTGGTGGGAATTAACGTACCCCGTGTACGCGAAAAGAACAGCATTGACCCAACTTGTGTCTAGAGACGTGCTGTTTTTCTGCTTCGAGTCTTTTGGCTGTCGGCCAGGGCGGGTGGGGTTTCTCGGAGCGAGACTCAGTGTGTTGTACACAAAGTCATCAGGCGTGTTACCAGCACGAATAACGGAGGCACCCCCGAAGACTAGAAATGGCCTGGCCGCTAGAAAAAGGCCGAGTAGTAAAGCATTAAATAACATCTTGTTGAAGCACCGATTGACATATGAGCAAAATCGCCAAGACAGAAGAAGGAAAGAAATTGCGAAAGAAATCTGGGGGGCAGTGCCCTCTTCGTAATTTCAGTTGCCGATTTGCACTTATCTGTATTGGTTTCAAGTTCTGCATGTTGGTTCTCAAATATGCATGTTGGCTCTGGATTTGGAGAAAAGCCCAGGTTATGGCAGGGGACTTACACCCTGACCCACCCAGCTGAAAGATATTTCCTCCCTTTTAAGGCATAGCCGATATTTCAATGTTACAGCAATGTCGGATTAATGCAACTTGGTCTGGTGGTTGACAACCCGTGGTAGAAAGTACTGCGTATGGAGTGATACAGGAAGAGGTCTGTGAGGCCCTTTAAATCGAGGATGAGGCAGTGCATGCAGAACTGAAACGGTTAAGTTTGGTCTGGCCATCATTTCCGACCAACTACTCCTAAAAGAAGAAGCTTAATACCTAATACCAGACTTCAATTCAAACCCCTCTATAGAATACCTCTTTGCCGAGATAAATGATAAGTTTGGGCGCATTAGTAGTTGTTGCCTCTTTCTTTCACAGCCTTGAGCTTTTTCATGATTCCACCGTAGGTCCAATTTATCTTCTCAAACATATAAACCTCCTCCGCAGTCCTTTTGTTCTTGGCCTTTCTGGTATTGTTCTGGATTTGGCTTGCGCGTGGTCTGCGGACGGAATCAAAGTCTTTCAACAGCTCAGTAACATGCTCGCTAGTAACATCATTCTGAAGAAACAGTCTGAAGCCCTCTGCGTCTTCAACGGCCTGTGTTCCGCCCTGTCCTTGGTGAGGCGTCATGGCATGGGCCGCATCGCCAATCAGAACTGTCCGACCGCGAATGTAAGTTGGTAACGGGTCCTGGTCTCGAAGCTGCCAGAGTTTAATATTCTTTGCGATTCTATTGTTCAAGTCAGTTAGTCCTTTAAAGTACAAAATCAGATGACATAGAGCAGATCATACCGGAAATAATCGTGCACTCAAGAGGGAAAGTCTGAGAATAGTGACATAAGCTCTTCCTTATCCCCAGAGGCCGTCCAAGATTCTGTTGTCTTCTCCTTGAGGCTGCTATCTGGAACTATGCACACAAAGTTGAGAAGTTCAAAGTTCCGGCAGGGATACATGACAACAGATCGCATGGTGCTGTCGAAAGAGTACACCATAGACAAGCATGTAGGCTGATCGGCTTGTAAAATCTGTGGCAATCGCTTTAGAGCAGCTTTGATATCATCAACCTCTAACGTGAAACGAAAGGCTGATAAGCCAGATGGCCTCGCTGTCTGGAACGCAGCATCACCAACCACATATGGCCTCACCATGGACTTAATGCCATCCGCAGCTGTCGCGTGTCAGTCGATTAACTCAATTAGGCCATGTCTGAATAACCTACCAATTAAGATATCTGCTTTGACCTGTTCACCAGATGCAAGAGTGATTCGGCCCTCATCTGGATCGATGTCGATGACCTTCTGATCCCAAAGCACCTCAGCCGGTCTCCCTGGTATTCCAGAAATGCCAGTATCTTCAGTCGCCAACCGCAGAAACTCGCCTCTGAGATCCGCCCGATGTTGGAAAAGCCAGTCAGCGCCGTATTTCTCCACATAACTATTTTTCTCATCCAATTGCAGATGGCCGTCCTTGGTGAAGACCTTGGTAGCCCCAACAGGAAGCGATCCAGCTCTTGAACGGTCGAAACCAAGGGTGTCGAGGATCCGAACACCATTTGGACCGATATTAATAGCGGCACCGACTTCAATTGGCGTAGATGACCGCTCGTATACTTTAACGTTATGTTTTTCGCGTAGTACTCGTGCGGCTAGAAGTCCGGCGAGTCCCGCACCAATGATAACCACGTCAAGGGGGTTATCCTGTTTAGCCATGATCAAGGTTTGTCTTAACGTCAGGGGATCTGAAATAATTGGATTCGTTACTTTTGTTTAATATTCGGAAATGCTACCATACTCTCATAATATGCCCATTTTCAAATCATGGCTTACCAAGTTCCGCCTTCTTTGAGCCGGAGTTCTGCCTCCACATGCCGACGCCGAGATCCCCGGCCCGTACTCTCCACTTCCCTATACCTCTAGGGTCACTAGTCTCTACGGAGTACGCATTACCAATTTAGCAGCCCCAGTGTTGATCACCAGACGGACTTGAAGTACATGCAAGATGGCCCTTTCGATAAAGACTGGAAAGCCCAGTCTCGATATTCAAAGACATCCCTCGTATTAATTTTGGACCAAATTTCCACCCTTCTATCACATTATTCATCATGGCTAAGCGGCTTGTTCTAGGGGCTCCATTTGGACGCTTGCAGCTGGAGGCCTATGACCCGGCTCCTCCTGGACCTACTCAGATCCAAGTCAAAGTATTGGCAACATCTCTGAACCACTTGGACTGGAAGAGGATCAAGAAGAATTTATTCATTCCCTCCTTCCCTCATGGTGTGTTTAGCCCTGTCTGAGATTCCTGCCAATGTCGTTTAATGGGTCTCTGACTGTGTCTAGTCCTCGGCATGGATATAGTTGGGCTTGTTGTTGACCCCGGAGAGTCCCAGAGGATCCAAGAGGGTGACCTCATTGTGAGCTTTGGAGCAGTCGGGTACAGCGACGGATGTTCCTATCAAACTCATGCAGTGGTTCAGGAGGACTCTTGCTGTAAAGTAAGTCATCATAGACTTGTCATGAACGGAGAGGCCCGTAGGGTGCTGAAGACAGCAGTGCTGATCCTGCTTCCAGATAAAATCTGAGATACCGGTGCTTGGGCTATCTACCCTTCCATTCAGCCTCTGTACGGCTGCTTGCGGCCTTTACCTTGCCTTGGGTTTGGCGAAAGTTACTGACAGACGCAACGTTGCTTCCACTCACGTCCTTATCTGGGTAAGCATTTGTAGTTGTGTATCACCGGCTGAAAAAACTAATTATTCCCAGGGTGCCAACGGAGGGGTAGGCAAGCTTGCCGTTCAGCTTGCAAAGATCTCTGGCTATAGTGTGGTTGCAATTACATCAAGCAATGAAACTACAGCCCAGGCACAAGCCAGAGGTGCCGACTATACTTTCGCGAGGTCGGATCCAGACCTCATCACCAAGATCAAATCCGTCGCACCCGATCTACGTCTCGCGTTTGATACTGTTGTCACAGAGGAAACTATTTCACAGATTGTGGACTGCTGCCAGAAGCCAGCAACAGTAGCTACTGCAATTAAGTATACGGGCGCAGCTATTGATGGCGTACAACTAAATTCAGTGTACAGTGGTGAGATTATGGGGAAGACAATGGCAGGCCAGGCCTCTGCGGCTGGTGTTGAGCTTAATCATTGGCTTTGGGGGGGACTCGATAAATGGCTGGGAAATGGCCAGATCACACCTTTAGAATTTGAAGTTCTCGATGGGCTTCAAGAAGTTCAAGAAGGGCTGGATAAGCTAGAAAGTGGAACTGTACATAAGAAGTTGGTGACCTATGTCACCTAAGAGGCTAAGTTAGTTTGATTTTGTGTTTACTATCTTCTCTCGGCTGGATTAAGCTCTCAGCCACAGGTCTCATCTTCCGTACAATCATTTAACTCTATCCCCTTATTAGATATGCTGCAGCTATGCAGCTGGTCTGTATCACTTACTGTCTCTTCACGTAAGGCCCGTAATACCGTGCATTCATTGGCCAACAGTTATCGGCTCCACGTTCTGATTGTCGTAGCTAAACTTGGGAACTCGTTCACGACAGCTTTACCCCTGTTTCACTCGGGTATATGTTCGTCGGCTCCACCTTGTAGATCTCGTGTCAGTCTCAATTTACATCCGCCTCATCCGAAGCCAGCTAAAGCCTTGCCTGTGAATAATCACATAAAACTAGATCGTGAAATCTCCTCTTAGACTCATTCTGTAACTCAGCGATATTGGTTACATTTATAGCAAAGCTTGGTAACCGCCCACCAGCATACCGACTCATCAATCTCACCTGATTTACAGCAAAAGATCACTGCTCAGTCTCACATCATGATGCCCCATATTAAACAGATTGCTACTGGCAGGCGTAAGCCTAATATGACCAGAAAAGAGTTCTTTGATCATCGATTCCGTATCCATGGAAGTATCTCTGACGCTATAGAGGATAAGGACCAGAAACCTTAGTACGCCGACTGCCCACTGCAATCCCTTGAGTTACACAACGTTGCTAAGCTTATGCATAGTAAGTACATACAGACCCAGGTCTTTGACTCGGCCTTTGGATCACGTCCTGGCGGTCCCTTGAACGCCAATCACAATTGGGTTGGAAGAGACGATACCACAGAACTCTTCTTTCGAGACTGGGACCATGTCCAGAAATGCTTCTCTAGCGACTATGTGAAAACAACTATCGCACCAGATGGACCTTTCTTTGCAGATTTCGAAACCAGTGTTGTTCTCATGGCATATGAGAAGACCATTCCACTGCAAACCCAGGCTGCTAAAAAGCGAGCTGAGCTGGTATCCGACGCTATTAAACCCGGCGACTCTACTGTTGCCATGTACTTCATTTCCACGCCAGATGACAGGCAGGACGGGGAGAGCCTGGAGCAGACGGTGACCCCTCGCTTAGTTGACGCAATCAACTCTTGCTGCCAGGATCAAGTCTGGGGGCTAATTTGCAACGTCGGTGCTGTTTCTGACCAGTTCGACTTGAACTCGTATTTTGGCGGCGCAAACATGCCCCAATACGCACTTGTCTACAAACTCTTTCTTGCCGGCCCTGAATCGGTTCCGCTGGTAAGGAAGGCCCAGGCACAGTTTGAGAAGGATGCTCAGTCCAGTGTGGATTTGAATAAATCCTTCATTTTATTCTCACAAGAGGCCCTTGTTATGAACGTCACAGAGGGCGTCAGGGTAAGCTGTGTGTTATGTTGCTAGGGAACTTTACTAACCTACTTGTAGTTCAACCGCAATCGTCAGTCGGTCTTTAAAGACTTGCCTGGCTCATCTCATCTTGATTAAGCAGAAAATAGTTCCAATTACAATCAGGTATTGGTTTTCTATACTTAGCGTAAAATTATCACTTGCCCTTATGCCTGCGTACATTGGGTGATTGTCAGCGGCGCGTGATGATTGGTCTAATCGGAGAGCTTTCAGCGCGACGGAACTTCAGCGTCTCGTCTCATTGGAGGGCTCGTGGTGGCTTGCGGCTGAAGATCGAATGGCCCTCATTTTCAACTCTTGTTACGCGGGGTTCATTCTCACAATTTTCTCAGATAATCATCAAGTCAAGCAGAATATCCATAGCCACTTGCATGTTGCTATTTAGAATGGCGCTGCTTATTAACGATGCGCCCGTGTCCCTGTCCCAGCCAGCACCCGCCGGACCCATCCCGACTACAGCCTGGCATGCTTACTTCTCATACGGCATAGGGCATCTCGACTACAATGGTCTTTTAGAACAGCGAACTCCATGCATCCGATCACTTCGGCATCAGTGGAATGTTAAGAGCCAGTCCTTTCTACAGCCTCCCGCAGCCCAGGGAGTGCCGCAATTGAGCTCCAACTATGAGATCAACGAAACCGCGACATTTCCATACCCGAAGGCTTATCGAGAGGTTATGTTTCCACTGAACCCAATACCAAGACGTGATGAAGAGCATGGGGCTGCAGATGGGGAGAACTCACCCACACAGCAAGATGGACAACAGGTGCAAGCGGAGAGAATTGAATGGAAGACGACCTTTTCAACACCTGTTTTCGGTGTCACACGCACCTCAGCTATTGAGTTCGAGTCACGCATACAACCAACTTACGTTGTGTTGGGATTGTTTCTCCGCGGCTATCCTAATCCAAAGGAAAGAGTTGTCTTTGTAGATAAACCGGAACAGCTCTTTTCCAAGCTTCGCTGGGCGACGTTCCGACTACGTGGAATGAGAGGGACTCTTTTGTCGCTGAAACATTTGAAAGGGTTTAGACTTTACAAGGTTAGTCCTCATTACTTAGTAGGTTTCAGCTCATGCTAATTAATCAGTGTGATGCAGATACAGGAGCGCATACACGCGTCAACCTCGATGACAATGGAATCGGCGACTTGCAGCTGTTCATGAGTACCTACAGAAAATGGCATGTTCCCCGACATATTTCCTTAGCCTGGTCGGACTGGATACATTGCACCCTGAACAATAAGAGACTTGATATACTCGAAGGTGAATATGGTCTTGAACTGGTTCTGGACTGGTCCGTTACACGTATCTCAATAGTGGTACTCGTCCCCGTCTTGCTAAGTTTGGCCATCGGTATCTGGCTGAACGCAAAGGCGTGGACGGATGTGGCAACGATACAGACTGCTTGGGGAACAGCTTCATATATCGTGACAGCTGGCGCTCGTAAGTATTGTCTAATTAAAACTTAATCTTTTCCGTGGATAAAACTAATATTCTGAAGTGCTCGCAGCGATGTTGGGATTTTTGGACATTGCGGATAAATAGCCGAGAGCCTGGTTTTTTCTATCACATGTCGCTTCTAAGAGCAACCACTTTGTTCCCAGCTCATGCAGCCACTTTCACAACTGCAGGTTGAAAATCAGGCTCCAGAGCTTTCGCCACTTACGACAACTGGTCATGAGGGACTCGGCATCTTCCCCTGACTATCGGGGTTCTTCATCAATAAGATAATTAAGCTCTCAAATTATACATACTTTGCATGTACCATAATGTCCGAAACCTCATTCTATAAACTTATGGAGTTTGATGAGCGCCATTCATTTCGAGAGCTTGATTTTCTTCACGGCAAACCTGAGGGTTGGTTCGAGGGCAGGTTGTATCGTGTTGCACTATGATTGGTGACGATACCACCCATCTGTAAAGGATCACTTCGAAGGGTTGCAGAAGCAATAATGATCTGACCAGACTCAACACTCTAGTATTATTGGTCGGATCAACGCTTTGGGTAGTGTTTTGAGCGATATTTACTCCGGAAACAAATTACCAGCATTATGAGCCGCATTTCATCTCGATATTTCGCTTCCGTTCATTCCTTCTGCTCCTAGTTTCAATTTCTCAACTTAGACTTCCTTTAGCCTCTTAATTTCTACAGACACCGGTCAGCCACTGAGGTTTGTAGCACAAATCTTGTTAAATGGATGCCTTCCCTCATTTGCCTTCCCGCCATAAGGTCAGGCCAAGCGATGATGCATCCGCTTACGAGCCCTTCAATACCAGCCATGAACACCGCGGACTCGGCAAACCCATCAGCAGACGACTTTGCGACATCTCAGAGATCGCAGCACTGGTATTGAGCTTTTGTTGTAGTATCGCTGGTCTGGTCTGTTGCTTTCATCCAGCCACTGCAGCGAGCCTGGAACAAAAGTATCAGCTCATCGTCGTTGGCTTGGTGCTTTCGCTCATGGACCTCTGCACCGCCAAATTGTCAACGATTGTCTTCTTGCAACTCGAGACACGATGGGCGAGTCTGTTACAGAACTACGATTCCATTATTAAGAGGAGTATCTTGGGAAGTCTTCTGAACGGGCGACGGGGGAGTCAAAGGTGGACACTGCTTCTCTCTGCTTATCTAGCGTTCCCATTGCTTCTTAGCGTTGGCTACAAGAGCTTCGTTGGTGGAAAGGTAACAACTGAAGTACATGCCAGCGGCGGCCAATATGGTCTCACTGGCCCTGTTGGGTTCGCCAACTTTGCCTCCGGCGCTTCTCTCATGGTCAACGCTACGATACCTTTCATGTTTAACAACGTGACCAAATTACCCCCTCAACCACAAACCTTTGGTTTTAACATGCTCCTACTCAATGATGACGCCATCAGAGTTGCCATGTTGGACGGACCAAGTCCATCTTACGTCAAGACCATTAGGGCTGAGCTCCGGGGCCAACAGTCATATATCGTGTCTGCTGACATTTTTGGCTTGGCTTGGCATCTCAACTACCAAGTTGACAAACAGCGCAATAACGATTCGTGGTGGAACAACCTTTTTGACTCAAGCGATGACGATGCGCCACAGAATATATCTCTTTACAAAGAGAAAAAGTGGCTGTCGACCCTGTGGCCCCAAGGTCAAGTCGAACAGTTCTTCGTTCTTCTCACACCGCATGAGAAAGACAGGCATATTAAACCCTCAAAAGAAAGGTTTCAGAAGGAAGCGCTCGAGTTCACAAGTCAGCGACTTAAATGTCATGGGAAATGGAAGATTACTGCCAATTCAGTCAACCTTGTCGAGGGTAGCTGCGGTGAAAGTTTTGTGGAAGCATTCCCAGACGGCTGTAGACATCTTCATTTGAATGATGCCAGATACTTGCTCAGCGACTTTGTCAGTGACCTGCTTACGGCAAATCTGGATGAAGCAGCTCAGATAAGGTTCACGGCTGTGGTGTCATCTCTTCTTTGGTCACGACTGGCCGCCTTCTGTGGTATTGGCTCCCCAGTTAACGATTTGGAACCTCGAGATCGTGAACGATTTGAGTACCATCGGCCTGATAAAGCTTGGAAGACTGTCACGGTACTCAAGAGGTCTCCTTTCCTTGCTATCGTTCTGCTCGCTCAGCCTACTGTCGGCTTGGTACTTCTTATCGTACGCATCGTATTTTGTTCGTCGCCTGTATCTGGGGGCTTTGGCCTCATCAGTATTTTGGCGGGTCACAGACCTAATGAGGGCGATACTCTGAGGGGTGCAGGGTTGTCTGGAGACGTCAAGGAATGCATTGAGTTGGTTTTCGACGAGCATGGTGACTTGTGCGATGACGGGGGTGAGAGGCTGAGGTTTCGGCTGAGGGAAGCAAGGAACTCCATGCATCATCACCGAAGTGAGCTTAAGCCTGGAGTCAAGTACCATTGACGAAATAGGAAGGATCACAGCAGGGATGCCAGAAACACATTGTCTTGCGATGTGTCTGCTTCTTCAATGGCATTTCCTTGATTCCTCTTTCAATCCATAAAGATGCTCAGGCAATAGCCACGATGTCTATCAGATCATCATGATGGTTGATGTCATTATCTGATTCGGGAGATTTAATCCGCTACCTAAGTCAAGCCACCTATATAATCGGATCGGATATAAGTTTCGGATATCTCATCTCAATCAAGTTTATGCTCATTTACCAGGGTCGGAAGCCGGATCAAGTCCTCGGTGCGAAGGTCCACTTTCTGCAGGAACAGTATGAGAAACAATCTGCACATTCATGATTTGCCACGTCGTTACGCCAGCCCCAACAAACTCCAAGCTGAAGAAGCTGATAGGAGCAGGATTCGGACGATCAATAACGGTCGTGGAACTTTGCCGTACACCAATGAGGCCTCACAGGAACCAGCCTGACCAATTACTTTCTCCCAACAGGTCATGACATCGGCCCAGCAACCAACTTGTTTCCAAATTCGCCTCAAATTAGCCTTCTAAAATTAACGGTGTGATGCTTTCGGCAGTCGGGTATTCCTTTGAGTGTTTCCTCCGAGGGTCCAGCGAATCAGCGGTGCCAATTCATCGAGCGATCGTCGCGACACGTTTATGCGTTAGATCCCTGCAGAGCTGTAAACCGCCCGGCCGTTGTAACGCTACAACAGGTTTCAACTCAATATATAGATGATATAGGTCAGGGATCTCGCCATCGGAAACGTCAACGGCTTTAAACGTGGTATTCATTGGAGATTTGATGTGAGATAATGACGTTGAGGTTATTTAGTTTTAATGACGATGATCTTAATGATTTATGAGATCTATAATTTGGATTTTGTATAAATATGGGGATTGTTAACAGATCAATTTGAATCTGCATCCACATTCCCAAGCTTCATATCATTCTATCATCTACTCAGTCACTCAATTCATCATGCACTTCTCACTCGCTATCGTTGCCCTCCTGGCTACTGCCGTCTCTGCTCTCCCCACTGAGGAGAAGCGCCAGGCTTACATCCCTTGCTCTGGTCTCTACGGCACTTCTCAATGCTGTGCTACTGATGTCCTCGGAGTTGCCGACCTCGACTGTGGAAACCGTAAGTTCAAAAATGTCCATTACAAGTCTGAGTCTGACATAAATAGCTCCCGAGGCTCCTACCGACGCCACTGACTTCAGTGCTGTTTGCTCTGCCATTGGCCAGCGAGCTCGATGCTGTGTTCTGCCTATCGTAAGTCTGACCCATCCATTCACTTGACTTATTACTGACCATCACAGCTTGACCAGGGCATCCTCTGCAACACCCCTACTGGTGTCCAGGACTAAGGGATAATGGATCCACGCTTTCTAATTCTACTACGCGAACACGAGATAGATGGATTATGATATGACTAGTGTTGAGGAGTGACTGGGTCGTTTCCTTTTCCAATATGTTTATATATATTTATTGTACCAACCCTGACTCAAACTATCACCCATTTGGTGACTCTTGACCTCCGAGCCTTCCTACAGAGACTGTAATGATGCCTCATGGCTGATCCCTTTCCACCGTTGGGAGCAATGAGCTATATCTTTGACTTATACTCTCTGTTCTCCACTTGAACAATCTCCAAATCAACCTCAGTATCCCCTCCAGGCCAAGTCTTGACAAGTCCTTCTTCTGCCTCCCCAAACACAGGATCTCTCTTCGGCTTGGGAACCTTCCATGACTTGCCATAGTCCCCTCCGCTCTTCACGAAATCCCATTCACCGCCGTTATAAGCCCCCATCATAGTATATCCATCCAGTTCAATCTCAGACAACGCTTTCTTCGGGTCGTCAGCCTCAATGCCATGCCCAACACCTGGCGACAGCAGCTTGAACTCGGCAGCCGGCTTCGTGTTGTGAGTCTTGTGCGCTACACCAGCTGGAATGACAAACACATCTCCCGCTTCAGCCTCCAACAAAATTCCGCCTTTTTCCCAGGCTGATCCGTATGTATTCTCTTGGAGATCCTCTGACGTATCACCGACACCAAAGCGGATTGTTGCAGTGCCTGAGAGAACAGCCATGCATTCGTGAGCCTCAGAATGAAAATGCGACAGTTGCGTGTTTGGGTATCGGAATATCCATTGGACGTCCCAGCCATTCTTGGTAAACGTATCCCATACCTCGGCGGGGTCGCACTTGTAGCTATTCGGACGTTTGGCTAAGACATTCTTGTAGTGTAAAAGCGGTCTTGGTGAGTTCGGAATCAGATCCGTTGGCAGTAGATGGTATTGCTTGACTTGAGCCATGATGATTGAAGAGATAACTGAGTTTACCATGAACAGGGCTACCCCGCGATCTTATCCTTGATATAGCTGCCATAAGGTTTGATCGGTAGTCTATCCGAGTCGGATGTGGATGCCGACCGAGATATCTCCGGACGGGATTCCCGGGATGAATCACAAGATCACTGAGATAAGAATTAGTAGTCAAAGCGGGACCAATGGGCTGTAAGTATCAAAAACAATCTATTGCGGAAATAATCTATATGAAACCTTCAAATTCGCAAAAGCAAAACATAATCAGACCTGCCGACCCAAACAATAACCGCACTAGTCAAAGTGAATTCGCCACAGTTCACGATCAACGCCCGCAGTAAAATCGCTCCTAGTATGCATCATCAAGATGTTGTCGCTAACCAGAATATCGCCCTTATCCCAGGCATAGTACAGCGCAACTCGGCGATCATAAAGAACCGAGTCAATTGTTTCGCAGACAGCAGCACTCTCAGTAGCCTCGAGTCCGTCAATCGTAACGTCAGAAGCGTCGAATCGCGTCTTTGACTGGGGCCAAGGCTCGTGGTATCGAAGGCATGGCTTTCCGGTCGTAGGGTGGTCGATGGCTAGAGGTAGACCTCTCAGGACGGTGTTGTCGAATGCTGACGTCGATACACTCCAGGTGAGCTTGGAGATGTCCTTCTTGAGCCACGATGGGAGATACTTGAAGAACAGGGTTGAAGAAGAGAAAAGAGTGAAGCCGGTATCTCTTGGTGAAGAGGTTGCGCCCTGGAATAGTTGGAACCTAACATACGGTCAGTCGCTTATCCTCATCGTCATAAATGGCACTTACTGGGGAGGAGTTGAAACTGTCTTCTCATTTCCATTCTCATCGGTCTGCTTGACGACTTTGAACAAACCATCATAATGGAACGGCATAGGCTCTGCCGAGAGCACATTGTTCAGGCCTCGAGCGTCCTGGCCTCGATCCTTCACTTCAAGTAGCAGGCCAAACTTCCAGGGTAGCGGGGTTCCAAAACGGTGGCTGAAATCAATAAAGCGGTCGCGATTGGGCTTCTTGACAAACCCCTTGAGAACAACAGGTGAGTTGATTTCTGACAAGGCGCGAACTTTCTTGGTGTCAATATCGTCGAGTGTCAGGGAGCCAGCTCCATTGGCAGGACGAATGATCAGACCAGCGGGATACATAGGGTCGACCACGATACCGCCCTTGTCCTCGGCCCATGATAGCAGTGGTGACTTCTCTCGGTAATGCGAAGGCCTTCCGTTGTCGTAGACAAGTTCGAGACTTGCGTCGTTGTCGAACTCAGATCGCATGCCGGTTCTGATGGTACCGTCCAGTCTGTAAGCCACGCTGCAATGCCAGGGCGTGGTGTACAGTTGCTCCGTTGGCAATAGGCTGATAGAAAGCTTGACAGCGCCGGTTGAGGGGTGAATTGATAAGCGAACATGATCGGGGTACTTTTGTCGAACAGCATTTGCGAAGGCCTGCAACGTCAGTACTGAGTACACAATTTACCTTGAATCAGGACGGTTTGCCACTTACGTCTCCACGAGCCATCATCTGCTTCGCGATATACTCAATGCCTCTCTTATACTTTGACTTACTGCGGTTCTGATCAACCGGATAAACTGTTTCCAAGTCTGTCTGAAGAAACTTGATATATCCTCGATAAGTCATGCACTGATCATCTGATTGGCGGACGTCATCCCAACTCCATCCGGGCTTGCTAAAGGTGTTGAGAAGTGCACGTCGAAAGTTTGATGCGTTGGCAACATAGGTCATCTCCTCCAGGTCCTTCGGTAGATCGATCTCAACAAGATCGCGAAGACGCGCGAAGGAGATGTTGTGGAATTCTTTCTCTGCTGCCACGGAGCGAAGAGTCTCGCCGTAGGCCCAGACATCTCTATCTGGAACGCCAAGTAGGTCTGCAATTGTTAGCTAAAGTCCTTGAAAAACAACCAAGTCGAACCTACCGTTATATACTAATCCATCGGAAATGATGGTTAGTCTGGCGCCGGGCGCATATACATCGCCAATAGCGCTGCAGAGTCCGTTCAGGTGAGCAAGAGCAATCTCTTCACCCTTATCAGGAAGCTTTCCCAGCGTCTTCGATGTTGAGTTTGGCGACTTGAAAGGGAAAGCCGGTAGGCACATAGGGACTGGCTTGCCGGCCTTGACGTGTGTGTAGATGAGAGCGATGAATTTGAGAGTTGACTCATCGGAATGTGAGTAAATGTTATCGTCCTGTTTCATGCGATATCTCCCGATGATATCGAGAATTTTGCTTGATGTCTCAAGAGCCGCCCGATCGACAGCGGTAGTCAATGGTTCAGCAGAGACATTCTGAGAGGTAGTCCCAAAAGGGAAAGGGATCACGGGACGAAGACTGGATACAGCCATTGTAGAATGGAAGAGTAGTGATCGCTGATGAGTGTTTGTTTGTATGAAATGAGAGTGACTGTTGAACTAGATGAGATGAATGATATGTCAGGGAGATAAGAGGATATAAATCTTGCAGTCTACTATCTCCTATCAACATGTGAACTACAAGTTACATACTCCAGCTCATCCATAGTCCCATTTTCGGTTTACTAAGACAATTTGCGAAAAACACCGAGTCGTCTCATCAGTGGGCCACCGTACAACCACCCAATTGCGTGGCAAAACAATTACCCTCGTCACACATCGCCTAATCCGAGGAACAGGCATGACACAAAATGGCTTCATCAGGAAGCTCATAAAATTATCCAACCCTCCCCTGTCAGCTTGCACGGATGTGAAATCCTAGAGTAGAAGGTATCAATCTGGAAGCCAAGCCACACCTTTCGTCATTGTAGTCCCTTATGGAAGAGAGGCTAGTCGGGCTGGGGCTAAAAACTTGGATTTTCGCATGGGGGGAAACGGTCCGTGGTGATGATCGGCATCCCGCGCGGCTATCCCGTTCGGCTATATCCCACCCGGCCAAGTTTAGAGTTCCCCGTCGTTGAGTGCTTCTTCGGGCCTTTGAGATGGTGTAACAAACTAGGATATGGTTATTCAGATGAGACATTTCAATTTTTTGTATCCTTGAATTGATGAGGTGGTTTGACGATGCCGAGATAGGTAGGTCGATGGAGAGCTTGGGTAAAAGTTGAGTTGGTGATTTATCTGGGCCTTTCCCGCCAATTACATAGAACTGTAATACTAAGAACTCCAAAAGTTAAACATTCAACCCAAAGTCATTGACAGATATTCAAAATCATGGAGCAAGTTGATGTTACTATTGTTGGTGGTGGTCCTACTGGACTTTTTGTTGCCCTTCTTCTTCAACCGTTGGGCATCTCCGTCCGAGTCCTGGGTAAGCTGAACTTGACTCTCGTTTGATACGATTTTAACAGTTGCATAGATGAGAAGCCTTGCAGTTTAGAGCTTGGACGCGCTGATGCACTCAATGCTCGAACTCAGCAGTACTTTGAGGTTGCTGGCATCCTCGATGAGCTTTTGCCTGATGGTCTCAAATGCAACAGTAAGCAGACCTAAAAACAGCAAAGACATAGTCTGACAGCAGCAGCGAGCTCTACCTTCAAAGCGGGCGATTTCAAGTCCCGTCAGAACGCTTGGTGGGTTGGTATCGAACATGCCTTCCACAAGAACTTTCTCATGATCGGGCAACCTGTCGTTGAACAGGTGATGCGCGCTCGTCTGGGTGACGCAGTTAGCTACAACGAGCATGTTATCAGCATCACTGAAGATGAAGACGCTGTCACCGTCATGACTAGTTCGGGGCGAAAGGTTCGCAGCAAATACGCTGTTGGCGCTGACGGTGCAAGATCCTTCGTCAGAAACACACTGGGTATAAGTTTTACCGGAACTAAACCTGAGATGACCTGGGCTGTTCTTGATACCTTTTTGGATACTGATTTCCCTGTTTGTCCTGAGATTATCACATTTGAGCTTGAGGGAGAGTCTCGAGTTGCGTGGATTCCAAGAGAGCGAGGAATGTCTCGCTTTTATGTTCTTCTAAAGGGCGAGATTACGCAGCAGCTAGCTGAAGAGTCTATCAAAGAACATCTCGCTCCTTATCGAGTAGAGTTTACAAAGACTGAATGGTTCAGCACATTCCATGGTATGTCTCGCAACGAAGAGCTACAGTTCCGCTACTAACAATACCCCAGTGAAGGAACGACTCGCTGGAACGTTCATCTCCAAGGAAGGCCACGGAAGAATCATCTTGGCCGGAGACGCTGCTCACGTTCATTCCGTCAACGGCGGACAAGGCTTAAACACGGGTGTATCCGATGCCTTCGCCCTAGCCTGGCGTCTATCAGCTCTCGCACGATCTTCCAACCTTACCACGCAAGCAAGAGACGACATTCTACGCAGCTACGACATCGAGCGGAGATCCACAGCCGCTCAAGTCATCGGAGTAGCTGCAGCACTAGTCAGGGACACCATCCACACAGCCAAGAAATACGTCTCCACAATCGAACGAAATGCCGGCTTCATCACAGGTACGTCCACCATCACAGTTGCATATCACCAACTAACGCAGCAAGGCATGGGTGTCAACTACAGCGAGTTCGCCACTCCGCTCATCCAGGGTACGGAACTAGGTATCTGGAAACCTGGATATCGCTGTCCCGATGTGGTAATGACTGGATCTTCCGGTAAAACCTCGCGACTCTACGAAAATGTCTCTTATGGGGACTTCATCGTCCTGGCTATCGGAAGACGACTTGCGGCGATTTCCGCCTCGGCTCCCGTTTATACTATCCTGCCCAATGGGTCGACTGATGGGGTCGTCGAATGTCACCAAAACAGGGATGGCGACAAGGACTTCACTGCTGATTGGTGCAAGAACGAGGACTCGGCTATTGTGATTGTTCGGCCGGATATGTATGTCGGATATGTTGGCACTTTCAAGGACGAGGCTTGGAAAGAATACTTGGATTGTTACTTTGTCAAGTCTCGATAGGATGTAGGGTAGATCTTGGGTGTAAATTATGTGTTTTCATTGTTCAATATACTAGACTTTGCACAACACTACGCTCAATTCTGTTTATAATTCGTGACTTTGATGAAATTCTCCTCTTTATTGACTCTACTGTCTATACCCCGATTCTGACTTGAACAACAATTTGACCTTTATCCTACTTGTTCTCTTCCAGACTTAGCCTCTTACCCGATTGATCAAATTTTCAACCCCCAATGTACCTTTGTTAAAGCCCCCAACATCCTCACCACCAAAATCACTATCTCCGTACAGGATCTACAGTTCTGTCCTATCTACAAGGCTTATCGTAAGGAATTACCACTCTTGGTCATGCATGCATCATGCCATGCCGGCACTAAGCCCACATGAACTCAATCTTGCCTGCTTCGCCGCATCACCGCCTTAGTCGCGGTATTCCCCGGTTTGCTTAATCGAGACCAGGATTTTTTTTTTTTTTTTTAAAAAAAAAATCATTTACCACCTTCCTAGCTAGGCAGTCCTCGGATGTTTCACCAAGTTGGAAGAATGACATGCGAAAATCATGCAAAGGTTCCATGGAGAGTGGCCAAGAAATTCGTGGTCAAAACGCGGTTTTGGTAAGTGGGATAAATATCGTTCTTCATGTGATTATTACAAATACTCGGTTTATGGAGATAGTACGCGTTCAGGAGTGGCACAGACAATTTGCATTGCGCCTTGATCTGCTGATGTTGGGTTTTATCTTTTTTATCCAGATCCACTGTGGGGAGAAGTGCCGAGGTCTATCACCACATTAGGAAAGCGGAAAAATTCCTAGAATGGGCTATCCTAGCAAAAGCGTTGTCAGAGAAATAGAGATTGATAAGCATGACGGTTGTATCTCGGCCTATCTTCCCTTCAATTAGGTATGTTGTTCAGCTTGTAAGTCGAGGACCTTCATCAATGCTTCCTACCAGCAATGGATACTGCCAAAGACACAGCCGATGATAACCCTCTCGCCGAAAGCAGTTTTTCGGTCGATGATGCATCGCCAAAGCCAATCCCAAATGGCGGGTTGCTCGCGTGGCTGCAAGTCGCGGGCTCGTTTTGCCTCTACTTTTGTACTTGGGGTAGGTGATATCACCAATACACACCAGGCGGATACTGACAAATTGCAGGGCTGATCGCAAGCTTTGGAAGCTTTCAAACCATCTATGAGCGTGATCAACTGTCAAATCACACACCGTTTCAGATTTCAGTCATCGGCTCTCTGCAGACATTTTTAATGGTATTCTCAGGCTCCATAGTTGGCCCGATCTATGATTCCGGTTACTTTCGACACCTTCTGGCTGTCGGATCTACCTTCATCGTCATCGGAACTGTACTTCAAAGCCTGAGTCAGAAGTACTGGCAGTATCTTCTCACTCAAGGTCTCATGATTGGCATTGGCGCCGGCTGCCTATCGATCCTGAGTGTTGCTATTACTTCACTTTGGTTCACTACAAAGCTGCCCTTGGTCAATGGACTTGCAGCTTGCGGAAGTGGACTTGGAGGGTAAGTCCAGAACAGTCATCCTAGTTGGTCTCTCTTTTGACGCGATGCCAGTGTTCTTCTCCCGA
This sequence comes from Fusarium mangiferae, assembly GCF_900044065.1. NCBI lineage: Eukaryota > Fungi > Ascomycota > Sordariomycetes > Hypocreales > Nectriaceae > Fusarium > Fusarium mangiferae. Next base: position 335,101 of record NW_024573928.1, read on the forward strand.
TTATGATACGTGAGCTCAATGAGCAGACAGGCTTGCCCTGGGCGACGCGAGCTATGGCCTTGCTCCTGTTGGTCCTACTCCTGTTTTCCAACCTCGTGCTTCGACCAGGGCCGAACCCCAGCGGACCAGCTCAGCGAAGGCAACTTTTGGACAAGACAGCTTTTACAGACTGGCCGTATGTTCTGTTCGTGGCTGGGTGTTTCTCTGTCTTCTTAGGCATGTACACGCCGTTCGTTTACGTCCAAAGCTACGCTCTAGACAACAAAATCGCGTCGACCGACCTTGCAGGGAATCTGCCTGCAATTCTGAACAGCAGTTCGATCTTTGGCCGCATCCTACCAGCTTTTCTCGCACAAACTCTTGGACCTATGAACACTATCATCAGTGCGGCAGTCTTACTTGCCACGACAAGTCTGTGTCTCATCTCAGCAACTACAACTCCACGATTGCTTGTTACCGTCATCAGCCAGGGCTTTTTCACGGGTTCCTTCTTCGCGCTGCAGCCGACCATTTTTGTCAGGCTGACTAGTGATCCTCGAAGAATCGGAACCAGATTTGGTATGGCGTTCTCGGTCATGTCCGTTGCGCTGTTATTCGGTCCGCCTGTAGGAGGGGCCTTGCGAAGGAGCATGGGCTATACAGCAGCTTGGGTTTGGGCTGGGTTGACTGTTTTCGTCGGAGGCATGTTAATTCTGTGCAGTAGATTACTGAAGGATAAGAAGTCTTTGATAGTCTGATCTGTGGACTGGAAGCCTATTCATAGACTTTGTACGGACAAGCCGCCCGAGGCAAGGTGAATGAAATAAAAGACCATTGCGAATACAATTTATCGGGCAAGTTATAATCTTTACAACCCTATGCATGCCACTGAGTTATGAATGCATAGTCTTGATAATCTTGGAATCTACTTAGAATACCCGGGATCCTCCAAACCAGGTCTCCTTCACCTCAGCTTTCAGCAGCGTCTTAGGATCCCATTCCATGTCAACAACAATAAAGTCAGCCAGTTTTCCAGGCGCCAAGCTTCCAACACGATCTTCAGCAAACACGCTTCTAGCTGCACCTTCTGTAGCCGCGACAAACGTCTCGCAAAGCCCTAAGCTAAAGTGCTCGTGTACTATCTTGGGGTTCTCGGGGTTCTTGGAGGACTGTCTGTTGATAGCGACATGGAAATTATGCATAGGCGACCATGGTGATGTAGGGCTATCAGTGCCAATCGCCATCAAGGCACCTGCATCAGCAAACTCTCGATACGCAAACGCTCTCTCATATCGCTCATCTCCAATGAGTTCAGGCCACATTGTCAACGCCGTTGGGTCAGCATGAATCGGTTGTATGGAGGCTGTCAAACCAAGCTTTCCAAGCCTCTTGGCGTCTTCTGGGGAAACAAGCTCCAAGTGCTCAATTCTATGCCTTCGGCCTGGCGTAGCGTGTTTCTCAATAGCATTTATGGCCATTCTCACGGCACCGTCGCCAATAGCATGTAAGGCAACTTGCAAGCCACCAGCATCAGCTTCTTTGACAACGGGTTCGAGGAACTCAGGCTCCCATATTGGCGGCGGGCATCCTGCAGTGGTATACGGCTCAGAGAGGTAGGCAGTGCATGCGTCAACGATTCCGTCAGTGATAACTTTGATTCCGACAAGTCGAAGATCAGGACTTGTTATCGAGTTGTACAACTTACTCAGCTCAATGGCTCGCTGCACTTGTTTCGAAATTTGTTCAAGGTTGGCGGTTGGCTTGATGAGCCAGTGAGCTGCTATTCTTAGTGAAAGGTTGGGTTCTGTTTCTTTGAGTGTTACGAGAGCGTCCCATGCTTCTTCGTCCATGGCCATTTCGACTGCCCCAGTGTAGCCAGCTGCGTTGTACTCTTTTACGGCGGCGCGGATCGCCTCTATTCTTTCATGCTTGGGAGATGACTTTGCTTGAAATGGCCAAACTGCATGATGCTGTTAGTCTGTCAGTCTAAAACAATCATACTAAGGTGCACTCACTGATGGACATCATGGCGCCTTCATCTAAAAGACCAGATGGCTTTCCATCTGCATCACGATAAATCTTGCCGCCGGCTGGATCTGGCATCTTATCAACCTCAAGCTCCTTCAGAGCCGCGGTATTGCACCAGCAAGAGTGTAAAGAGCCCGCGTCAACAAAGATAGGCCGAGGATCGAGATCATCCAGCATAGCAGCCGTAACTCCGCCAGGCGTCATGTAATGCCTCCATCCTTTACACAGAATAGTCGGTGTATCTGGGTTTTCAGAAGCATATTTTCGAATACATGATCGGATGTCTTCGAGTGAAGTACATCGTGACAGATCAAGCTTTCGAAGGGATTGGCCGAGTAGGAGGAGATGCATATGGCCATCAATGAAGCTGGGGAGGACGACGCGCTGATCAAGGTCACGGATGTACACATCTGAACCTATGGTATGGGAAATCTCATTACGAGACCCGACTGCGACTATCTTGTCGTCTTGGATGAGCATGCAGTCTGAGAAATGGGCGTTTCCGTTGAGGCCAGTCTCTGTCTTGGACAGGATGCGACCGTTGACGAATAATGTTTTGGCCATTGTCTTGGGGAGTTGGCGACTACTAATGCAATTTTAGGAGAGTTATGAGCTTGTGGGATCAAAAGAAGAAGAAAATGCTTGAAAACGTTGCGATGTTTGAGGTAGAGTCGGATTATTAGTGTCGTCTGATCTCCTCTACCCCAATTGAATTCCGAGCTTCCTTCCCAGTGTGCAACCCCAATAGCCCATAATAAAGTCTTTGGTTTGGGAGTTTGCCCAATTAGCATTCTCAGAGAGATAAAGCACTGACTCGTTTCTTAGTTCCCCACTCAGGTCCAGAAACGAATCCCCAGTTTCCCTATTTCCGAGCGTGTCTGATGTTGATACTGACCTAAAGCCCTACGGCAGCAAGCACGCACTAAATATCTCGCCCTTCATACCACATCGCTAAACACTGGATCGGAAAGCAATGGCTTAAGAGCCCAGCTCGGTCGTTCTATAACCCGCTCAAACTGGAAATTGGCTGACCACTCACCGCGCCTGGCAATTGACGATGTGATTGGAAAATCCTTATCGCGTGGAGCTCTCGCACGATGACGCTCTTCCCCACGGGGCTATCGGTCCAAGGGCTTGGATACCCAGTACGTACTTGCCTTGTCGACGATATAATAAGCATCATCCTCCCCAGGTCAGTTGACTTCTTCCACCTTCTTCCCACCAATGACTTGACCTGCTAGCTTTTGCGTTCGTTCACTATAAGTCATCCCAAGATCTCAAAGAACTCCTACGTTATCGGTTATTAGAAGCGTTGCGAGGTTCAGGGTGATATATCTGAAATCAATTTGTACTCAACTACTTATACAAGACAGCAAGGAAAAAAGGTAATAAGAGAGAGTGACAAGATTAACCGCCCTTTCCAAATGCAGGATAAGAAGGTGTACTAGAATCACAAGCAAATCTAACAAAGTATTTGCTTGATGATCCAGAGCCATTGACGATGACAGTACCATCCGGAGCTGTGACAGTAACTATCATGGAATAGTCTCCCTGAGCATTAGCCCAGAAAACCCGGAACGGCGTATAAGTGCCCGCTGTCAGCTGTATATTGAAAGTCTTGGAGCTGGAAGGCCCTGAAGAGTAATCCTGCTCCAGATCTGCATTGGCACGTGTCCACGATGATAGCGCCTTATTGCCGAACCAAACCAATGTAACCTCATCAGAATAAGGGACAACAACTGAATAAGTACCGTTGATAGGCGCATATAAGAATGCCCGGTGGTTAACAGCCTTATACTGCCATGTCTGACTTGGTGCGCCAGGATAGATAACCTGGGCTGGGCCTGAGTTTCCTGCTTTGACTCCTCCTGGCTCTGTAATGCCTATAGAGCTTGTGACACCAGTGTAAGTGGGTGTAGCTGTGCCGAAATATGCTATGTTGAGGGCAGAGTAATTAGGCGGATCAGCATTGTAGTACGAGTTGGTATAGATAGCGTATTCCAGACCACCGTTGTTACATGTTTGATCTGCAGCCTTGGTTCCAACTGCGGGAGCGACGACCACCACAGTGGCAGTCTGTCCGGCGGAAGACGGAGTCCCAGTGGATGTGCTGGCGCTCGAGACAACAGTGGTATAGCTAGTTACAGTGGTGTATGGTTGGGGTTTCTGCATAACCACTGTAGCAACGCCGCCAGGAGATGTTGGTGATAGGGTAGTGGTACCAGTTGTCGTGAAGGTACCCCAGCTTGTGGTCGTCGTATAGGACTGGGGTCGTTGAACAACAACAGTAGCAACGCCACCCGGAGATGTCGGGGATATGGTAGTGGTACTAGTGGCTGTGAAGGTACCCCAGCTTGTAGTAGTTGTGTAGGACTGAGGCAAGTCCACAACGACAGTAGCTACACCGCCTTGGTACGCTGGTGACATTGTGGTGGTTGATGCTGCTGTAAAGCTGCCATAGTTGGTCACAGTCGTATAAGGCTGGGGTGATTCCACAACTACAGTCGCTACACCGCCCTGAGATGCAGGAGCCATGGTAGTGGTTGTTACCGCTGGGTAGGGGCCATAGCTGGTCACAGTCGTATATCGTTGGGGTGACTCCACAACAACAGTCGCTACATCACCTTGTGATGCTGGTGCCATTGTAGTGGTTGTTACTGCTGGGTAGGGACCATAACTGGTGACAGTCGTATATCTTTGGGGCAGCTCTACTACAACACTAGCAACGCCACCTGGATATGCCGGCTGATGAGTGGTTGTCATAGCTGATGGGTAGGGACCGTAACTAGTTACAGTCGTGTATGGCTGAGGACTCTCTATAAGAACAGTGGCTACGCCACCAGGACCAGTGGGTGCTAACGTTGTAGTAAGAGGTTGAGTCCAAGAGCCATAACTGGTCACGGTAGTGTATGCCTGAGGACTCTCGACAAGGACAGTGGCAGGATCTCCGGGATTGGCCGGTTGGTTTGTCGTAGTCAGAGGTGCAGTCAGGCCATCGACATAGGTCGTGATCGTTGTGTACACCAGAGGGCTCTCAATGACAACAGTAGCTGGATCCCCAGGATTCGCAGGCTGCTTTGTCGTTGTCACAGGAGCACTTAAGCCATCAATATATGTCGTGACAGTCGTATGTCCCAATGGGCTCTCAACAATGACCGTAGCAGGATCACCAGGACTGGCCGGCTGGCTTGTCATAGTCTGAGGTGCAGTCAGACTATCAACATACGTCGTGATGGTTGTATACGCCAGAGGGCTCTCGATAACAACAGTGGCCGGATCCCCTGGATTAGCCGGTTGATTGGTCGTGGTTATAGGAGCAGTTAAGCCATCAACGTAGGTCGTAACCGTCGTATGCGCCAAAGGGCTCTCAATAATAACCGTGACAGGATCTCCAGGATTAGCGGGTTGGTTTGTCGTAGTCATAGGTGCAGTCAGACTATCAACATACGTCGTGATAGTTGTGTAGGGCTGAGGAAGACCAACGACTACAGTCATCACATCACCTGGATTAGACGCCGGTAAGGTTGTAGATGCCGGGCCCGCGAGGCCTGGAATGTAGCTTGTGACAGTCGTGTAGGATTGAGGGAGATCAACCTCGACAGTAGCAAACTTTCCTTGCACATCGGGAGAGTATGTTGTAGTCTCAGCTTCAGTCAGACCATCTTTGTAGCTCGTGACGGTTGTATAAGGCTGGGGGAGATCAACTTCTACAGTGCCGACCTGACCTGCGACAGAGGGTGGATATGTTCGAGTGGTGGCTGCAGTGAAGGAACCATAGCTAGTGACTGTAGTGTAAGGCTGGGGGAGATCAACCAGGACGGTAAGAGTTGGGCTGGACCCATCACCGCTTTGAGTTGTTGTCGAGGCAGCTGTGACGCTTCCATATCTCGTAGTAGTCACGTATAACTGCGGATCAAAGATCACGACAGTGCCCCTTGCCCCAGGAGCAGATGGAGTTATGGTGGTAGTTGATTCGGCTGTGACGCCTCCGTACGAAGTAACGGTCGTATAAGGTTGTTGCATCATAACCAAAACAATACCTGTCTGGCCAGGAGACGGGGGAGGCGAGGTGTATGTGGTAGCGGTCGAGACGGCTCCATACGACGTAATTGTCATATATGGCTGCGAGTTGTAGACTATCACGGTGCCTGTTTCTCCCGGAACAGTCGGGGTTATGGTGGTAGTGGATGCAGCCGTAATGGCTCCATATGAAGTAATGGTGGTATATGGCTGTGGATCGAAGACCACCACAGTTCCCGTCTCCCCTGGAGCAGATGGAGCTATAGTGGTTCTGGATTCAGCCGTAACGTCTCCGTATGAGGTAACGGTCGTATATGGCTGTGGATCGAAGACCACTACGGTGCCAGTTTGACCTGGGGTAGATGGAGCAATGGTGGTTCTGGATTCAGTCGTATAACCTCCGTACGAAGTAATTGTTACATATGGCTGTGGATCAAAGACCAATACGGTGCCTGTTTGACCTGGCGCGGACGGAGCTACGGTAGATGTCGATGCAGCTGCAAAATCTCCAAATGAAGTGACAGTCGTATATGGCTGGGGATCGAAGATCACTACAGTTCCCGTCTGACCTGGGGTGGATGGGGATATGGTAGATGTCGATGTAGCTGTAAATTCTCCAAAGGAAGTGACGGTCGTCCACTGATAAGCCTGATACATAACAACAGTGCCTGTTGCATCTGGGGCAGTTGGAGATATGGTGGATGTCGAGTCAGCTGTGAAATCTCCATAAGACGTGATGGTAGCCCATTTGTAAGGCTCATATACCATCACAGTGCCTGTCTGCGCTCCAGGATCTGGCGATAGAGTGGTTGTGGACGGAGCTGCGATTCTTGGATCGTGAGAGGTGACGGTCGTCCACTGATGAGCCTGATACACAACAACGGTGCCTGTTGCGCCGGGAGCAGTTGGATATATTGTGTTTGTTGATGCTGCGACGCTTCCATAGGAAGTAACTGTGACCCATGGATCTGGCTGGTATACCACAACGGTACCTGTTTGGTCTGGAGAGGGTGGTGATATAGTCTTTGTAAATGCGGCTGTGATCGTTTCGTCATAAGAGCTGACTGTCACCCATCTATATGCCATATACTCGACTATCGTACCTACATGACCGGACGCAGAAGGCCACATAGTCGTTGTATGGTCAGATGGAGCAGTAGGATCATAGGAGGTGACGGTCTCCCACTCGTACGGATCATAGACAATAACAGTACCAGTTCCGCCAGGAGCACTGGGAGTTATTGTACTCGTGGCAATAGCTGTGATCGAGCCATCATAAGATGTCACGGTAACGTATTGAGCCAATGGGCTCGGTACCACAATCACCACCGTACCAGGTCCAGGTCCTGACGGGGTTTCGGTGATGGTGTAGGTCCCAGTGTCCGTGCCAGTGCTAGTGATGGTTGTATAGTCAATCGGGGCATCCGAGGTCATCTGAGACCTGGGGGTCATGACCCAAACCGTTCCTGTTTCACCGGGTCGAGCTGGAGATTGCGTGCTGGTCATAGGAGCAGTACCAGTTCCTTGAGTGGTTATTGTAGTCCATGGCACTGTAGGATCTGAAGCAGTGGTAGAGCCGTCCTGGGCAAGAATCTTATTCATAGGTGCAGGAAAGCTACTAGTGTCCTGCCCCATTACTGTAGAACCTGAAGAAGTGGCAGGGTTGCCCTGGGAAGGAGTCTGGATCGTAGGAACAGCAGCACTATCAGTATCCTGCCCGATTGCTGTAGGATCTGAATTAATGGCGGAGCTTTCGGGCTCGGATGGAGATGAAGTCAAGGCCGGAGCTTGGGAGACAGGCGCCTTTGTATCGCCTTTCCTGTAACCTTGCATTCTGACGATCACGGTTACTATGTCGCATGGATTTTGGGTAGGCAGAGTGGTTGTCTCAGGCGCAGATATCATACGGTCAGTCGACGATAAAATGGTCACATGGCTCTCTACCATGACAGTCCCACATGATGGCTGACGGTCCGCAAGGGGAATGTTGTAGGTAGTGTTTGGTTCACCATGTCCATAGAGGGTAGGGGGGACGTAAGAATCATCACTTTGAAGGAGAAATGTACTACAGACATTAGCTAAAGAAGGCCGATGAGAATCCCTACATGTCATACCTTGTCAAAATGTCATACAACGTATTTGATCCGTCAATTATCTCGATGGGCTGCGTCTGGATGGCCCGCTTGCCTATCAATGTTGCATCGGACCCTGTGCCTGAGAAGACCAGGGCCCAGAAGCCCGCCATGCGACGACGCGACATGATGAAGGAGTGTAGGGGAAAAAACAACCCTGTCAATTGGCTGAGTAATGAGAGAAATGAATAAATGGTCAGTTGGTCAACTGCAATAATCGAGGAAAGGAATGAAAGAAGGAAATAAATAAATAGCACAACGTGAATGCATAGGCCAGAGGCCGATCTGAGAAAGAAGGCCGGCATCTAGCTTTCATCATGAGGCACCATCGGCAGAACTTATTTTATTTTAGTTCATCCACCTTGATCATTTTCATCCACAGTAAGAATGCGTGAAGTTTCCGGCAAGCCATTTAGTGCGGTTCCGGTGCCTACCAAAAGATTCGAGACCATGTGCAGTGTCCGACCCGATCCAGGAGTGCTGAGCAACCATGTCCTCGGCTAGCTCGGCAATCTCTTTGCCGCAGCAAGAAATGATATTATTTATTACAGTTTGGGCTAGTAAGTTCAAAGTGTCTCTCATGTGGCTGTCTTATATCAGGGCAGTGGTGCAAATGGAATGCTAAGCTCCCATTGGGGATATAAGCTTTCAGCCACAAGTCTCAATTGCAAACAACAGGTCGGAGGAATGCAATATCACTCAGTGGTATTCTACTCTGGGTATAGTCTGGGAGATCATTTCTAACTCTTTTTCATACATAATTGGCATAAAAGAAGAGGTCTGTGATCTCATAATTGATCGAGACTGGAGGGACTTGTCTGTTCTTACTGGTCAACTTCATTTCAATCTGGCAATATCTATAGAGAAAGCATCACTCCTGTAAGCATTATGTTAATTGGTCTAGATGAACAACGTTTAAGACATGTCTCTGTCCCTGAATGTGCGCGGTATGAAAATAATAAAGCCACTTAAGTTGAGGAGGTTACTAGGCTTGGTCGAGATCGAGGATAAGGTTTTGCACGACGTAATGCAAATCAGATCAGATCTTGTGGCGCCGGGCGGAACACGGTTCGTATGAACTTACAAGCTTATTATCACGCGGGTGAGTACCAAAAGAGCTACTGTCCATGCCGCAAGTCAGATCTCTCTCGGTGCGGCCCTTGCATTTCCCCTGCATTTCTCCGTCATTAGCCTAGCTTCTCGTCTTTCGTTCTGGCTAGCGTATTGCTTGTTTCTCTTGCGATAGCTTGCCCTGAGCTATGGTGGAACCTCCCAGGGACGCAGTCGACAGTACACCTCCCTATCTCTTATGGGTCTTGGCCTGATATGGAGCTCACGATGCTTCACAGGTACCACTCCACTGATTCTCAACCCTCATTTTCATCCATTAGTTTCCCAGATAATGCACTATGAGATTTAAATATACCGAAATGAGAAGATAAACAGATATCCAATTAGCATTCGCAGCACTACCTCGACTTGACTATCAGTTCCCCCACTCAGGCCACAACAGGAATCCTCACTGTTTCCCAATTTCCGAGTGTGCCTGATCTTCATGCGGAATTAAAATCGCAGATTATTAGTTGCAGGTTCCTCAACACAGCTAGATTACTAACTAGGAGCGCCCAATATGGCCCGCTAGCGATGAAAGTATTTAGCTAAGAAGGCCAGGGAGACAATATGCACGCAAGGGAGATTGTAATTAAGTATGCTGTATGGCGACGGCTAGACAGGTTATATATTGCTGGTCTTGCTATAATTCACTAGGCTTGGTCTGCCTACATATAGGCTGTAGTTTCCTACGGTTTTCAGGTGTCTTTACAACCCTGATAATTTGAAATCAGAAAGTCATTAGGGATATCTCTTCAGGCTGGTGTTATTTAGAGGCACTATTACATATTAGATAATATTTTATCACGCTTTAATGTATCTATATATATAAATATTACTTTGCAGTGCTAGAGACCATTACCCGTCTAGCTATTAATGATTACCTATTTATTAATAAGAAATGAAGCCATCTCACTCCGAATCAATATACATTTTTATAGAACAGATCTTAGTATATCCCTAAACTCGCGAACAACCGATAGAAATAAGGCCGCCCTGTAGTAACACAAGTTAACATCATTCAGTGAACGTTATTAGGAAGTAAATGCTTACATGGCTGTTATCATTACAGCAAACTGCTATGGCCGGACAAGCTGCGGGATTAGTAATAGAAGAACCTGAAAGGAAATGTTAGGCCACGAAACGAAAAGGTAGTGAGGGAACACATACATGTTGCTCCGAGGACAGTGTTGGGATCTTGAACCACAATACCAAGCAACCCCAGAAGAAGGCTGATGACGGGACTGGTAGGGGTTCCAACAGTTTGGCAGCATGTCAGGGCGGCTGGTGCAACGCATATGCTAGCAGCAGCAGTAGTGGTAGCAGCAACCGCGCTTGATTCTGTCGTAGTCTCGAGGATAGATGTGATGGCAGCCGTTGTCGTTGTCGCGTCAGCTGGCTCGGTTGACACAGTCGCTGCGAAAGTTGAGGAGAACGACTCGATCGTCGTCACACCAACAAGTCCAGTGGTTTCAGAACTGCTCTCGACGCTAGAGGGTCGGCAAGGACCCGCTGAAACGGCACCAAGAAAGATGGACAGCGCCAACGCAGAAAATCGCATCTTGGCAGATCAAGTGGCTTCAAGCCGTTTAAAAAAAAAAATTAGTAGTTGATTGGGGAAAATGAAACAAAAGAGAAAGATATCTATCTAGCGGCGCAAAGGAAATAGGAGTACCTGCGTTGGAATAGTAAGCTAATGCCAATAGTTTCTCAGTAGTGCATGGGCTAAGACCAGAGTCGCCATTGAAGCGAAATGAATTGCATGCAACAGTGCTCTTATTGGCCAAATCGCGACCGACTTGGAAATAATCACGAGAATGTCGGTGCTCCTCGAAACATCAACGAAGTGCATAGAGTAGCTGAAGTGAGTTGCATCTTACACGCGGAAAATAGAGCAGGTCAGCAATGTTCGCCCTCCAAACAATTCCCCGTCTCTTATTGTCGTTTGGTTTTATTGTTATCTATCTTTAATCAATTAATACGACAGAAGTGGCTTTGCATCTGCACCTACTACAACGAAACCATGTCTTGTGCCAATGAACAAACTTATGGGAGCTATTTCGTCTCCCAACACTTATCAGCCCCAACGGCTAACCAGACTGAATAAGCAACATTCATCTGCGACTGGGTATACAACTGATTTCCGTTAACCAACGTCAACGGCAAGTCATCTATTAAATTAGGCATCAGTCCAAGTCTACTAGCCACGCTGGATCCGCATTATGTGGCAAGTGTCATCGCGGGGCCCCGCATGGCGAAAAGAAGTTCACCAGATATATGTGTTACAGGGACATTGCCTTGTTACTACTGCCGCTGCATCTTTCAGATGGATGACATGAACCAGTGGATGCGAATGATCACCAGGTTCCCCATTTCCGAGCGTATCTGATCCTAGTGCGGAATTTAAGTTGCAGATTATTAGTCATACCGTAGATTCCTCAAGACCGAGAGGGTGGATATCATCTCACTGTCCAGGATATCAGGTAGTTGATACAAGGTGAAGAAGATAGAGTGTTCTTGTCTGGTTTACGAATGCATTGACGAATTCGTATCTTTACTGTTGAGTATCCGATGCGTCTCATATACAAGGCAGAGTCAAGAGCTCGCTTCAAGCATCATGCCCGACATTTGTCCAAACTGCGCCCTACAGCAGCAAGCACGCACTAACTATCCCGCCCTTCATATCATAGCCCGCCAAAAACTGGGTCGGAAAGCAACGGCTCAAGGACCCAGAATTGGTTGTTCGATAACCCACTCACGCTGGGAATTGCACTCAAACTGGGAATTCGTCTAACAGCCATCGCGCTCGGCAATTCCCAACAGTAACTAACGACATGATCGGAAAACTCTTATCGCGTGGATCTCACGCAGCTTGACGCTCTTCCCCACGGGGTTATCGGCCCATGGAATTGGATAAGCTTGGCTTGTCGAGGATATATAGACATCATTCTCCCCAGGTCAGGTCACTTCCTCAACCTTCTCTTCCCAAATCATTTCCCTTGTTAGATCTTTGCTCGTTCATAATGAGTCAACCCAAAACCACAAACGACTCCGACATCATCGTCGCAGGTGAAAAACAAGATGGCATCCACCGTCAAGCATCCTTCAGCGAAGCCACAGCGCAGATGTTCCAAACCGATCTCGAAAAAGAAAAGACCATCCAGGGCACAGCTCATTTCCAGCGCCTGGGTTGGAAACGTCTTACCGTCGTACTCATCGTCCAGGCCATCGCCCTCGGCAGTCTTAGTCTCCCTGGAGCTTTCGCTACCCTCGGAATGGTCGCTGGCGTTATATCCTGCATTGGAATCGGGCTTATCGCTATGTATGCCAGTTACATGGTCGGTCTTGTCAAGCTGAAATATCCTGATATTGATCATTATGTCGATGCTGGTCGACTTTTGATGGGAGGCTTTGGTGATAAACTCTTCGCTGTTGTCTTTTTGGGCTTGTTGATCTTGGCTACTGGCTCCCACTGCTTAACCGGCACCATTGCCCTTGTCAAGATCACGGGTAGCAGCGTGTGTACCCTCGCTTTTGGGGTCATCTCTGCTGTTATCCTTATGGTTCTTGCGATTCCACCTTCATTCACTGAGATTGCGATCCTCGGTTACATCGACTTTATCTCCATCATCCTTGCGATCGGTATCACCATGATTGCGACTGGGATTCAGAGGTCAGACGCCCCAGGTGGTTTCTCATCTTCTACTTGGTCAGCGTGGCCACAGGATGACCTTAGCTTCACTCAGGCACTCACAGCGGTCTCAAATATTGTCTTCTCATATGCATTTGCAGCTGCCCAATTTTCCTTCATGTCCGAAATGCATACGCCTGCCGATTTCACAAAATCCATCGTCACTCTGGGTCTTACAGAAATCGTTTTATATACCATCACGGGATCAGTAATCTATGCATTCGTTGGCCAGGAAGTTCAGTCCCCCGCCTTGTTATCCGCCAGCCCGTTGGTATCGAAAGTCGCGTTTGGCATTGCCTTGCCCGTCATCTATATCTCAGGCTCAATCAACGCCACGGTCGCTTGCAGATTTATCCACGGTCGACTTTATAAGAACACTATTACACGGTTCATCAATACCCGCAAAGGCTGGATCACTTGGTTGGCTGTTGTTGCCTTTGTGATCTTCCTTTCGTGGGTTATCGCAGAAGCTATCCCATTTTTCTCCGAGCTTCTGGGGATCTGTGCGGCCCTCTTCATTTCGGGTTTTTCGTTCTGGATCCCTCCCATTATGTGGTTCTTCCTTCTCAAGGAGGGCAATTGGTATGATAAGCACAATGTCAAGCGTGCTGTATGTAATTGCATTGTCTTTATCGTCGGTTTCTTTGTGTTTGTCGCCGGCACATATGCCAGCATTGACCAGATTGTAAGTTTGCTGAAGAATTCCCATTTTACGATAACTAATGTAACTACAGATTGCCAAATTCAATGGAGGCAGTGTCGGCAGGCCTTTCTCCTGCAATGTGGCTTAAGACTTTGTCATTATTCCTGGGTACGGAGATTGGTACATAGGTCCATCCCATAATAGATAGCTTACCGTCGGCAATGAATAAACTCTGTTGATTCACTTGTATGAGATAAAAGCCAAATGCATCATTCCATCGGATTCTCCGTCTTGGTTCAGCAACTGGTTCAGCACCTAGACTAATAGTTTGGGATCACTGGCCTCCGACAATCGGAGCTCCATCGACTGATTACACTGAAAATGCAATTACCTACCATAAATCGCTATGTGTCAAGGAATAGACTCAAGTTTTGTTACGAAAGGTCCAGCCAGTTATTCGTTGCTGTCAGTCGTGCTCAACAGCGCTAGTTTCAGCGCTTTAGTGCAACCAGCGCCCTGAGTGGTTTAGTCAATCCACTGAACAGGCCATTAAAGCAGCATCGAATCCACTTCTTTTCCCCTCGCTTGATTTCCCACCTTGCACGTTCAATTCCGAGCTTGACAAACCCCACAACACAACAACAGATCATGCCCCGAGGACGCAGGGGCTGTTGGACATGTCGCATCCGTCACAGAAGATGTGACGAGTCCTCCCCAGAATGCAAAGAGTGCAGTACTCGCAGTATTACTTGCCATGGATACGACCTCGATCCTCCAGAATGGATGAGCAATGATCAGTTACTGCAAGAAGAGCTTCGGCGGATCAAAATTGCAGTCAAGGAGAATTTCCGACGCGTCAAGACCATTCAGAACCGCCAACTTGCTCGGTCAACAGCTCAAGCAGCACAAGCTTCGCGTGGGAAAGCCACTTCTCGGCCCGGAGGCGAAGCAACTCAACGTCCAGCGCAAGTCGGCTCATCAACTACAAACACCATCTTTCGAGAGGCACAGTATCTTGTTCATTACCTCGACTACATCTTTCCCATTCAGTATGCTTTCTACGTCGATGCACCAGATCAAGGAGGGAGGGGGTGGCTCTTCTTCCTTCTTGAAAGAAGTATGATATATCCCTTGTGAAGATACTCACTCTGACCGCCAAACAGATGCACCTCTTCGAAACGCAGCTTTGACCCTTTCCGCCTTCCACCAGCATACCTTCTCACCCTATCATACGGAGAACCAAGAAGACGAACTATTACGATACCATACCAAAGCACTTCAAGAACTCCGACATGTCGTCCGCCATCGAGACGTCGGTGCTTCTGCCGATAACATCGAGGAATGGCTCAAGTTCCTTGCTGGCGGTATGTTTTTAATCTCCTTCGAGGTAAGATTACAACATACACATATTAGACTCTATTCTAACTCGGGATAGGTCTTCCAAGGCGGTATAAATAATTGGCAAGCGCACTTCAACGCCCTCGTATCCGTTATCCAGAACCTGACATCCGCCGACTTTCAATTCGACGCGTCCGATCCTTCGAGCCCAGACTTTGACTTCCAGCGAGGCATGAATACTGCGCAAAAGTTTATTCTCGCGAACCTCGTCTGGATCGATATACTCGCGCCACTGTCTACGGGGACTGCGCCGAGGCTACCATATCACGACTGGCTAAACGCTGGAAAGATTGACATGTCGAGGGTTATGGGCTGCTCAAACTGCATCATGGTCGCGATCGGTGATATGATGGCCCTAGATTCCAAGGCTATGACTATGGACCACGAATCTTTACAGATTGCCATCGATGACTTAGACAAACGCATAAATAACGGAATAGAAGCGGCGTTAGATGATAGATCAACGGTTTGTACCACTTTACAAGGTTATAAGCCAACTTTTGCTAATCAGCCTAGTAGTTGACAATGACCAATCGCTCCGTAACCCACCTCTTTGCAACTGCAGCACTCGTCCAACTATACACTCTTGCTTCAGAACACAATCTCAGTTCACCAGACCCCAGTGGAACTGTATCACGAGTCATCCAAGTATTGGACAGCCTACCTCCACATATATCTCTTCGAGCAACGCCATGGCCTCTATGCATTGCCGGTTCCATGGCACTTCCTCCTAATGAGCAGTTCTTTGACGATTTGTTGACGAAGCTCATGGATCATGCTGAGGCAGGCTTCACAAATTGTGGTACGGTTTATAAAGTGATGCAAAATGCATGGAAGCAACGACGGCGAGACCCAAGTAAACTTTGGAGTGCACGGCAATCAATGGAGGATATGGGTATCTGTGCTCTTCTAATATGAGGTCTCTGTGACGAGGCTAAACGGCAGTAGGCCCTGTTCGCCTGACCATTAGTGACGAGCCCGCCACTGAGAAACTCTCCTACTACAACGCCTTTAGAGGTATGGAGTATCATAAGACATCTCAGCCAAACTTCCATTGTCACTTCATTTCACAAACAGCAAGCCGCTCAAATATTATGAATTACTTCAACTACCCGATCCTACATCTATAACCTACTCCTTGCCCTTCAGGCTGAAGCGGTACTTCGCCTGAAGAACATAAGGGTTGCCACCAGGCTCATAGAGCTGCTTCTCAAGTCTCTGCCACTCAGGGTTGTTGATGCCGTCAATGTAGTCCTGAACCTCAACGACCATGCATCCATACTTGGGGATAATTCGGGGGAAGTCCTTGTTATCCTTCAGACCCTGGGTCTTCTTGAGAGGCATGGTACCCTTCTGCTGAGTGCAGCTGTAGAATTGGAAAGCATCCTGATCAGTGTAGATGTCGAGCTGGATGCCAGACCAGGCGGAGGAGATAGTGGCCACGGGACCCTCGGTTCGCCAGTCAAAGTTACCAAGCTGGCCACGGTTGACGCTGTAGCAGGTGTCTGAGATTGTTAGCGATGTTATAGATCGTGTGAAATGAGAAACTAACCATATCCTGTGCAGTTGAAACCGCAGTTGTTCTCCAAATCCTTGTTGTTGGCTTGGTCACCAATCATCTTGGGCTTGCTCCAGAAATCATTCACAGATCCCTTCTTGTTGGGAATGATATCACCAGTAGGGATGAGAATGTTATCGGTCGCAACACGCTGGCCACCGTAGGGCATGTAAAGGGTATGGTTGGAAATGGTGCTTGTCTCGTTGTTGGAGAAGCCGTCAAGATTCCAGTAGGTATGGCTGGTGAGCATGATAGGGGTCTTCTTGGTGGTCGCAAGAGCAACAATCTTGAAATCCCAGTCCATGCCGGTCAGGGTGTAGGTGACGTAGGAGACAACCTCTCCGGGGAAACCCTCCTTGCCATCGGGGTCAACGATGGAGAAGGTGATGCTGGAGTCGGTGTACGACACAACAGTGAAGTTGCGGTAGTCCCAGCCGTCAGGTCCGCCGTGGAGAGTATCAGCGCCCTTGGGCGACTCAGGCGTAGGGTTGTCGTTGGGCGTGACGTGATACTTCTTGCCGTCAATCTCGAACGTGCTGTTGCGAATACGGTTGGCGTATCTTCCGGGAACACCGCCGAGATGGGGGTGAGACTCGTCAATGCTATAGTGCGTAGCATTATCGAAGCCAGCAACGATATCTCGGGAGATGCCGTACTGATCGTCGATCAGAAGATTGGTGATGGAGGCGCCATAGGGAATGAAAGCGGCCTTGATGCCATCTCCCTTGATCCAGTATTTGCCATCCTTGTCGGGACCCTTGCCTTTGGTCGCAAGGGCCAGTGGGATGAGAGCAGCAACGACAGCCTTGAAGAACATGATTGCGGATGATCAAGGTGGAGACTGGCCCAGCAAGAAAGAGCGAAAACCCCAAGCTTTTATAGAAAAACCGACGATCTCTTGTCTTTTTCGCGCAGCAAACTTCCACCAACAAAACCCCTCTCCAATTGAAGGATCTCAGGGTCTCGTTTAGTGATCGTCTGATGAGCTTTCAAGTTCAATGACTGGTGCGGCTGTCATCGTCATCCAGGAACTTGCCATTTGATCCGCGATCCTGGGGTAGTTTTGGAGCTAAGAAGCTTCCCCAGGTTCTCCGCGCGAGTGTAATTGGTGCGCCTGGGTCGGGTAATCTTAGCGAACTCTGTTCTTGACATGGTTGTGCGAGTCTGGATTGGGATCGTCGTGCGGGGGAAATTCAGGCTTTTTGCACGTTCATGGCATTTCTACAGGTTCGGCAGCCGTATCCCGCCGAGGGATTCGCCGAGACAAGGCTGGTGGTAAGCGGTAATTATGCGACGGGTGACAGCTTCACAGCCCCTCCAATCAGTTGACAAGCTAATTTGAAGCTCGAAATGCAATTTATGTGATGGAATCCCCGACCTGGCTATATGTTACAGGCTGATTGGTTTCAATTGGAGTGTACAGAGTATTTGTAAAGATTATGAATCTGAAAAGTCGGGGAACAATAACACGAGGTTGGGGAAATGTTATTGCAGGGGTCTGGGAACTTATGAGAGTTTTGACGTCATTGTCTCTTACAATCATACCCTAGAGTCGACGTGCAGAATTCCATGTTGCATTTCGTGATACTACCTGCGAGCTTGTGATGATCATCCGTGAGACATGCAAAGTAAGATTGTCTGTACGGGCACGGCCGCCCGAGTTCAGGAACCAAGGCTTAGTGACTCCAAGGCGGCATGAAAACGTGGCTCTGGGACCATCAGATGGAAATTGGTGTCTAATGATTGGGTTCCATCTTGTTGGGACGAACTGGACGGGAATGCTCAACGGTCTCCGTCTGTCTCACATCGGCTGATTCGTTCCAACGAATATACAGGGTAGCTTTGATTACGGTGAGTTTTAGTAACATGTGATAAGAATCTTTCACGGTAGCTACATGAACTTGGCGACTTCTGAACCTGATATAGCACCGCCGCGAGTTTTCCCTTGTGCAAAAATGTCTCAGTATCTAACCAAATAACTCGGCATTGACATGCTAGACCATTTTGTGAGGAGGAGAAATTTGTATACCTAGGTCTTGAAGTCTGGCCGCACAGAACTTATGTCGAAGTCCTCGACTTGAATCTTCCCTTCAAATTCAGACAACGCTGTGGAGACGGCACGTATCGCTCCACCACTCGGAGCTGCCTTACGCTCCGATCTCTCCTGTTCTGGGCGGAAGTGGATCCACATCGACAGCCGAATGTAGAGAGAAAAGCTCACACGAAATTGTGACTTCTACAGCTTCTAATTATTCTCAAATGCAATCTAATAAATGGTATCACTATCTATCGTCTATCATATACGTCTACTTTACCACAAAGAAAATAGTGACACAAGGGCCATGACCAGCATGATACCCAGCGAGGGTGCGTGGAAACTGCCCCCCGAGTCCCCGGACATCCCCTCCTCGAATCCCTTCTCTTCACCACCCAAATACTCCGCACCCAGCTTCGTCAAACCCCCATCATCATCAAAAAGCGACACACTGTCGCCAGTCCACTCGTTCGCATCATCTTTCCTAAATGCTCCAAACCATGCATAGGCCTGCACATCATCACTCTCATCAAGATAAGGAAGACTCTCATTCATCATAGCCAGCGTCGCATCGTCGTCCTCTTTCGGTAGAGCCATTTCCGTAATCCAGAACCGTGCGTCAGGCGCCGTCTCGTTGTAAAACTCGCGCAAACTCCCCAGCCAATTTTTAAGACCGCCTGCGTCGCCGTACCAATGCACAGCGACGAAATCTGTAGGACACCCATCGTCGTCAATGTTGTAGCAGGATTCATTAAAGTCGCGTAGCCATTCAAGACCGCGTGGTGAGCCGGTGACGCTGGGATGGCTGATTGACCACTTGCGCTTTGCTTTTCTGAGAGGGACGATGTGTTCCATGTACGCGCGCGCTGCATCTTTGGCAGATATCGCGCTTCCGCCAGTGTCTGTTTCGCCATCTGGCTCGTTGAATGTGAGGAGGTGCGTAGATGATTCGGGAAGCCCATTTAGTCGCGACTCGAGCTCAGAATCTGATGCATCGTCGAGGCCGTGAATCAATGGCACAAATGGTAAGGAACTCCCGATTTGACCGTTTGGCCAGAGGGACCAGGTGTAATACCATGCGATCTCGGAATTATTTGAGATCAGGAGCTCATTATCCGATTTATGGTCATCTCCATGGTATGCAAGGCCGCGTTTTGACGAGAGGTCAATGCTCTCAGCGAGCCCCCAGAGGCATAAAAATGGGTACAAAGTTGATTGGCGCATTTTGGGTGTTAGAGTGTCTGGTATGCTGTGAAACCCTCGTTCAACCAAGAGCGCTTTAATACGTGATTGACAGCTGGAAAATCAGGATTGAAACATATATTTTAAGGTTCTAGGATTCGTTTCAGAATGTCAAGGGTTTCCTTGGAATAGCTACTTTTCTTTTGTACGTGTCGCCTGTCTTTTGGCTGGGCAGAGTGGCAATCGTCTGAGCCTTGTCAATGATGTCATATGTCCGCCAAGTTAAACCCTGCCTCGACACCAAGACTTGGCAGCGTCAAGGACTCTCGGTATCCTGATACTGACATAATTGGCTCACCGCTCGATTTAAAGAGCGTAGAAACTCAAGCCTCGTGGAAAACTTACCGCTTTGGGACAATTACCTGATTTGGTGACGACACGTGGGTTTCGCATGCGCTCCTTCCGTGTTTTTGAGGAGGTAAGATACTTACTCAAAGTCTAATTGAACCGCGACGACCCCATGAACGATATGGCCTTTAATTTACAGAGACAAATTTGATGCGGAATGCGACTATTGATCTGACATCCAATATCACGCGTCGTAGTCAAGGTACATCGCGGCCCTTTGGATGCGCCAGTTCGGCACTTTTGGTGAGCCATCTGTGGGAAATATCAGTAAAGGCAAACGAACACTGCCAGATCACGATCAATAATAATTACCTATAACTATAGCCCTCTTGTATAAGATATTTACTGTAGTATTTCTTCTGTATGGCAGTAGACGGGCTGAGGAGGCCACCTGAGTTCATTTGAGAGTATGGACTTGGGGGCATCTGGAGACGAAATGAGCGAAAGGGTTCGCTAATGTCTAGGACAGAATGGGAACTGCTGCCGAATCATTGAGACTCCTGTTACGATCAAGGTACAGTTGGCGAGGCATTGTAATAATCTAGAAGAACGCTCCTGGGGAACTGTATTTGCCCAAGATAACAAATAGGGGTGTGTAGGGCCTGGGAGAAAATGGGATGAACATGAATCTGGTGATTTTCATCAACTTTCAAGGACAGTTATAGCTATATGTACCGCCATAATAGTTCTTCGTATGATCTGACGAAAGTAGCTACTCAACCACTTCATGAATGGCTGCTGCAACGTCTCTGGGCAGCCTTCTCAGTACGAATAATCCTACTCCAATGATAATTCGTAGCTGTTTCAAACGAGTGACTATTTTCGGTAGATCAGAAAACCCTAGATAAACACATATGGTTAGATCACCGAGTGAGGGCCGAATGTTGAAGAGTCACCGACATGTCGCCGCCCCATGGTGATCGACAAAGAACGCGGGGTACTCGGTAGGAGCCGTGGTGCATAGACCTGGAAATCTTCTTAAGTACTCTAGTGTTTCAAAACAATATCGTTAAATAAGGCTCTTAGGAGATAGGCCGCTGGCAATTCTATACGAGACTGTTTGCGTGAGCCATAAGAGCTTGCATTTCCTGTCAGCAAGGGTCATAGCTAGTGTAACGGCTCGGCCTCATTTACTCCTCTCGTTAGGTATCCGGCTCTTCGCATTTAACACTCGCGGAAGTCTGATCATGGGTTTTGCAGATCATACTGGGGTAGCGGAAAGTCTCCGAAATCCCCAGGTTCAGGCGGAGTCTCCGCCCGATATTCAGGTCCGACGACCCCAAAACGGTCACATCCGATGAGTTTATGCGAGGAAGTCTTGGCATTTGTCCTTGTTATGCATACATTCGGGCCGTGGCCGATCGATGCTACCCTTTTCTCTCTCCGCAGTGAGCATTTGGCCTAGTTTACCAAAATGACTTGGTGTTAAACTTGTCACGATATGTCTGTTTTTCAGTCCAGGGCTGGAAAGAAGCGCCGAAGAGTGAGTAATGCATATTATAGTCAGGAGTCAGAGAGCTTTTCCTGACATCAGTTGACAGGGCTTGAAGAAACATCATAGGTGGAACAACCGTCCTCTAAGAAGTGAATGTTCCGCTTAATGGCCGAGGGTGATGGCAATGATCGGGATGGCTTCACAAACTTGAAGTGAGTCCTATGATCAGGAGAAAGGTTCGGAACGAGAGAAAATGGAAATGATCTTCCTTGCAAGCGACGAAAGATTTGTGAGAG
Source organism: Fusarium mangiferae (assembly GCF_900044065.1). Classification (NCBI taxonomy): domain Eukaryota; kingdom Fungi; phylum Ascomycota; class Sordariomycetes; order Hypocreales; family Nectriaceae; genus Fusarium; species Fusarium mangiferae. Next base: position 357,016 of record NW_024573928.1, read on the forward strand.
AGCAGGGGTAAAACGTGTATAAGAAGCGCTGATGGCCTCAACAAGTTCAACAGTTTCGACACCATTGAACAAGCCTTTACGCCCAAGATTACGAGATCTACAAGCTATCAACATGTTCACCCTTCAAGCACTTCAACTTGCCTCCATGTGCACCCTCGTGTACGGACATGGCTACCTTAGTAAGCCCATGAGCCGAACCGGTCTTAACGCTGAGGTAAACATTCCCATCCTATCTATGACTCCAGTTAACAAGTGACAGGCCGGCCCAGATACATGCCCCGAGTGCACTATCCTCGAGCCTGTCACCGCCTGGCCAGACCTTGACGCCGCCAAAGTCGGTCGATCTGGCCCTTGCGGCTACAATGCCCGAGTCAGCGTCGACTACAACCGGCCCGGCGCCAACTGGGGCAAACAACCCATCGCCACCTACAAGCCCGGCCAAGTTGTCGATGTCCAATGGTGCGTTGATAATAACGGCGACCATGGAGGCATGTACGCCTACCGTATCTGTCAAGACCAAGACATCGTCGACAAGTTTCTTGACCCAAACTACATCCCCACCGAAGCTGAGAAGCAAGCTGCTGAAGATTGTTTCGAGGAAGGACTTCTTCCCTGCACTGACGTTAATGGCCAGGAGTGTGGTTACAGTCCTGACTGTTCTGCTGATCAGCCATGTCATCGCAACGATTGGTTCACTTGCAAGTCTTTCGATGGCAACTCGGATGGCAAGGGTTGCCGTGGTGTTGACAATGCGCCGATTAACTCGTGCTACACCTCTATTGCTGGTGGCTATACTGTGTCTGGCAAGATCAAGATCCCAGACTATGTCTCGAACCATACCCTTCTGTCATTCAAGTGGAACGCGTTCCAGACCCCCCAGGTTTACTTAACTTGTGCTGATATCGCGATCTCGGCTTGATCGTATTTGCATGTCGGGCATGCGATCTTGGCTGGAATATTCCTCGGACTGGTGATGCACAGAGAGTCTCGTCATACAGCCGAACACAATACTGAAGTGATAGTCAACAGCCTGTACGAGTCAGTGTTATTCTTTAGGCTAGGAATTTCTGATTTGTCTCTGAGACCAACAGTTTTAGCTAGCATGTGAAGACCAAATTATCACTCTTTGATCCCCCCAGACCCAAAACCCATTCACATGACAGTGCATTCATTTCCAACGCTAGGATCCACATGATGAGATTCTCTCTCTCTCGGCTCCGTCTCCAAATCCTCCCAGTAGATAAAATCCATGAATCCAGAACGAGCTTCATTCAAAGTATCGGCAACAATCCGCAAAGACTCCTCATTATCCCCCTTTAGCGCAAGTAACGCCAGTGCAACTCTCTTCTCTAGCTTCCAAGGCCCAGATCCTTCATAAGCCTCAAAGTACACAGGATTTCCAGCTTCTTTCAGACGTTCCTCTATCCGACCAAAGGTGATGAGGAGCCAACAGGTGACGCCGAGATAGTTGAGGCTCGAAATTGGTGCGATTCCCGCTACGTCGGAGAGAATGTCGAATTTCGCTAGGTCGAGAATATCACGGCCGTCAAGGACCTCTGATCCAGCCTTTGGAGGGATCTGAAAGCCTTCTGGCGCGTACTTGGTCAAGACCTCATTAGGCATATTGTTTGCAATGGAAGAGAGTTTGTTTGTTGCGTCAATGATCTCCTCGTCGGTCATTCCAACTGCTCTTGCCTTCCGAACAAGGATAGTGTCCTCGAGTTCTTTTTCGCTGACGTGCTTTGCTCGACTGAGTCGCTCGAAGAACAGCATGCTGCCGAATTGAAGCTCCTCATCAGGAATGGCCTCGAGGTTCCAACCCGCCCGGCGGCAAGTGGTGAGTATGGAGTTCCTCTTGAAAATATGGTTGATCTCCAAGTCGAATAGCTGATGAATGTTCTCGGCATATCTTCGTCTATACCTAGTCGCCTGCCTCTGCGCCTGAGCCTGTCTGGACCCTGGCTGTCCAACACTGGCGAGTAGAGCATCCACAAAGTCCGATGTCGGCTTGCAGCCTTGTGCGAAGAACGTATGCTTGAAGAGATCCTCTAGTGTGGCGCACAGTCCGATGGGTCGAGAGAGGTAACCCTTTTGTACCACGGCATTGTGAAGATGAATCATCAGCGTTGGCTCAGGCAAACGTTCCCAAAGGAACATGCCAAGTCTGTAAGCGATCTCAAGACCTTCTTCAAGGCCAACTCCACAAAGAAACGGCGAATACTCTTGCAGGCCATTCGCATCATGGTCTGCAAAGCGTGACGGCGGTATGGTATCGAGGCCAGTCGTGTACTTGTGCTCCCCAAGAAAGTCGACAAAATCAAGCTGAGCGATCTTGATGATCTCAAAAAAGTCTTTATGCTGCTCCATCTTACCATCCTTCTCCAGAATCTGTTTGAGTAGATCGACTGTCTGACAGTACCCAGCAAACACGCGCTTGTTCTGTCGATCGAGAAAGAGGTCCACGTCTCGTCTGGCATGGCCTTTGTTTGCTGGCGCTTCAAGCATATGACCGTGCAGAGCACTTAAAGTCCAACCGCGGGAGACAGTGAATGAATCGACGATGCACTGCATCTGGAAAACGTGGTGCGGATAAATCATCTTGGTGATGTCGGTGCCGGGCTTCTTCATGGCCATGTTTGTGATGTCGCCTGCGAATTCTTCTATGCCGAAGAGGACTCGGTGGACGCCCCAGGGACCGTTGGCAGACCAGTCCACATCTTCGTAGACATGCTTTTCTCCTCTGACTGTGTTTCTCTGAACCACAACAGAAGAAAACACGTTGACAAGATCATAGAGCCATTTTATGGTATAGGAGCGCCGCCAGTGGACTCGCTCCTCATTCGTAGCCCGCTCCAGATTGAAGTTTGGATCCCACTTGACGAGCTTTGCCTGCATGGCCTTTGTCGGCTTCCCAGTACGATTGGCCTGAAAGTCAAGAACAAAATCCCTCAGATCCTGATACGCGTGGATGAGGAACTGCTCCTTGATATCGACGGCTGTCTCCTTCTGACTGTGCTGTTCACCATCTGGGCCCAGCGCAAAAAGAGCCAGCCTGAAATTTCCCTGTGCTTTCTCCATGTTACCTCGAGTGATGGTGTTCATGATGGTTTTGTAAGTGTCGTGACCTGGAAAGTCGACAAAGATAGCCGCGTTGGTTCGCTTGACCATGGAGATTGTCAAGTTGCTTACAGCTCCTGCGACAGCGCTGTTAAGACCTTCGTATGCGACCTCCTTCCAAAGACTTTGATTGTAAGCGCGGAGGGCGGCCCATTCTTTGACGGTTGAGTAGACAGCGAGTAGATAGTCTGTGACAAGACCGACCTCGCCACTATCCTCGATGATTCGAATGCTCTCAATAGGTATTTCGTCAGTCGCGGGGTCTTGCGTGTCCTGTTTCTTGCCCTTCTTTGGCTTCTTGTACTTTCTGGCCTTTTTGCCTTTGCCCTTTGGCTTTCGTGAGACCTTTCGTGCAGGGCCTGGTGAATGTTGTTGAGCGACATCATCCTCTTCATCGCTCGACTCTCCTTTGTCGACGCTCAGTTCTTGGAATTTATTGGCGAACAGGATCTGTTCAACGTCCTCCGTATCATCGGTCGTCGTAGCGCCCGTCTTTTCCCATTCTTCGCCACCGAGAATCTTGAAGGCACTGCGAAGAGTGTTTATGAAATGTCGGTGACTCTCGTTGCTTCGTATGAGTTCCTCGTCCGAATCAGGCCCCATAAGCTCCTGAAACGTAGTGCTAACGAGAGATCTCGCCTGAATGATGGACTCGAAAAGTCGATAGATGACATTGGGTACAGGTTCCTTGTGCTGAGAAATGAGTGTCGACATGGAAATCAGGCCATTCACTGTGGTTTGACCTGTCGTGTTGACAGAGGCGGCTGATTGAGCCTCTCCATTGGTGGATCTGAGGAGACGATTAGACACGTTGATCATCCAGTACAACAAGTATTTTGTGTCCCTCTTGTAAGAGAGGTAGAGGTTCTGCGACACCATCGTCACGTACGGGACGGCTGCGGATCGCACAGAGTGACAGTATTGCAACAATGGTTGACCATACTGAGGGGACAAAAGAAGGTTTCTGTTTTGTTTTTGGAGACTCAAATCGCGTTGCTGGGGTCACGTGTTGACGTGACACAATTACGCACCGCGCATTCATTGTTTATTTGTTTGTTTATATGCTTGCCAATGGAGATGTGCCAAATAAAGTTTAGATGCCCATCGTCAACAGACAGTGAATAATTATCCGATGCAAGATGTATAGACATGGAGGGGAATCACCCGACTGTCACGCCACCAAATGCAACCCCGCAGCAATGTTTAGAGATGAGTACATATATTTACTGCTATTGCTAACTCATCTTGCTAGGACCATCTAACTTTAAGTGCACTTGCCAAGGAACCAGCTTCCTAGAGCAATATTAGCATCTACGACAGTTTATCTTGTATGTAGGAAGGCCGTAGCCCATAAACGCAACTTACCCTGGTGAGAAACACATTTCAGTCCGTTGTTGCACACTGTTCCGCTATAGTTGACGTTGCACCAGTCTAGCAAAAGTGATTTGTGTTAGTGTCTTCCTATTGTGAAGTTGACAGTAGATGTAAAGATTATACTGACCTCCCTTACGACGCTGGCCCCAGCATACGTATTTGTCGGAGCCTGTATGAGGCATGCAGTATCCACTGAGACATTCGATGTTCAACTGACAGGCAGCGCCATCTCCACTAAGAGCAAAAGCTCCAGCAGCCATGTGGGCAATGAGAAAGAGAGAAGAGGTGAACTGCATGATGCTGACTTATGCAAAAGGGTTATGAGGAAAGATGAAGAGAATCACATTAATGAGGATGTTTTCTTGGGTTTATATAAGAGGATGTTTTCTTGGGTTTATATAAGAGGAAGCTATGGAGAGCCCCTACGCTCTACTCCGTAGACCGACTCGTGTTTGTTCGATTTAAAGTTCACGGCAGTTGATAGAATTTGCCCATTTTCCGCACCGGCCATCTGGGTATACCGGCGGTTTCGTGTACCTAGCGGTAGTGGGTCTTGTTAATCTATCAATACGAGAAGAAAGCCAGAAGGTTTCAAGTGATAGTCAGCGTGTCTATTGACCCACCTGCAAGTAGAATATACTTTAAAGCTAATGCGTAAACAGCAACTTGACGCCGATGGATATTTAAGACCTGTATTGTCTGCGGTGCGGTGAGCAGCTTGGGCAGAGTCAGAATTTGTATCGGCATATTTACATTATGAAGGGCAGTAAGTATTTTCAGACGTATTAGTTATATCAATAGGGACTAACCTCTCTAGCCAATACGTCAATTAAGCTTATATTTACTGCGTTGTATGATGTTACTGTTAATGGCTTATTTCAGTATAATGTAAGAAAGATATTATGACCTGGCTATCTCCTCCTTACTACTCTGTAGCTTCTACCTACCTATATAGAGTATAGCTGTAAATGCTTTCTCCCCACTATAGGCCCCTAACACGAAGTACACTTTTAGCCGAGAAAGTTACTTTTTTACTACTACTATAAAGTAATTAATTTGGGTATCCGATGTAACCGGGCTTGAGTTAAAAGATTCAATTGCTGTTGGCCTTGCTCTGGGACTGTTCTTGCATCCGAAAGACGAAGTCAGAAGTGCAGGTAAAGTTGACTAAAGGCATACTACGATTTAGAATGAAAGCAGGGTTTATTAAATTTTAATAGTAAACAGAAGGTGCGTGTCGCTATCAGCCGTCGGTGAGTTTTGCCAGAATATCGCCTTGATAAGCTTCCTCAAGAGTATAGTCTTCGCCATTATTGCGATCAATTCCAACGTACTCAAACGCCTTTACGACGGCGTCTTTATCATATCCCAGGGTAACAAATTGATCGATCAGATTGCGGTTGTACCCCCCGTAACTAGCACTAATGGTAGTTAGTGGTGCTGTGGTTGAAGAAATAAAAGGCAGAGACGATTGAGAAACAAACCTATCCGTTTCTGTAACTGGGGCTCCTGCGTACTTGACAGCCCACTCTTGTGCCCTTTCTTTGAAGAGAGACGGGATCTCCCGAGACTGCAAGTCTGCTTCTTGATTAAGAGGGTATCGTGAGTCGGGATGCTGAAGTAGCTGGGCTATTGTAGCCAATGTTGCTTTCATAGTATTGGTTGGGTCCCATGAGCCAAGAGCACCTGGTGCAATCTCACCCTAGAATCGTCAGTTCTATCACTTTACAAGAGGCTATCACATGCGCTGCATGGCGTGATATCGTACCGTATCAGGATTCACATTCGGATGATATATCTTTTGGTTAAACTTCATTGACGGCTTTGCAAATGGATATTCATCCGGGACCAATACGCTGATAGTGTAGGTGCCTCCGAAGTAAGGTGTATCTGGTGGAACTGGCAGAGAAGCTTCGAGATGAGTTAAATCACCTGGATTGCATGGCTGCAAATTAACGCCGGTGTCCTGGCAATCCTGAAGTTCTTTTGCAAGTCGTCTTAGACGCGAGCTTATTGCCGCCGACATTTTAATAGTGTTAATTAAAAAAAATATTTAGGAGCACGTTGGTGTAACATAAGAAGGAGTATTAATAGGGACAGTCTTCAAATAGGCAAAAAAGCGACCTAAAAATATCGATAATACCACGTGTTATTAATGTAAACTGGAGAATTAAGTCAACTACATCTAACTCAATTGGCCAACTAAAGCCACAAAATGCAAAGTAAAACACTATTACAGATTCGGATTGCTAGAATAGTCTAGACCTGTAGCCGCTGCTGTTGTGCGGGCTTAGGCTGAGACTATTAGGACAAGTTAGCCTATTTAGGGCGCTCGTGCTCCTGCTGGCAATTAGAGAATCTTTGATCCTATATTTTAATAATTACAGGCATATCTATAGGTACCAATACTACCTTGAATAAGTCCACACGATAACGATGAGTTAATCTTGGAACAAGTCTAATAACGTTCGGGGGGTTATAACTGCTGTGTACAATATATGAAAACCCCTGCTGTCCTTCAAGCCGAGTAGATGAGAGCATGACCTGCTATAACTATATAGCCAGCTTACCCTCGAATGTCTATCATGCTGGCCAGAGGTTACGTGGCTTATAATATAGTTACTGCCCCTGCTGATTTTGTATTCGCCAATGGTCCCTGTGGTTCTATGGCTAATCTTGGCCTTTAGTAGATAGGAAAATCTCGTCAGGGAGGCTGATGGTTGTTTCACTAGTACGCGAGAAGGCGTGCGGGCTAGAAGATGCTTGGTTAGGTTATAGGAATAAGACGAGTTGGATGATACTAACCAACTCATGACATATCCAGTATAACCGAGTAGCACGCCAAGCAGTACTTCGTTGACCTATCCAGCCTTGCCAATGCAGCTTTCCAATGTCCATGGCCTCTTCCCAGTCTTCAATGCCTCCAGCTCATCCTTAAAATCCTGTTTCCAGGCATCTTCCAAACGACTAGGATTCCAACCAACCAGTCGTTTCAACTCAGTACCTTTCATCGACTTTGTACCCGCCCATCCGCGTTCTGCCATATCAACAAGGCCAGCTGTGATTTCATCTGCCAGCTCTTGTAAAGTAACTTCCCGAATCTCCTTTGTCGGAGGCGTATCTTTACGAGGTAAGATTCCTTCATCGAACGCGGCATCCAGACACCTTTGCATGATCTCAGTCTGAAAAGCCCTCCCGACAGCTGGAAAAAGAATGCCATTCTTCCCACTTGGAACATGGCCCACTCCACGATCTTCCCGCTCCAGAATAGTTCGAGTCAGAAGCACAAAGGCGTCAGCAAGATCCTCAACATGAACCCAGTCCCAGTTCGCAGTCTCGTTCAACTTGAACCCATGTCCGTGCTGAATAACATAGCGCATTATAATTGGTATAATGATGCCCTGTTGGTTGAAAAGTCCTTGACCAGCGCCAAAGATTACTGGCGTATTGAGGCTGACAGCTTGCACACCAGTCTCTTCAGCTGTAGTCAAGACACGAACCTCGGTGGTTCTCTGAGGATAAGGCTCCCGCGCGTCTTCCGACTTCAAAAACTCGTAAACAGAATTTCCATCCCTATCATTCCATTCTCTATCTGGATGCGCTTCTTGAGTAAGTGGTCGATCAGCTAAATTGCTACAGCCTGAAATGTGCAATAGCCAAGGCGGGGGAACACCTGGCTCAACGCGACGAGCGAGACCCCGCACAAAAGCTTCGGCTCCCTCTGGAATAAAACCTGAGCCAGTGTTGATAATCAGCTCATAATGTGAGGCGATGTCTCTGATATAGTCGACGTCATGGAGACCAGCCCATTGGATGGGATTCACGCGGTCGCCGTAGGCTGAGCGAAGTTTGGCGGCAGCGTCATCACTTCGGATGAGAAGGTCGATAGTGAGGCCTTTTAGAACCTCATCTTGGGCTTTCACGAGGTGGTCGAGAATAGTACCACCGACATAGCCTGTTGCACCGGTAAGAAGGATTCTTTTGACAGGAAGGCGAGACATGATGTTTCATATGATTCCAATGAGGTCGCAGCAGTCCAGGAAAAATGAAGCCGATTTGATGTCATCGTCAAGTCACCGCTCCAGTAGCTAAATATCCAAGTTGAATCAGATCCACATGCTGAACGTCATCTGTCCAATAGCCTGGTAGCGAGGACTGGCTTTCAATCTCGGTTGGCTGCTGCTTGCAGGGATGATCTCATGCAATGTGATATGTGATTGAATGACGGGCCATAAATGCAAACCGAAAGCCCGGGTAGAAAAACCCCGCAAACGTTGCAATTTTTCTCATCTTTACCGTAACCATGGCAGATGACACAAGTCCGAGCCCGAACCAGGGCCCTATAGCTGAAACTCAGTCTCCACCAAGAGAAGATCCCCTGGAAGTTGACGTATATTTCCCATGGGTTACTTCTGTTGAGGACCGTGCTAACTAAGTCTAGGAAGAGGAAACTCAAGATAATGATTCCACGTACAATCTCTCGTGAGTTATCAACACAAATGACTTTCGCTCCGACTAACATCATTTCGCAAAGGGAGGGATCAGTCAGTCAGACGTCGTCAATCAACTCCAGCATTCTCAACTACAGATACATGGTAGTGTTCACCTAGTGACCCGACCATGTGATTTACTAATAGACGACTAAGAACGGCCGCCGGTACCATGCGTTTCGTGAAGGTGCATACTTCGTGGTACGCAGAACTTTGACGACTGAGTATCATTGAGATTGAAATGCTGATGTAACTTCTCCCAGCCTAACGATGAAGAAGAGCAAACGCGGATGGACTTGGTGCATCACATTTACTCTCTGATGCTAGATGGTGCTTTATTCTTGGCGCCTATTGGTGACCATCCTCAGCGTGTTCTAGATCTGGGAACTGGCACTGGTATCTGGGCGATGGACTTCGCAGAGTGAGTCAATTATTACATGACAGAAAGTCTTTCGCAAGTGTTATTCTTGCTAACTCTGCTTTTTAGTGACTTTCCCTCGGCTGATGTTCTCGGGACTGACCTTAGCCCTATCCAACCGCAGTGGTAGGGCGACTATCCTTGTGTCTATGGTCAGAAGCTGACTAACTAAACCGTAGGACTCCACCAAACTGTCGCTTTGAAGTAGACGATTTCGAGGCTGAATGGCTTTATCACACGCCCTTTGACTTCATCCACGCACGGGAGCTGGAAGGCTGTATTAGTGATGACAACCGATTCTTCCAGCAAGCCTTACAACACCTAGCTCCTGGCGGTTATATTGAAATGCAGGCAGTTGCGGCACCGTTTCTATCAGATGATGGTACGGACGAGAAGGCCGTCAATGCCCAGCTTTGGTTGAAGACCCTGTGTGAGGGATCTGCCAAGTTCGGCAAACCAATTGATTGTGCTCCTTTGTGGAAGGATAAGTTAATAGCTGCTGGCTTTGAGAACGTACGGGAAGAGATACGCAAGGTATGCGCGAGACCCAACCACCATTCAACCAATATCTAACATTCCATTGGATGCCACTCGGGTCATGGCCTAAAGACCCGAAGCTCAAGGAGATTGGCAAATATCAGTCCATTCAAGAAGCTAAAGCCATTGAATCATACACACCGCAGATCTTCTCGGCCGTGCTTGGATGGTCACAGGAAGAAATACAGGTTTTCATGGCCAAGGTTAAGAATGAGATCAAGGATCCTTCGATTCACCTTTATCTCCCTGTTCATTTCCTTTGGGGAAGAAAGCCTGCGTCTTGATACTTACGTTTGCGAAGTGAGGTCAGGCTGTATTGGAGATTGAGGCTTAACCTCTATCATGTAATATTTTAATATCTGATAGAGATGATATTTATGCTTCGTTGGATGATGTAGTATTCAATCGCAAGTAAATCTGAAGTCTCTCTTAACTCCCTATAAAATATACGATACCACTTGGATATCCAATTCACAGTAGGATAAATCCATTGCATATCTTTCCTAAAAGTATCTCACTGGCACAGTTTCAGAGAGTTTATAATCGGGACGTCTCCGCCACTGCAGCAGCATGGGATTAGACTGGACACTTGTTATGTTGCTTGAAAGCTGAATCGGCGAGCGGATAATCTCAAATCCCGTGAACAATTCAACGGTCACACGTACGGAAACTAGCCAATTCAACCACCCGATAACGATGAATTACTCTCGGAATGAGCGCCAATAAGATGAGCTCGCTACGCGCTCACCGGGACACCAGACAATGCCGATCCTCGAATTGAGCCAGTGTAAACCCGTCGCTCAGAGGCTAGAGCAGACTCCTGCAGAAAGTGGCTGTTACAGACCCTGGGAATTGAACGAGAGCTGAAAACATCCCTGCTCCACACTAACCTATCTGGAAGAATACACTACTGCGCCTCGATAGGCAATCACAGCGGTTGTCAGTTCACTGATGAGGGCTGTCAAGGCAGACGGGAGATGGTCTGATTGGGATGAGCATGCGCCGAGGCTTGAGTTACCTGACTAAATGTTAGCTCCCGCCCTCCACAGTCTTGACTTTCCTCCACCATTTTATCTTGAGTATAACTTGGGAAACGTATGGAATCGCGATGAGCGCCATTTTTGGGACCCAAGCCCGCGACGAAGCAAAACAGCTTATAGAGAAGATCGCTGTCGGTCATGGCTACATCGAGGCAGCAAAGCTGGATGCCATGCCACCCGATATACGACGAGTGGTGGAGGAAGCTCTGAAGAGCAATTCCAAGTCTCATGCCGCCGCTACAGAGTAAGCCGTCACCTTGAAAGATAATCTCCGCATCTAATCTCCCTCTAGTCTTGTACAGAAGTTAGCTGCGGGGAACATCAATGTTGCGTTCGAGCTGCTCCAGAATGCGGACGACAATCAATACACCCGCGCAAAGGCCGCATGCGCGAGTCCAGGCGTTCAGTTCATCGTGACTCCAGATATGGTCATTATTGGTAGTAATGAAGACGGCTTCACGGAGAGCAACGTCAAAGCTCTTTGCGATTTCGGAAAGTCTACCAAGGATGGCAAGGCAGGCTACATCGGACAGCCAGATGTAGGTTTCAAGTCGGTATTCACTATCGCTTCCAAGGTTCAAGTAGAATCTGGGCCTTTCTCATTCTACCTTCAGCACGACGACGGAGATTCTGGTATTGGAATGGTGAGACCCCACTGGACCGAACCGCCTGCTCTTCCCGGCCATGTGAAGGATCATGAAGCATATGGCGGTCTCTTCGGAAACCGGACGAGGATCATCTTGTTTCTTAAGGAGCAGAACAGAGAAAATCTCCGGAGTAGCTTCATTAGTCAGATCTGGGATACACCGGATAGTGTGCTACTCTTCATGAAGAATCTGCGGTCACTGAAGATTACGGTACTAGGTGACGACAACAAAGTTCAGCGATCGAAGGACGTGCTTCTCGATAGAGACTTATTCGGTTCTGGGACTCGAATTGCAGCGACGAAGAAACTCGGTCCAACTAAATTCAAGACATGGAACCGCTATCTCGTCTACAAGTCAACGACAACAGGTTTACCTGCCAACCCTAACCGAAGATCAGCTCCAGATTCCCCAGCAAATACTTCCAATGCAGAAGTTATACTAGCGTTTCCTGTTGATGAGAAAGGCGAGCCAATTGTCGAAATTCAAAAAGCATTTGCCTTTATGCCACTCTCCGAGACTGGGTTGAGCGTTAGTATATTCGTCCATACGGCTTAGAAATCTAGCTAATCAGAGTGCCTAGTTTCTTATTCACTCCGACTTCGTTACTGATGTTGCAAGACAAAAGCTTGTTACTTTCTCAGACAGAAACCTCCAAATTAAGACGGCAGTTGGGAAAGCAGTCGTAACGTCAGCCCAAGACATCTGTAAGAAGCCTGGCACAGAACACAAATGGATGCGTTTCCTTCCCCAGTTGAATCGAAACGGCATCGATCCATTCTGGCTCGGATTCGGTAATGACTTACGATCGAAAATCTCCGACATACCACTTTTGCGTTCAAACCAGTTATTTGGCGGTTTCTCAAAGATAGCCGATCTCAAGCGTCTTTCTGCGGATCAATTGGACCAACATGGCGCGCCGCTTTTGCCTGATCTACAACAAGAGTTGTACTTGTCTTCGCGTTACGAGCCCCAGGACCTCGATATTCTCAGTCAATATGGACTAACGTACATGTCGAACTCGGAAGTCATATTAAGGTTGCAAGCTTTCACCGGGCGTGCTGAGTGGAAAGTGAGAGCCTTTGAGGAGCGAGACGAAGATTGGCATGCTAGACTAGCGCGTCTCATCCTGAAGCTCTGGAACGACACACAATCCAATTGGAAGAATGCCATTCGCGGCTTGAAACTCATTCCACTTGCTTCAGGAGACTTGAAGAGTGTCACCAAGGAAGGAAAGAGCGAAGAATTCTATGACAACATGATCGAGGGCATCCTTATCCCTGAAGATCTGGGTTTCCCAATACTGCTACCAGCAGCCGCAGCGAATCCGGACTGTCGGAAGCTTTATGAGCTCTTTGGACCAAAGACTCTTACTGCTCAACAAGTCCGTGAGAAGATAATTAACATGTATAGAGATCCCGCTCAAGTGGCTAAGCTTGACGTGGCTAAGTCCAGAAACCATCTTGTCTTTCTCTACCGAATGGAGCCGAAGGACTTCATCAATAAGGAGGAGCAAGAAATCATGGTTGTCTTTGATCAAAAGCTACGCATCAAGCGCCCAAAGAAGGAATATGTCTATCTCCCCGGCGAAGGGCCAGTGGCCCCATGGAAAATTCTCAATCCCCCATTCCCAGATGGGCTTGAGCCACCAGATGTATCCCTCCTGCACCCGGCCTATCTTGAAGATCCACCGACCCCATCGGATGGCAATGAGAAACCATGGATCCAATGGCTCTATCATATTATCTACTGCGAAGAAAAGATCCAACTATTCTCCATACGAGATCCGCCTGCAGAAGCCGACAAGACTTACTCACCAGAGTATAAATTCCTCGTCAAAGCCTACCCAGGACTTACGCTTCATAGACTCATGTTGAACTTTCAGAAGCCTGAGGTCAAAAAGCAGTGGGTTGATGATAAGAAGGGAACCGCTCTTATGCGAAGAATGGAGTTTCTCTGCACCGATGGTGTGCGACATCCTTTGGAGGAGACTCTGCTTCCGCTACCAAAACTGCTAGAGAGCTGCAAGAAAAGCTTTGCATCAGTGGATAGCATGCCGTTTCTTAAACTTGACGAGCCTGTGAAAGAAGATGATGTTCCTGCATGGCTCGACTTAGCAAAGCATTGTGGTATTGGGACTGAGGACGACACCAAGTTCACTCTGGCGATCCTGGGCTCCATTTCTAAAGCTACTACAGAAGTAACAAGTGAGGTTTCACAAGCCGTTACTGACTTGTATCTCAAACTTCATTCCCAGGTTCCAGATGGCTCTTTGAGTGCTACCTTCGCGGTTCAAACACAGATTAGGTAAGTTACGGTTCCTAGCCTTGCTAATAAAGCGTACTAACCATAGCAGAAACTTTTTCAGCACCAACAAGTGTATTCTCTGTTCACCACTCAGCCAAGCAGATGAGAAGGGATCTACTCGCGGGCAACACTGGGTGAACAAGTCCGCATGCCTGTGGTCTGCGCCTGAGGGCATTAATGTCTACAATCCTCTGCGATCTCTGTGGTCCCCAGTGATGGCCACGATGGAGCCTACAGATCGCAAAAACCTGGAAGATTTCTTTAGCCAGACTCTTTCCATTCGCGACATAACCGAGCATGACGCACTCAGTGAGCTGCGTCATTTATGTCGTTCACCGGACCAGACGAAAGACTACTCAGTGGTAACCAAGGAACTTTACAAGATCATTCAGGCACAGACGGAGAACCTCAACGAGATCAACACGCTTATCATCAAGTAAGAACCATGACTCCCAACCCGTCCTTTTCCCACCAGAGATGTTACTGACGAAGTTGCAGACAAGCATTTCGAGATTCTCCCCTCATTTATCTACCTGGCCAAGAGACCAAGAAGTGGTATAAAGTCCCAGAATGTGTCTTTTATAGTGAATGCCCGAGCGGAGACGAGATCAGTCTGGAGTATGTCTATCCAGATATGTCATCCCTTTTCGTATCATTCCTCGAGGTTCCCAAGTTGAGTGCTTCCCTCGTGTATCAGAACCTTCTGGATGTCGGAAACACCGTCCAGCCTATTCCAGACCTCAAGAAGCTTCTTTGGTCTCTCCTTGATACCCTGGCTGCAGACAAAGGATCATCGAGTGTCTATGCAGATAAGATACGAGATTGCCGCGTCTTTCCGGTCAAGCTGCCGTCAGGAGAAGTTCAGCCTATGAATGTACTGGGAGACTTCTGTATAAATGACAGACCTATGTACGCAGCCGCCCTGAAGGAACATACCAACCTTCTCGACTTTTCTGTTGAGGAGGTCTATCGTCTCAGGCCAGTCATTGAGTGGTTGCGCTTAACTGAAAGATACCTCTCAAAGGTCGTAACAGAAAAGACGTCGGTTGATGAATCTCAAGGCACTGAGGATAAGGTTCTGGCCCATGATATCGCCAGCAAAGCTGCCGCACTTGCCATGTTCGTCACACAACTTCTCAGTTAGCCAGTTTGCAAGCTAACAAACCGCCAAATAGGATCTCTTCACACTTCGGCGATGGCAAGCCCACCGTAAGAAACTACAACCTTCAAGATACGATACGTAAGGTAGAGGTCTTTCGACACCCGGACATAAAGACCAGCATTACTTTGTATCATGGCTTCAAGACGATCAAAGTACCGCTTGCGAAAAGTGGAATGCACTTTAAATCGGCCCTATTCGCCAAATGGCGGTTTTACATTCCACAAGATGACGACGATCGGAATTTCTGCATGGCAACTGAATTTCCGCGGATGTTAGCTGCTCAACTTTTAGATTGTCCTTTACATGCTGTTAATCCTCAAGCGGTGATAATCACTGCTAGTGTCCTTCGAGCTAAGACTTCTAATGCTAGACGTGTCCTTCAACATTATGGGATATCTGAGGCAGGTGTGTTGCAAGACGATATACCGGAACCACCACGGACACCAGAGAGGCGAAGAGACAATGGTGCCCCCTCTCCTTCTCCATCACCGCATTCAGTTATCAGATCTCCTGTCCCTGCTGTAAGCGCTGATCAGGTGATCCGTGACGCCGCTACTCCATACCAGGCCTTGCTCATTCAAGCTGTCAATGTCGCACGCATTTCGACCTTTCCGCACAAGAACTCTGTCTTTGATATGACTGCAATATCACAAAGCCTTGCAGAGAGTACAGCTCGTTCTGGACTATTCAGATTCTATGTCGGAGACCAGACAGAGTGGCAGCGAATGGTTGGTGCCGCTGGCGAGTTATATGTAAGTGGGCTTCTGTCATACAATCGAGCTTTGTGGCTAAGAAAATAATTGCAGGTCTTTGAGCTGCTTTCAACGATTCCCCATGCTCTTCCGAGATGGTCTCGAGATAATTGGCAAAGTACTGTCAGACACCATGCCAGTATACACCCTGACTATAACTCCCTTGGTAGTTGGTACGGGACAGAGCAAGGGGACCTGTTCTTTTATGACGTGGCAGGAACATTTACCAGCTATTTGATCGAAAAAGGTTACCTCGACGAGAGTTGGACAAAAGAGCGACCAGAGTACTACATCGAAGTCAAGACTACAACATCGGCACGTCTCGACACGCCATTCTACATGAGTAAACATCAATATGCACGGGTAATATCTTCAATCCCTTGTATGCAAAAACTGTCTACTAACAACCTTGCAGATGCAGTCGTTTGGTAAAAGCGTCAATACTGACACGCAAAGGCGGAAGGTCTACATACTGTTTCGGGTACACGGCTTAGAATCAGGCCAAGTTGGGTTGAGGATATTCCTCGATCTGGAGGCTTTACGCAAAAGTGGAGATCTAGTATTTGAGGCTCAGAGTTGGACGGTTACACCAAGAGCAGGATAGTAGTATATATATGTAGTGGATCTATCAGATCAGTATTTCTAGGGCATCTTATTCTTTCCGACTCTCTTGGGCAATTGTGTTGGGTAGCTGGTATACTGCCCGGATTGACTTTGATAACAGTGTTATTTTGAGCTGATAGACCCCGCAGCTGATGGCTTACGTCGCGCGCCTCACACGTTATTCTTTCAATTCAATCTGCCTTCCTCCCTTTTACCCCGTTCAAAACTACCGCTGGCTTACTTTGACGTGCGGATTCTTCATCAGCTCCCTCAGGTGTGCTCTTCAACCAAAGAACCCAGCAGATCATCAAAATGGCGGTTAGAGGGATAACGATTGCAAAATAAATCCTCACTTGCTGGTTCGTTGTTTTGAATTCGAACATATTAGTAGAAAAGACGGTGGCGATGAAAGCTCCTGGGAGAAAAAGAATCGTCAAGATGGACAAAGTCTTCATAGCCTTGGAGTCTCGCAGTGACTCACTAGCCAGCCTGGCTTGGAGATAGCTGTCATGCTGCGTGATCAAGTTGAATAGCTGTAGTGGCTCTTATCAGTTGCCGGGAACGGGTAAAACAAGCGAATGCGACACTTACGACATTGCGTTGACTCTCAATCTTTCCAGGCAGACTCTCGAGATCTGATTCCCGACTCCGAGACATTCTCAAGTATACCTCCGCAAGGGTCTTGAGTTGATTGTCGTTCTTTAATTCCTTCTTTAAGAAATTGCCTAGCTCTTCCTCAAACTTCTTTCGCCTGTTAAGTTCAGCAAGATCCATGCTACACTTATGCAGAGTCATGCTCATCTCCCGATACTGTTTACTAGCATCACCCAGCTTGCCCTTTTCTTCCAAGTGCTCAAGGAGCATCTTATCTACATTTCCAATTTCCTTCTGGATAAGGTCGATTCCGTCCTTTGTAGCCCCATAGTGGGACACGAATAGCTGTAAAGGTAACAGGGTTGGATGATGGCCAAGTCTTTGGACAAGCCTATGGGTGCCGCTGAAAATATCCTCCAGCTTCAAATCAGCATCGACTTGAATGAGGCCAGATATCTTGATGAACCCCTCCGACACATTGTTGTCGACCACAGTGTGGAGAAGCAAGGACCAGAAGCCTGTACTGTAGAATGGTGTTTGAATGATATATACTGACCGTGTTGAATTAGCTACGCTTTGGGGCTTGTTTATCAGCCTAACTTACCTTTAGAAGATTTTTTGTCATTTGTATGTACTTCGCAGCCTCCACGGTCATGCTGCCGAGTGACTCGAGCGGCAATTGGGAGTTTGAAGAAATCAGATAGAAGTTCGAAAGACGGCTGGTTGAGAAGACCTTTCAATTTGTCGAAAGTCGTAAGCTTACTCACACTGGACTGTATTGCACTGAGTGGTCGTATTAGTACCGTTTTCTGAGCCCCGAGACTATAATACTTACACCAAATTGGAGAAATGAGTGTTGCAAGAGTCTTGCTGGACTTGCTGTGCCTCTGGGTTCCCTTGAAAATCGGATTTTGGCTCACCAGCGTTCTAGAGCGCGTCAGCAATGGAAATCTCACGTATTATTAGTAAGTTTCTCACAGTGGTCTCTGAGATCCAGGGGAAGTACTTGTTCAGGTCCTCCCGGCGTAGTGGCATATTTAATTCATGCGAACCGACTTTGGGGGATTTATCGCTCCAGAGATCAATGACCGACGCTTTGACCTCGTACTCCACAGGCTTGCCCTCTGCTGGGTTTCCCTCGGAGAGCAGGTCCTTGATAGTCTGGTCCATAGGTTCGCGTTCCAGAATGTCAGGATAAAGGTTCATACTTCCTAACCTGTAGAGCCGTGAGATCTCGATTGATCCGAGATCATCCAAGTTCTGGCCTGCTAGGTCGTTGGGTACCAGAGGGGATGCACCAGGATCGAAGATCACAAGGTCATCTTTCTCCAGCAGGCCATCTTGTAAATTTCGGAATGAAAGCCCGGAAACATCAGTCTCCACCTTGATCTTGGCTTCGAAAGTTTTGTCGGTTGTTCGCTCAAGTAAAATGGCTGTTTGCAGATACGACGGAACACCTTCTTTCATTATCGGGTCTTCCTTAATAGTCCAGTTCGCGACGTTCGGTGGTAGGTTCGGTAAGTTTTGTAGGGGTATGGCATTTCCACTCCAGGATTTTGAGCCAGTGAGCAAAACATTTGATTTTTTCTCCTTCACAACAGTTGTTCCTCCACTCGCGCCGGATCCATTGCCTAGATCAATAGTAAGACCTTTTTCAGTCATCCCTTTCATAACAGTATGATTGAACTTCGAAAATGAGAACTTCAGTATAGAAAGAAGTGAGACGTACTGGGGACTAACTTACAGCCTTGACCTCGTCGTCAGGTGCCATTGCGGCGACAGCGGGATAGGTATCATCCCCGTAGAATTCCATAGTAATCTTTGCTTTTTTTATCCTGACATTGTTCTTCGAACTTTGAAAGCGGAACGACAAGACTAATAGCGTCGTTGGCTTCTTCGTTTCGCCAGTGTGTCCATGCATGGCGCCGATAAGCTGCGCTTTGATTGCGTAAGAAGACGAGATTCTTTCTACAAGATTCCAACGCTGGAAGGGATCCTGCGGATAATTTCTGACCATAGTGCTAGCACGGAAGAAGCGTGGTAAGTTATTCGGCCAGCCAGTTTCAAGAGCCTGATGGTTGTAAAAGGAAGTGGAGGAATTGGATTGAGGGGGTTATGTTTGCTGACAAGATGGCCTCAATTATCACTCCACTCACGGATGCTCCTATTTCCGAGCCAATGCTCTGCCATGTTCATGCAGCCACAGACAGGGGTAGTTTCAGCTCTTCAGGATCTCACTACTCAGATCAAATTTACGCAGCATAGAATTCATGAATTTCCCAGGAAGAATTTTATTCAAGTCTAGTTAATCGACATTTGTCCAGATAAGTCATCAACGCCTATATCTAAGAATTGGTAGGCATGCTCGTCAACTTCTCCCCCGTGCTCGCCTCATCCGCCCTCCAAAGCGAAGTGACAGTCTTCCACTGCGTATAAAACCTCAATCCATCCTTTCCGTAAAAGTTGGCAAGACCAGTTCCAGCCACACTGCGCTTGTTTCCTGTGAAAGAAAACATAGGCAGAGGAACGGGGATCGGCACGTTAATGCCAACCTGTCCAGCGTCGATTTCTTGTTGGAAGAGAGATGCCTTGGCTCCAGAGTTTGTAAAAATGACGGCGCCGTTACCCCAGGCGTTGGAGTTGATGAGATCGATGCCGTCTTTGAGGGTTTCTGCTTCCATGCAGAGGAGGACGGGGCCGAAGATTTCTTCCTTGTAGCATTCCATGTCGGGGCGGACGCCGGAGATGACTGTAGGACCGACCTGTATCATATTAGCGTCTTGGTTGTATGTGGAATGCCGCTGACTTACCCAGTTACCGTCAGGGAAACCGTCAGGCTTATATCCTCGACCGTCAAGCAGAATCTTAGCGCCCTCCTTCTCGGCGCTTGTGATGAGAGCATTACAGCGATCGCGACTCTGAGGAGTGATCAAGGGTCCGAAATCCGACTTTGAGTCGAAGCCGCTACCAGCGATATGGTTCTTCGCCTTTGCGACGAGATCAGGCAACCATTGCTTCGCATCTCCAAGAGTAACCAAAACACTCAATGCCATGCATCGCTGTCCAGCAGCACCGAAAGCAGCTCCAGCAATCGAATCAAGGGCGTGATCTTTGTTGGCGTCTGGACTCAAAAGAGCATGGTTCTTTGCTCCAAGGTTCGCTTGCACGCGTTTGCCATTTGCTGAGCCTCGTTGGTAGATATACTCTCCAGCCTTGTTGGATCCCACGAAGGAAATAGCTTGAATCTCGGGTTCGTCAAGGAGGAAGTTGACTGTATCCTTTGATCCATGCACAACGTTGACGACACCTGGTGGAAAGCCCGCCTCTCTGCAGAGCTCGGCAATCATCATAGCAGCGCCCGGATCCCGTTCAGATGGTTTGACGATTATGCAGTTTCCTGTGACGGTCGCTACGGGAAGAGACCACAACGGAATCATAGCTGGGAAGTTGAACGGACAGATGGCTGCTACAACGCCCAATGGGTTTCGGTAGGAGCGTGTCTCCATGTCCTTGGCAACCTCGAGAACTTCACCACCGAGCTGAGTAGTGATTCCGCAAGCTGTCTCACAGACCTGCAGTCCACGAAGAACATCGCCCTTGGCATCAGCAAAAGTCTTTCCCTGTTCGGTGACAATGCTTGTCGCAAGGTTATCCATATGCTCGCGGATCAAATGCGTAAGCCTAAACATTATTTGCTGACGCTTAATAATGCTCGTCCTCTTCCATCCCGGAAACGCAGCCTTGGCTGACTTGACTGCTTCTTGCAGTTCATCGTTGGTACTCTCAGGAACACGCGTGATGACATTGTTCGTCGCAGGGTCATGAACTTCGATCCATGACGACGTCTTTGAGGAGACGAGCTTGTTGTCGATGAAATTCTGTGTGTCCTTTGGCTTGTCCAACTTTTCGTGGTTGCTGGGATAAATCACAGACTGATAGATTGAAGTCGAAGGCATTTTTTGAGATAGATGTTGTTGGTAGATGGAAGAAACAAAGAAGGGATAGAATGATATGGTGAGGCGGAAACCTTCCCGATATAGGAGCAAAGAGCGGTCGCCTCCGTTCGGGACAGACCGACAATTACCCCGCACTCTACCACGGAGAGTGTCTTGTGACGGCTTATCAGTCAGTGTTGGCGGGGCCGATAACCGTTATCGTCGAGGCCTATCGGAGTGAGTTATCAGAGACATTGATGACCGTGTCACCGTCAGTTCTCGTGGCTCCACGATGGGCTTTATCTAATCTCCGTCTATTCAGGAGACTGAATATCGTGCCGACCATTTGAGGCTCCGATTAAGTTGAGATCGCCGTCTTGACTGTCGATGGCATACTCCCCGCCCATTAACTCTCACTAAACTTCCCACTAACGCTGCCTTAATCAGGAACTCCAGGCACCTGGGGACTTATACCTTCAGGACAACCCATCACCTAGGTTAGTAATGCCGGGAATGTGCTGCCACGTAAGTGGGAATTTTTTCCTCCTATTGGTTGTCGACTGCTTGAGTGTGGCAGTGTTGATCCGTTTGAACAAGGATACCGGGTGAGTCCTCAAGCAGGTAAGTTCTGTTGGACCGGAGTTAACTGTGCAACGCTGGACGAGGCGCGGAACCCACTTTAGCAATTCGTTTTGATTGAACGCAATGCGTATTACTTAAGCAAGAAAATTCTCTAGGGCCCCAAGCTTACAGAAGGCCCGGCCAAGTAGAACATGCAACCTGCAGGAGTCCGCGAGCATCTGAAGCTTGTATTGAAGAGCCTCAATTTTCTAATAATACCGCGACCAAGAAGTGTTCCAAGAGACATAGGCCACCAACACCCTGAAGCCGAGTCCTCTAAGATTTTCAGACTCGAGTATATCAGCATGTACGACCTTGTCGTAGTTGGTCATGGCATTGCCGGCCTTGCCGCTGCAGTATCAGCTGCAGAATTCTCGCCCTCGGCGCAGATAGCCGTGCTAGAGCATGCACCAGAGCATGCGAGCGGTGGAAACTCACGCTGGAGCCCTGCCAACATGCGAATGCCATCTGTCAATGAGGTATTACCAGGCTTCGTGGACGACATGATGGCTGCAAGCGGAAGTGGTGGCGACCGCGCGTATTTCGAAAGGCTGGCTAGCCAGGCCCCTGAAGCCCTCCAATGGCTCGAAAAGCAGGGGGTGCAGTTTCACGCCATGGACTATTTCTTGAAATCTTGGCCTAACAGGATCCAGCCTGTTGGCAAAGGTGCTGCCATTGTCGAAGCCCTCAAGCAATCAGCCAAATCGAAGGGTGTCCAACTGGTGTATAATTGCCGTGCCCAGCGACTTCATCTTGACCGAGGACAGGCCATGATTGAGGCAGCTGATGGGCGACGAATCATTGCCCGGTCTGTTGTGCTCGCCAGTGGTGGGTTTCAAGGCAGTCCAGACATGCTGCGTACTCATCTTGGTCCTGGTGCGGAGACGTTGAGACCGATATCACCTGGGACGGCCTGGAACGCCGGCGACGGCATCCAGATGGCGCTGGCCAACGGAGCCAAGGCCTCTGGCGATTGGAACGGAATGCACAGCGAAGTAATCGACCCACGGAGCAGTCAGCCAGCGCCACTGGTCCTCAATTACCCGTACGGGGTTGTGGTGAATCAGGACGGAAAGCGATTCGTAGATGAAGGTGCTGGACTCGTGCATGACACGTGGGAGCAGTTTTCCAGAACCATACATTTTGACACACCGGGCCGCTTAGCCTGGGCAATTTGTGATTCCAGATTTTTTCAATTGGAGGACCATGAGGCAGCTATCCGCTCCGATATGCCGCCGGTGACAGCGGACACGATTTCTGGTCTGGCGGCACAGATGGGGATGCCGGAACAAGCGCTTCTGGACACAATCTTAAACTACAATGCAGCCTGTAACGCAAACATGTCTGGCTTTACGGCGGGCCGGCTTGATAATCTCGCCACTACCTCAGGCTTGCAACCATCGAAAGCGAACTGGGCTAGGCCGCTCGACGCTCCGCCGTATACCGCATTCCCCTTAGCCGCGGCCATTGTCTACACTTTCGGCGGCATTGCGACTGATGTGGAAGCGCGCGTTCTTGGCCAGAGAGGCATCATTCCTAATCTATATGCTGCAGGTGAGATTACTGGCCATTTCTACGAGAAGGCTCCAAATGCAGTGGCCGTTATGCGGGCACTCGTCTTTGGACGTATTGCTGGCCTCCATGCCATAAGCTCCCATTAGACAGAGAGAAGTGTACCGTTAGGTTAGTAGGGTTAGTAGGGTTGAAGGGTTAGGTATTGGCTATCTAAGCTATTCTGCTCATGTTATTTTACAGTGGTAGTTTTTAAGTTATGAGAAATAAGAGATAATACTCTAATAGCAATACACACTGGTCTGTGCCTGTGGACAGGCGTCAAAGACCTAGCCGCTAGGCGCCGGGCCTTTTTGCAGGAAAAGAGACACCCCAGCTCTAGTCTGCCAGTACCGTTTAGCAGAGTCGTTGCGAGCGCCGTGACATAGCTAAGGTTGACAAGTGTTGATATTGATTACACTTCCGCTACTGCATCTCTACAAGTAGAGGGAAAGTAATTATGTAATCACCTCTACAAGTAGAGAGGCAAGTATGTCTCTACTTATAGAAGCCTGTATAATTACTTGCCTCTATTTGCACAAGCTTATGTGATTACTTACCTCTCTACTAGTAGGGAGGCTTACATGGATGAAAGAGGTCTGCTAGTAGAGTCTTATATGATGATTTGTCTCTACTAGTAACGTAGCACAATTAGAATCCTGTCAGGTATATCACACTGCAAAGGAATCCCCCCTGGACGTTGTCGCACCTCTGCTACTAGTAGCTGGTTGAATCTCTGTAAGTATATAATACTAATTATATAGCCAGCTATACAAATATAAGTCCTTTAGGCACCTTATCTAGTAACCGACAGAGGCCTTAAATTGTCAGTCCTAATGCTGTTATTAGTATATTGCTGTAAGGCGAATACAAACTCCTAGCCACTAGACTCACCTGTATATGTAAGTATAATCGACATGCCTACACATGGTATCTGATTAATTAGTTTTTTGCCTAATGACCCCCCTAGCCCGGATGTAGGGTTAGCACCATTCACCCCCAAAATGTTCCGCGTTCTGGAAATATGCCAATCTGGTTTTCGGGGGATCAACCACCGAGATTCAAGAATGGCTTCCTATTATAAGTTTTTGGAAGCCCCGGATCTGTTCTAAGCTCTCCAGGCCTCTAGGCACCGTCTTTTGTCTTATTGTTGTCAATTCTGCCTCCAAAATGAAGCTATTCACCTTGATTTCCCTCACCAGTACGTTGCATGCAGCAACGGCGGCACCATCAGCGGACAAACATTCTCAAAAGAAGTTTGACTTTGCCAAGATTAACAAGATCGTGTCTTTGTAAGCTATTTACACTTGTTACTTTCACATATGCCTGACTATATAATTAGCGGCGATTCATGGACAGACACTCGATTCAATACGTCTGGAGCTCAGCCTTCAGTCTCGAACCCATTCGGAAATACCGGAAAGACAAGTTCCAATGGAAAAATGTGGCCAATGTACTTGACAACACAGTATAATCAGTCATCCGTGTTGCTATATAACATGGCTGTTGGAGGAGCTGTCACTGATGTCAACATTGTCAAGACTGGACCCAACGACGTGGTTACTCAGGTCAATAGGTTTGACGCTTATTTGCAACAGCTAGGAACAAACTTCTTTCCACCGAAGCGTACGCTTTATACAGTCTTTATCGGCATCAACGACATATACCGCACCATCAATGACGCAGACCAGAACGAGACGGTCATCAAGACCATGGAGCGCCTAGACGAGCTTACAACTGACCTACACGGCCACGGTGCTCGCCAGTTCCTGTTCATCTCGACACCGCCGCAGTCTCTATTCCCAAACAACGTTCCAAAGCCCATCGCCCCAACTCTCAAGGCCGCATCTGAAAACTGGAACAACCAACTCCACAAACTCTTGAGCCAGCTCGACCGCAAACTGTCTCATAGCACCTTTTTCCTGTTTGACATTGTTCCATTGATCACTGCTGTTACCGAAGATCCGACTCAATTTCCCGAGACTGCGGTGTACAAAAGTACGGGATTCTGTGCAGACTACAAGAGGTAAGACAACCTACTTAGCCTTGTGACTTTATCCAGACTGAAATATGATAGTGGCACGATTACACCAGACTTTAAGTCTGACAACTGTGAATACAACGCGTCGGAGTACATGTATATCGACGGCGCTCATCCAACACAAGCGTTTCACCAAATCTTGGCTAAGAAGATCGCTGAGCAGTTAGTTGCGGGTCGAACCATTGCCCGACATTGATTGGACTCAGAACTGCTACTTGGAAGTTCTTGAACGACAAATGGCGGACGTAATGAATAGACCTACTATATCCGCACATTAGGCTAAAAGAAAGACCAGCTTCCCCGCGCATAACCTTGTCTGTTGGGGGCATTGAAGAAGCATTCTGGAAGTCTCGGCATAAAAAGGGCCGAGCGTAAATCGAAGCCATTTACGGATCGACATGCGAAACCTAGAAAGAGCTCGCGAAAATAGTCTAGTGCCGCATTGCAGTGATGACTTGTCAAGTTTGCTCTGCACCTGTGACTAGATCCATTCGCAGTTCTGCCTTAGCCCACGGAATGAGTAAACTTTGTAGGTCAGTCGATTATTCGCAGTTGACTTTGGAGAGGAGTACGTTCTATGTGATCAATAATTCAACTTAAGAAGACTTTAATAACTTTCGAGTCTTGTTTTTCTTAGAAGAAGGAATCAATTGTTTATTGAAACTGTAAATGGTTATGATTTACCTTTTCTGAAAAGACTTCCGCATTGACCTCGACTTAAGTGAGGATCGTGTAGAAATACGAGGCCGTAGCAGAGAAAAGGCTACTGATCTTGCCATTTGCGGCCACTATAGGTTAACTAGTCTGTTATCATCAACGCTATGCTTTTTACGATCACGAGAACCATCTAAAATTAGTTCCGGCTCAAATACGAGGTTTTGAAACCAGGAACTGGGCCCGACCGTTCTAGCCGATTTCACCCAACTACAAAATGTTTCCCCTTTTGCCTTCGTGATTCTCAACCTGCCAAGACCCGTCTTCAACTTATAGATCTCTTGGCGACGAAGTGTTGCTGCAAGGTCATAAAGCAATGCATTGTTACGCAACAGTTGTCGCGCTTCTGGGCGCGCAGATCGCCAGTGCCCTTCCTCAATCACAATGGAGAGCCGTGTCGGGAGACGAAGTGGTTCGCGCTGCTGTCGCGTTCCATCAGCCTAAGCTTGCGGAAGCTGAAGCTTTACTGATGGATATCTCGGATCCCAGTTCAGAGAAGTTTGGGCACTATCTTGAGCTCAGGGAAGTCGTACGTCCTTATTCAATCCTCTCTCAGTTACTCTCATTCTCACAATATTTTAGCAAGACTTCTTCAAACCGAGCGACAGTTCACAGAAAAAGGTCCTGCAATGGCTTGAAGATGCAGGAATTGACTTGTCTTCTGTGCATCTTAAGAAGGCAGCTGCTGTTCTAGAGTTCTCTGCTCCTGTCAATAAGCTTGGAAAGATGCTAGGAGCTGGCGTCCATGTTATGCACAACGATGCGACTGGCGAACTTCGCCTCGAACCCACCGACCACACAGTTCCGTCTGCAATTGAGGATGATGTAGAGTTTATTGCTTTGGCTCCATCTCAAAAGACTGGCAAGACCAAGCGCAGCCGTGCAGTCAAGCCTGTCCTTGATACCCTGCCACCGCCATATAAACTCCCAGTTGCAGATGATCTGCGTAACTGCAGCGAGAGCTGGACACCAGCTTGTATCCGAAGTAAGTCAAGAGCAAAAGTCCACCGCTCACTACTGACGGGCGACATCAGAACTCTACGGTGTTCCCCTTGGAACTAAGGCCGCGAAGAATAACTCCATGGGTCTGTTCGGATTCGGCGATCCCTATCAGCCAGCTGATCTCAACCAATTTTGGGCAAAGCACGCTCCCTTCATTCCCAAGGGAACAAAACCCATTGTCAAGAGCATCAACGGCGCCGTGGCAGAAGGTGAGCCCATTGAAGGCGAAGAGTTACTCGACATCGAAATGTCATACCCGATCGTTTATCCCCAGACCGTTACCATGTTCCAGACCCCCTATAACAACGGAGGAGGTATTGCAAATGACTTCCTCGACGCTGTTGATGCAAGCTACTGCAAGTACGACGGAGGCGATGATCCCGATTTTGATCCTAGGTTCCCTGTTTTTGGTGGCTTCCAAGGGCCTGCTATGTGCGGCAAGTACCAGGTCACAAATGTCGTCTCAATCTCCTTCGCGATTGATGAGCAAACGCTACCTCGGCATTACATCCAGCGACAATGTCACGAGTGGATGAAGTTGGCTCTCAGTGGTGTCAGCGTTCTTGTCGCTTCTGGAGATCGTGGTGTTCAAGGTGCTATGCAGTGCACTGCGAATCCCTACGATAAGAAAAAGGAAGCTTTCAACAGTCTCTTCCCTGGATCCTGTCCCTATGTCACCGCAGTTGGAGCGACACAAGTCAACTTTACTGGCAGCAGAACCAATGAAGTTGCTGTTTTTGATCCCAAGCATAACTTTTACTCTGGAGGTAAGTATACCCACAAATACGATGAGTTTTACTGACATGTTCTAGGCGGTTTCAGTAACATGAATGCACAGCCAGCCTACCAGCGCAAGGCTGTCGCTAATTATCTCGCGGCCAACAACCCTCACTACCCCAAGGGAACATACAATATTTCTGGACGCGCTATCCCTGATGTCGCACTTTTGGGAGCAAATGTCACTATCGTCCAAGATGGCAAGACTACGATCAGTGGAGGAACAAGCGCTGCTACACCAATGTTCGCTGCCATGATCAACAGGATCAACGATGAGCGATTGCTGGCAGGGAAGAAACCAATTGGGTTCTTGAACCAGATTTTGTACCAGCACCCTGAAGTCTTTACTGATGTAAGCGTATCATTCACTAAACAGTGAGCATTTTACTAATGTTGATAGATCACCCAAGGCTCTAATCCTGGTTGCGGCACGGCAGGGTTCAAGGCGGCCAAGGGATGGGATCCGGTCTCGGGAATGGGCTCACCCAAGTACCTGAAGCTTCGAGACCTGCTAGTCAGCCTTCCTTAAGCCAGAGGCTCCGTATAGATCGCAATAGATGTAGACATTATAATTTGACCTTAGTATTACTTTCTGAACAATTCATCTCAGTCCCAGTTTGCTGCCTAAGCGCGATGCAGGATGATGCATGTCACGTGCAATTGTCTTATGTTGAGCCGTGATCAAGCGTGAACTTTTCATCTTTCTCAAACCGTCAAACCTCAAGTCCACAGATAAAATGGACGCCGCCCTCCTTTCAATCAATGAGCAAACAGCTCGCTTTCGTCAAGCAATAGAATGCAACAAAACACTCATGACCGTTTTATCGCGCGCGGCTGAAATGAAGCTCCCCAATTGGTACCTCGCCGCCGGTGCACTCACGCAAACCGTCTGGAACGTCGTTACCAACCGCGACCCAGAACTTGGAATTAACGACTACGACTTGATATACTTTGACGACTCAGATCTATCGTGGGAGGCTGAAGATGCGGTTATTCAGGCAGGAAAGAAGATCTTTGCGGATATTCCTACTGAAGTTGAGATCCGCAATCAAGCACGCGTGCATCTCTGGTATGAGAAGAAGTTTGGCAAACCGTGCCCTCAGCATCGATCCAGCGAAGCATCTATGACTACTTGGGGGACAAACACTGCCCTTATCGGCGTTCGACTGAGAGAGGATGGCGAATGGGATATCTTTGCTCCATGGGGGTTCTCGGACATGTTCAGACTTACGGTGCGCCCGAATCAGATGATCATGACAGAAGAGACATACCACAAGAAAGTACAGCGCTGGATGAAGCTATGGCCCGAATTGACGATCATGCCCTGGAAATAATGTATGTTATGATCTCAGTCTAGACAAACTTTGCTATAGAGCTATTAGACAATGATACAATCGGAGCGAGTGTTATTATGCTCCATGCACACTAGGTCTATTTAAATCTCCTTCTTGGGTCCCACGTAGATCTTGTTAGCACGAAGGAAATAGTAAATGGTGGCCAAAACACCAATTCCGCCAGTCATCAGAGAAGCATAGTTCATGCTCTTAGCATCGACAGGAGTTTGAGGAGGCCAAAGACTGAAGAACCAGACAATAGTGATAAACATGCAAGCAAAGATGTTGTTGATGATGCCAAACATCCCCTTGAGATGCCAAGGACCCCATTCGAGAATTTGTCCGTCGCCGTGAATGTTTCGGATCTGATAGTTTTTATCGCAGCGACGGTATAGAAGAAGGATGGCGGGCATGAAGTATGATGCGTAGAGGCCGGAGATGGCGACTGAGATGATGGCGTTGTAGACAATTGAAGAGCCGAGGTTGATGAGGCCGATGATGCAAGAGATGAGACAGGTGACGGTGATGGACCAGACAGGCATGTTGGTGCGGCTTTCGACCTGAGGTTTATTAGAAATTGTTACAAATGAGCGAGTTTTAAGCATACTCTTGAGAGAATAGGTGAGAAAGGCAAAGCATTGTCACGAGCAAAGGCCCAGAGCATACGCGATGTCGAAGCAATGACACCAACGGTAGCAGAGAGGGTCATGACAATAATGAGTGACACCATTCCGGCAGTTCCGCCCTTTGATCCAGTGGCTTGATAAAAGATCTCCATGAAGGGGTAACCAGTTGGTGTCTCAATGGCTGCGTCGATATCGGTTGCGGAGTAGAGCATAGCGATAACCATACCGAAGCCGAGAAGACCGTTGATGGTGATACTACCCATGATGGAGCGGGGCACGATCAAGGAAGGGTTTCTGACTTCTTCACACATCTGCGAAACGGTTAGTGACATACACATCGATTGACAGCAATGGCTCTTACGTGAAAGGAGCAGTCGACACCTGGTGCTCGTTAGTTGAGTGAGCAATTCATGTGAGATCGAGACTTACCCGTGAATGAGAAGACACAGCCCAACAGTCCAACAAACCATGAAAGACCTTGAGTAGGCCAATTGCCCGAGTTGCGCCACTCAGTAAACACTTCAGTACCATTATCATTGTCGCGAAAGACAAGAAGAGTGATGAGAATAGCAAAGAAGCCGATAAGATGCAGAATCAAGATCATCCCCTCCAGAATCGGAAGCAAAGCGCTGACAACAGTGTTAATAATGATAGCGACCAGGACACAAGCCCAGATCATCAAACTACCATGCCACGTTTTCGCGTCATAAGACGGCGTCGTAAAGATAACCAGGCCCTGGATCATAGTAGCAGTGAGGAAACCCGCAGCAGCAGACGTTCCCTGCCATCCAGCCAAGTTCATCCATCCCGTGATATAGCTAAGATATTTCGCGTATCGTGGAGGCGCAAGCATGGCGACCCAGTGGTACTGGCCAGCAGCCATCGGGGCGATCGAGACGAGTTCGCAGAGACACGCGAAGGAGCTGAGGACACCGATCCAGACGAAGATATAGCCGTAGATGAGACCCGCGCTGCCTCCGTTGCTGAGACCGGGAGCGAAGTTCATGAGGGTTCCCTCCCAGGTGACGAGGACGGCGCAGCTGAAGCCTAGAATCGTCCATCCTCCAAAGTTTCTCTACATTGTGTCAATGAGGTTTCAGCAGGATCAATTGGTGTTGCATACCTTGAGGACTGATTTCTTTCCAAGCTTCGCCAATTGCGCACTGTCCATGTGATCTTGATCACTTGACACCGAAGCATCTTCGACCGTCGATCGGGGATGTTTCGCAGCAGGCATATCGTTGAGTTCGTACTGAGTAGCCATATTGATCGTCGTCAAAATGGGTCAGAATTGATAAAAAAGAAAGTCTGCAGTCTGCGCTGCAAATAAATGACCCTCAAGATGGGGGGAGGGGAGTTGGGGAAAGTTTAAAAAGGAACTCCGTCTGCAGCAAAAAAAGTTAAATACAACCCTCCCATGCCTGTCAGATATGACAAACAGTTCGGCGAACTTGCATATCCTATCCCTGGCGGTATTATCGCTCGTGGTAACGGTGCAGGTGGAACGCGAGGAGAACCACCTGTTGGCGCTACAGCCGAGTAGGGGAGGTATTCCCAACTTGCATGAGACATGCATATCGTAGGGTGAAACTACGAACGAGAGTGGACTGAGGTCTTTGACCCTTGTTATCTTCACCAGGTACGCTAGGGACATGCATTGCGCCACACCATTTAAACCATCCCACTTTATTGACAAGGGTTCGGCCCGCGCCCAACGGCAGCATTATCATTGCTAAAGAGAAACATACCGGTACCTACCGCAATTAAGATCCGAGTGGTCAGTGAGCAACCCCAGCAGCAGGATCAACAAGGGCCTCCTGGCTATTCTGCCGCGCTGCATCCCACGAACCTCCTCCCTTGCCATGATCCGTCACAATATGCGCAAACTTTTTCACATCCCCCTGCCTGCTCGTCAGCTCGAAAGCCTGCGACCCCGACGTCAGCGTGTGGTTGGACCTAGACTTGTTCCCCGTTCCTCTCGTCGTCCCGCCGCTTTTGCTATTGTTGCTTTTGCTGAGGGCGCCGAATATGTCCCCTGCGCCCATCTGGCCTGACTCGAGACTCTTGAGGAAGCGCCACCAGAAGGGGATGCAGGTGGTGGTGATACCGATGCACTGGGTCACTTGTACTATGACGGTGGGCTCCCACATTGTGAAGATCGGGGTGGATGATTCGAGGGCTTTTTTGAAGAAGTAGATATGAGACACGGCGGGAGGGATCATCCTGAGATTCTGTTAGTTTGTGTGGATGCGTGGCGTAGATGACTTACAGAATGCGTGAGCCAAAAACACCAACCACCATTGCTTTTGTGCCAATTGGCATTTGCAGGTGCACGAGGATTTCGATTGTGACACCGGTGATGAGAAGATCGGTAATAACGTTGACAGCATCGACGTATGCCCAGAATGCCACCAGATCGACGCATGAACCGTTGATGTAGTCCCAAGATGATGGTAATGAGCACGCGAATGCCCGTACAAATATCGCAGAAATGGCCCAGCCTACTATGATGATTTGGATCGGCAGTATTCGCTTGTGAGATAGTGGTGACATATTTGCAACGGTCGTCGTGGCTGAGATCTTCGAGAAGGCCAATGCCAGATAAAACAAAATGTCGGATACGAGTTGGTCCTGATACCGTCAGACCAGTTGCAAACATTTCCTGCTGAACTCACCTTCAGGATTAACGATGTTTGCCCAGAAGACACATCAAGCTTCCCCATCCCATTCGCGCCCTGTGAATAAACGACCGCCGATTGAGCAATAACAAAGATCTAAAATGTCAGTGTCAAGATCATCAGCGATCAAAGCTTAATTTCTCACCATCGACACAAAGATCAGGATGTCATCCGACTTGAACAGACTCGACCATCGCAATCTCCTCATCGTAGCAATCCGCGTAAGAACACGAATAAACACCGAAAACATGGTGACAATCATGAGAATCATCGACAGCGCCCGGATAACAGGCGCCTTGTTAAACGGCGTCTCATGCTCACGAGGCAAAAGCATCTCGACGATTTGTGAGGAATTGGGGAATTACAGATCAAACACATGAAAGCAAAGCCACAAGCTTGAGGAATGGGGTGGATTAGGGTGATAAAGCTTCTCGCTGGTATCTAATTAACGCAATGATGCGACTGGGACCATGCACTCCCTTGTTTTTTTCCCCGACCCTGCGTATAAGACATGTGTTTCGGGAGACAACTTATCTCAAGCGGGCATATCAGGACTCGATAAGAAACCACCGAGTCCTCTTTGTTCATGCCACGTTAGACTTACAGGTCAATTCCAGAACACGCAACAGTGTTGGATGGCAGCTCACAGGATCTCATCCTTTGATATAACCCCTGCGTCAAAATACATCAGACCCGGAGATTTACTTTGCTCTAAGCCGTTGAGGCTTTCTTTCATTTCAGGGTCCATCCTTGCGCTATCTTATGATTTTTCGGACTCTGGGTGGGATCAGAGAGCCAAGATGGGTAAATCCTTCGCTGGGTGGGGGTCGGGATCAACAGCCGTGCGGCGGATTACGTCGATCCGGGGTCCGGAAACCAATCAAGCGCTCTTCAAAAGTCTCAACCTCAACTGCCGATCCTTTACCCCTTTCGTGACCGCGTAACAGGGAGGTCAACCGCGTTTCGCTACCCTCCATTCATCGAACCATGTCAGCTACAGGGGCCATTACAACACCTTTCCTCTTCTCTCGTCATTTTTGGGGGAAGAATATCTGTAATGCATTGTATATACACTTTATTACAAGTGTCGGTTGTGTTTCACGTGTTTAACCGAGACGAGTTACCCCAGAGAAATATATTGAGCTCGAATTAATATGCTACCTCCTGTAATCAGAGTTTACACTGCTTAAACTTTATTACTAACAGCCCTGTAGATTTCGCACCCTTGTATTTTTTCCGCGGCCGACGCGGCTGCCTAGCAGGGAATAGCAGACCTGTCAGTGTCAATCTTATCCCACAGTAGTGACAACCTGTCCAAGCTTACGATTCCATTGCTAATCTATGGGGTTCGTCTAGTTCACTTCTAGAAGCTGTGTATAAAAGGCCCGTCAAGCAAAATTAAGCATTCAGCGCTGTGGGTTCGGCACATGTTAAACCTTACTAAGAGAAAACAAAGTCCTCGGTCAAGAGCATTGATCAAGTTAGCACGCAAATCTCGACTCCTTCGCTTCAGAACCAATCGATCTCGTACACCATAAGCGACATGCATCTCACGTCTCATGGGATGATCCGGAATACGGATTGCGATAAATGGAACGTCCCGGTAACCGCGGAGGAGGCTGACCACTCAGATCGAATACCACCCGGCAGAAGCAATTCAGGGGTTGCATTGTGCAAGGATGGATGAGCCGTGTTGATGGGAGGGGGAGACAAGAAGGTTTTCACTTATGCACGGAACTAACAGGGAATTCAAGCCATCGGATTCACGGACATTAATGGCGCCGACTTGTGGTCTGTTTTAACAAGCGTTTAGGTTTTTTGCTTTTTGGTCACGCAATGCTAAAGTTAAAAGCTGTCTTATATCGTTGATTTTTGTTTGGTAGTGATCGGCAGTTGGATGCTGTTTTGGCATTGGATAAATCAACGTTCTAGAACTTGGACCTTAAGTCCCTTGCGTTCAACCGATGAGGAGAGTTTGTAGGCGAAGGCTAGGCGAGGAACAGTGTAACGTAGAGTGGTATTTTATACATGCAGCTATTAGATCTCAGGTGCTCTACGATGAAATGTCACCATTCAACGCAATCGTCAAACCATCGTCTGGAACGTCGACGGTGTCTTCTCATTTATGCATCGGTGATAATACCATCAGGCCTATATCGATAGAACATGAACGATATGGTTACATTCGTTTACTGTATATGTCCTCGGTACGTTTGTTCCGGTTTCTCTCTGCGAGCATAAAGTTTTATCGACTCCACAATCGTAACATCGCGAGGTCACTGGAATTTCTCACTGTGATATCGAACATGGAGAACATGCCAGATTAGGACTACAAATCGCCATCCTCGTATCGAGCTCGCTTGAGAAGTCAAATTCATAATTAACCTTATAGCCTGATTGTTACAGAGAGTATGGTTGCAAGAATGATTGCTCCGCAGATCTTCAGCTTAGGGTAGTTTGCAGAAATTTGGTGGGACACGGAATGTTAGTACCAGCTAGCAGAGTACATTAAAATGGCCTCAAATCACGAGCGCTGCTATGTCACTGCTAGCAAGATTAAACATCAATGTCCATTTTTGCAAATTCTCCCACGAGAGATATTTGTTCAAGCATGCTCCTGGCAATAATTTTGTCGCTTGCAGACAAGCATGACCATTTTTATTAGGCTGAATGTATGCTAATTTTGTGTTCCAAACCTTCGGTTTTCTTGGCTAAAGCCAAGCTTTGAGACGTTTGCAAATTCTCCATCCTCCAACCCAATTTTTACATGTCGCTATTTATAGATAAGCTTGTGCGGGTTCACCCGGCGCCGTTCTCGGCAGTTCGCAAAACCCGTCGCGATGATGGCCTAGGAGGACCGAGTGAATGATCTGGTTTGCGTAGACCAATCTGGGGATGAGCTTCTATTACTGCTCGCGCTTTCTAAAGTTCGTACATGTCCATAAGCGCCTTGAATGATGCATCCTCCAAAAGTTCTCCTGCACTCATTCGTTCGTCAGGCAGATAAGAAAAGCCCCTCCGTAATATCGAGAGCACGATCTGTTGCTCAGCAGGATCAACGGGATCCCAAGACTGCGTTACTCGCGACTCCAAAGACATTCCAGGCTCCGGAACTCTGCTTTGATCGTACCAGCTGTCGTCTGATTTTCCACTGCCTTCGTACAAGCCTTTCCACGGCAGAGGCCGAGGGCCCAACACTCTGATAAGCAGTCCAACTATGGAGCGAAGTCCACCACCGAAAAATCCAGCACCAAACAGAGGCCACTTCAGGTAGAGCTCAGCAAAGATACAGGTGTAGCTCCACATATCAGATGCAAAAGTCGGGCTTAAACCGTGCATACGCTCAGGCGCGCAGTAGCCAGCAGGTACCTGAAGCTTGAAATCTACTTCGGTGCCAGACCGAATAGTGAGACCAAAGTCGCCGAGGGTTATGGTATCTTGAACCACAAAGCTGTCCTTTAGAGACATTGTTGCCACCAATTGCCCATTCTTCCACATTTCTTGGTTCGTGGGCAGTTCCATTTTCTTAGGGCGACCAAGAATTTGATACTTGGTGGATATATCTGCACCAGTCTCAAACGAGGAAAGACCAAACATCACATTGGCACTGTTGAGGTCTGTCGAAAATGTTCAGTTTGCGCGGATATTAGCGTTGAGGAGATGGAACCAACCTCGATGTACCATTCCACCATCGTGCAGTGCTTTAAGTGCTTGAAGTAGCTGTTTGGCAGCTGATCTGCGCATAATTGTAGAAGTCTCCCGTGCGTAATCTCTCAGATTGGGGCCTTTGAGAGGGAAAACAAGAACACGGTGGGGATTTATACCTGCGCCGGGTAACAAGAATGCGTCTTGGTATATCAACAGACGTGAGGTGTCCAACACACAATTGATGATCTCATTCTGCCTAATAAATTCTCGCTCACCCCCGAAGTTCGCTGTCATGATCTTAAGGGCGACATCTTTTCCCTGATCCATATCGTGGGCCATCCAGACAGTCGAGAATCCGCCATGACCTAGCTTGTGCTCGATTCGATATCTGTCGGCGACAACCTCACCGATACAGATGGGAAGGTAAAGTCCTTCTTCATAACGGTCGATAGGTTCGCATGCATCTTCAACGTCACATTCACCGTCTGAGTCTACGAAGTCGCCCCAGATGGAACATGTGGCTGTGGTATCGATGGTCTCAGAATCTTGCGTAGTCATGGTTGTGACTTGCGGGGGTGGATGTAGAAGCGGCGGGCTGATGCCTAGGAACGAATCTGTGCAGAGTTCCTGATGGCGATTGGAAGCGGAATCCGGAAAAACAATTGTTGCTCACTTTCGTGCAGGCTGGAGCTGTTGAAAGACTTACATGTAAGAACCAACTGAACTGTTGTGATTGCCATCGTTTTCATCAGGCCCTCGTGCTACTCTGAAGATAGGGATATGAGGTTAAAAAGGACAAACATGAATGCCAAGTGATTACATTAGTTAATTAGGAATAAACTCTGTTCTTATCTACATCGAAGCGTATGACCCTCAAATGACTTTGGACAGAGTGGTCAAAACAGTGATCGAATCACTTTCTTAGTGAGGAACGGAGATACCATTTGAGTACATAGCCTTGTAGAACATTATATCCTTTGTGAAACATCGCAGCCATCCTTACTCTAATCGCTCTATTGACCAGAACTTTTAAAATGACGCATTAGAATGGAGCGTCACCTACTACATTTCGCCCGATTAACGAACGCTTACTCCAGCCAGTGTTAAATGGTAAACTGAGATAGTATCAGAGCCTTGTGATAATCCTATCTTCGGGGAGAACGCCCTGTTGCAGTTGCCCAGGCATCTGCGACACTGTTTCACTGAACACGAAGTGTCACCGAAGAACATCCGAGATCCTCGCTTCGATTGCATCATTGAGGCACCTTCAAGTTTTGACTGGCTCGTCGATCTGCGGCTGTGCTGACAGCCGATGCAGCTTTCAGCTAGGCGGGGGTTATATCTCCTTGCGGTAATCTGACCACCGAGAAACACCAGGATTAAGCTGACACTGGCTTAGCAGGTGTAATCAGGGCTGAAAATACGAGGACAGAAAATGACAGGAAGATTTTCTCTTTATATCATAATTCTCTTCGCCACATTCTTTATGAAACTAGCTTAGTTGCCATTGTTCAATACAAACGTTCGGCACAGCCAGCAGAATGTTTGAGGTATGTTGACTCAGGGCAAAGACCTTCGACTCTGTACTGATGATATTATAGCTTCGTTCCGAGGGCAACGATACTCGGGTAGGAGAAACCAGAGAGGGATCGACGGGCGGAGCTCAAGGAGGCACGCTGAGGGCTGGCTCTTCCCTACCCGCGTTGCTAAGGAGCTCTGTTGGCCCTCTCCTCATAGCTGCTGGTCCTACAATTATCTACACGATATTGTGTTCAATTTTATTTTTGATTCTTCGTCGACGCTTACCGAGAATATACTCCCCCAAGAGCATCAACCCACTATATAGGCAAGGAACTCCCTGGAAACCCCTAGGAATTTATTCTTACTATAATAGGTCTTTTACTTTTGGATTACCAAATGGCTGGATCTCCTCCTTCCGTGCCCCAGACTCCTACGTTCTTGCGAAATGCTCTTTAGATGGGTTTCTGTTTCTGCGATATCTAAAAGTCCTATGTCTGATCTGCTTCGTTGGCATTGTCCTCACTTGGCCAATCATACTTCCGATACACGCGACGTGCTCAGACTTACCACTTCTTAATTCTTTGACCATAATGAATCTGGAGAACCCCGATCATCTCTTTGCTCATGTCGTCATATCCTGGGTATTTACTGGCGAGTTCATTATCATACCTAGCCTGACAGGTTTGACTAACGTGAGATCCCAGTCTTTGTCCTATGTATCCTATGGCGGGAACACCTTTATTACATCAACTTACGGCATTCCTACCTCTCACAATCAGGCTACTACGAGCGAAAGACATCCAGAACTATCCTTATAAGCTCCATTCCTGAACACTGTCTGAATGAAAAAGTGTTTCAAAAGCTGTTTGGCCATTCGTTCGTTCAATGTTGGATACCTCGAGCCTCACGGCGATTGAGAAAGCTGGTAAAGAAAAGGGAGAAAAGAGCGCAGCAATTACAAGAAGAAGAAGAAGTTGCCCTGATCAATGAAAGAAACCGCGGAAAACCAGCTCGACTAGTGTTCAGTCTCCCTAATTTGAACTGGATGAGACGAGCACGATCCAATGACCCTGATGTGGAGAACGTTGAACTTTTCCAAAAGACAGCTCCAACGGTGCAAGATGTCGATATTCAGCCTAACGAAGTGCAAATCTCGATCAACGAACGTTCCACCTTTACTTCTGAGCCGCCCGGCCCTGCAGTCGGAAAAGTCAAGTCTACTCGATCGGATTTGCACCTCCTCAACCAACAAATCGACACATTACGCCAGGAATACCAAGCTGGCAAAGGAAAGCACATGAATGCAGCATTCATCGAATTCGAATCTTTTGCTAGTGCCCAGGCGGCCTTTCAATCAATTCACCAGCATCAACCATTTCAAATGTGCCGCCAGGTCATGGGAGTCAAACCTGGTGAGATTGTCTGGAGCTGTCTAAGAATGAAATGGTGGGAGCGTCTTCTACGAGAATTCGTGGTGACGATTTTGATCGGCGGATGTGTTATCGTCTGGATCATGCCAATTGCTTTTGTAGAGTTCGTGACATCTTCACCAATGGTAGGCAGAGTGCCTGGTGTTTCAGAGCTCCCTCAGCTGGTGGTCAATGCCATATCTGGCTTGGGACGAGCCCTCCTCATGTGGGCCTTACTCGAGTTTGTCCCATTTCTCATGAGAGTATGTGCCAAGTTCGCAGGTGTCCCTACTCTAACCGCTATCGAACACTTCGTTCACACAAGATACTTCATCTTCCAAACACTACAAATCTTTCTGGGCCCAATGATCCGACCTACGCCTGTTGGGTTTTTCAGCGACATCCCTTACTTAAATCAACAGGTGCCCGAGGCTTCTATCTTGTATATGTCATATATCTTGGTTCGGTGCCTCTCGGCTGGTGCCACTGAGCTCATTCAGCTATGGCAGCTATTCCTCAACATGACCCGAAGTAAACGTCCCGGGACACCTCGAACAACTTACGATAGGGCTTTTGAACTCAATGTAGTCCATTGGAGCAGTGTTTATCCAGTCATGACAACTGTTGGGGTTATCGGTAAGTCTCTCACGCAACAAAGATATCAGATATCACTAACGTTCCGCAGCCATTAGCTATGCTTGCATTGCACCGCTCGTCCTCGTCTTCGCACTGATAGGTCTCGGATTTGTATACTTCGTTTATAAGTATACCTTGGTTCATATATATGATACCGAAACTCTGGATACGACCGGACGGTTTTACCCTCGAGCAATAATGCATATACTATTGGGGCTTTATCTATCGCAAGCTTATCTTATTCTGCTGTTTCTCAGGTATCGCGTGTGGGGCCAGTTTTCCCTTCTCGTGTTGCTGGCCATTTTTACTCTTTTCATACACCTGTTCCTACGAAAAGCTATGAATCCTCGAATTGAAAGCTTCAGCACGCTCGATTATGACGGCGCATCTAAGAGACTACAGCCGGGCGAAGATATTGCGGCTGGAGGCATAGACCAATATGGATCATCTTCAACCGTTGCGACTTCAACTGAGAGTCTGAGAGATCTCCCGCCATCAACTTTCGATAAGAGCCTTTGGGACACCGAGAAGAAAGCCAAAGATCGTATGTGTGGAAGTTGGTTCCGCACAGCCACTTTTGAAGACTTTCAGCACGATATCTCACCCGACCACACCGAGGACGAGTTCATGGCCTTGTACGGGTCAAGTTGTTATCAGCCTCCGGAGACATGGCTTCCGAAACCAATATTCTGGCTTCCTGAGGATAGTGCTATTAAAAACTGCCTAGAAGCCCCAGAAAGAGAAGAGCCTCTGTCAATATCGCACGATGGAGCACAGGTAGATGAAAAAGGTCGAGTGAAGCTCGATCTGGAGCTTACCCCATTTCGTGATGATCTTTTATTCTATCGTCATCTCCATCTTATCCTATAGTTATACAACACAATGCCATTAGATAGAGGAGCGCCTATAGATCCAAGCTACGGAAGTCATTTGACCAACTGCAAGATCTTTATTTGCAACTGCCCTGTCGGCTACTTGAAGAAACACTAAGTTCTCTCTGCTGATTCAAGCTCTCAGTCACAAACTTTGGTTATCAATAACACATCTAGCTCACAACGTAGACATTATGCAGTACAGACTGCACCTAGAATACTTTGCCTCTTAAGCTGTAGTATAAGTCCGGCACGTTGTTTTTTCGGTGTCGTTAACAAGTCGGGAAGTTCAATCTTAACGTAATCGAAGATTATCTAAGCTCAGTAGGGCTATTTACACGACCTACTACCACTATCTTCAGAAAATCTCATTATTAGTACTCGACCTGGATCTAGGCCAGCAGCCACAGTCGATTTAAAGACAGCCGACACTTTGGGACGATAATTAAGAGGGAGCCAAAGTAAGTTCTCGTCATGCTTCATAATCCATTCGCCATCAATCTTGATACAGTGACTCGACCGATCAGAGGCTGGTAAGGCAGTGATCCCAATTGACTCGGCGTTAACATTAGGCGTTGGGTTTGGTACTTCGAAGTCCAGAATACCGACGTCCGTATAGAGCTGAGAGTTCGTCCACGAGTCGAAGGACAGGCGATGATGGCCTGAATCGACGTAGATTGTGTGCAGACAAATGCCTCTTTTTAAATCCCAGATCCTGACTTGGCCATCGGACGAGCCTGATGCAAGATACTGGGAACCCACTGAGAAGGCTACTGATGATATTGGCCAGGTGTGTCCCTGAAGCATTTTGAAATCGTGCTCCCTGATATTCCAAATCCTAATCATCCCATCGTAAAAGCCGGCTGCGAGACACCGGCTGTCGACTGAGAGGGCCACTGAGGCCAATATATCATTATGCTCAAATACATGTGAGCATTCACCCGTCGCTGCGTCCCAGATCTTGGCTATGTGAGGCCTTGAAACTGATACAAGGTATCGATCATCTGCTGAGAAAGCCACTGATTCTACCGACCTATCGTCCTGTATTGTATGGAGGCATGTGCCAGCTATAGCATCCCAGACCTTAATCGTCCGGTCATATGAGCATGATGCTAAGCGTGTGCTATCCGCAGAAAAGCCCACATAGCTTACAAGGCCGCAATGGCCTTCAAGTGTCTGTAGGCATATTCCTGTTTCTGTATCCCAGATCTTGACAGTACTATCATCAGATCCTGATACGACTCGCAAACCGTCTGCTGATATGGCGATAGAGTTCACACATCCATCATGATCTTCAACTGTTGGCGGGCATGCATCGATCGATACATCCCAGATCCTGACTAAATCATCCTCTGAGCCTGATATAAGATGCGGCGCATCAGCCGCGAAGGCCAGAGACGTTACAGGGCGAACTAAGCCCTTTAGAGTCTCTAGGATTGTGCCGGTTTCTGCATCAAATAGCTCTATCATACAATCACTCGTACCTAAAGCGAGATATTCACCATGCGCTGAGAAAGCTATTGCGACCCCGAAAGGAGAGGAGTCTTCCAGAATCGGAAGACCAGAGCCTGTTACTGTGTCCCAGACTTTGATCCCATCATGCTGCGAGACTGACGCAAGACGTTTACTATCAGGCGAGAAGGCTACTGACATTACTCTATCATTGTGAGCCTGTAGTGTCTGTAGACATGAGAATGATTTCATGTCCCAGATCTTAACGGTAGTATCAAACGATCCTGACGCAAGACGCTGGTTATTTTGTGAGAATGCCACCGAGGTAACCATGCCAGAGTGGCCTTCAAGAGTTTTCAGACACCTTCCCGTTTTTGAATTCCATATTTTAATTGTCTGATCATAAGATCCCGAAGCAAGGTACTGTCCATCTGGAGAAGAAGCCACTGAATTCACATGTGAATCGTGTCCCTCTAGCGTTCGTAGACATAATCCTGATTTCGTGTCCCATATCTTGATAGCGTTTGAAGCCGATGCGAGACTTTTTCCATCTGGTAGGTAGGTGATAGAATAGATTGTATCATCATGACCCTCAAGAGTATGTCGACATACGCCTGCCGCTATATCCCATACTTTGACTGTCTTGTCGTTTCCACCCGATGCAAGAAACTGATCATCTGGTGAGACGGCCACCGACATTACTGCACCGTAATGGCCCTCGAGTGTTTGTAGGCAGTTGTCCCAGCTCTTGTCCATCTTTGGCATGAGAATCATCCAGTTCGGCTCTTCATGCTTAAATAGCTCTCGAATGCGGCTACATTCTGGGCTAAAGACCAATGCTGAGGCATAGGCTTGCAATGGGGCGATCTCGATCGATCCCTTATGGGCCAGGATAAAGCGGCGCGCATCTTGAAGCAGTTCAGTCACTGAGACTGGTGCGCTGAATCTCTGTGTATGATTGTTAGGTTGCTTCTACAATATGCTTTGAACAACTCACAATAGCCAGATCCTCGAGCTTATACATGGCTTTTACGCCTTCCACTGTGCTACCCAATAGACCGAGAGATTCTAGCCAATATAAATACTTATTCTGGATGAATAAGTCAATGTCACCACCTTCTCTCAGACTGTCGCTGAGCCTGGTGGGTTCAGAGTCGCGCAGATGGTCCACCCAATAAACGCAGGAGTATCGAATCGAATCCAGTGGCTCGAGGTCTTCCGGTGAGATGTCATTGATGTCAAACCCTGGGTGGCCTAGTTGGCAAATGTCACGTTTCAGAGTCTCCGATAGTGCCTGCAATGACCTCTCGAAGATCAGTTCATGTTGATACGCAAGACCTGACGGTGAAATCTGGTGTAATGCCTTTTTGACCAAGAAGTCTTTGGCCGACTGATGCAGGAAATAGATAGCATCCCCTCGAAGTGTCAGGAAGGAACCACAGCAACTAACAACTTCCTTGAGGTCACCATCCTCATCCTTGTACTGTGACCCCAGAAGAGTTTTCAACTCAGTCAAGGTAACTGGTCTATACACGACAGAAGCAAGAGCGAGTATCTCTTTACATATCTTTTTATCTCGTGATAGATTGATGTGTCCCATCATTCTTTCGTAGAGCGGTTCAAGTCCCTTTGGGAATTCCTCCAGCACCTGTCTGGTGTGACAGTTGCGGATCACCTTGAGTTCCGACAGTCCCCGACAAACCAAAGCGACCCATAGGAGCGTGCCATCAGCATTATCAGCTAAATAGCTCTTGACATCACTTTTGCATTGTGCGTCATATCCCTTTTTTTCGGTCAACTCCTCTACCTTCCATTCAATAAAAGCCAGAACGGCTCTGGAAATTGAGTCTTGATTCAACTCAAGATGTAGCCTGACTTTCTGCGTGGAACGGTCTAGGACCTGTTCAATTTCCGGCCAGTTGCGGCTGGTCACGATCCACTTGACATTGTTTGATCTGATTATCAAATCAAGAAGCTTCTCTTGGTCCGTACTGCATTCGTCAAGGGCATCAACAATCAGGAGCACACCATCTACTATTGGGTCCTCGAGCATTGCTGTGAAGATCTTGGATAGAACTTGCCATGCATTGCCATCCTCAAAGAGCTGCTTGCCCGCATGATCATACTTCTTCCCGATGTGAGAAATGAGCGGAGGACGTCGAACAAGAAGAAGGTAGATCAGACCACGGAGTACGGCTGTCGCGTTACTTAAACGTGCTTCAGTAGCTTGACAAAAGAAGTAGGACAAGAGACGGTGCTCTTTCTCAAGTTCATTGATGAGTCCACATAACAACATTGTTTTACCCTTGCCAGGATCGCCTTTGATCCATAGAAGCTGACTCTGTGTGGCATTGTACCATTCTTGGAATTTGTCGTTTTGAAGAATCCAGCGGTACGCATTTTCGAGAAGTCCGCCTTTTGTTTCTTCGATACGGCTCTTGTCATCACGAGGATCAGTCTCGCGCAGATCCCGCAAACACTTGTTGTACTTTTCGTCCTGAAGCCGCTGATCCTGCTGCCCAATACTTGCGGTGATTTCTTCTTTCGGGGGAAGCTTTTCGAGGAATTCTCTTGCAAAT
The DNA here is from genome assembly GCF_900044065.1 of Fusarium mangiferae. Lineage (NCBI taxonomy): Eukaryota > Fungi > Ascomycota > Sordariomycetes > Hypocreales > Nectriaceae > Fusarium > Fusarium mangiferae. The sequence continues at coordinate 401,450 of NW_024573928.1, forward strand.
GCGGCAGCGGTGGCAGCGGCATATTCTTGCCACTCCTTGCTCTTGTGAGAGTCAGAATAATCGCATATCCCCCGCACCGACAGAGAGGGACAGATATCGTTCAGTCCTGCGGCCTCCATTTCGAAGCAAATGGCATTCAATTCCTGGGCGACCTTATCGCGAACAGTCGAGCTTTTCATAACTTGATTGCCTGAGGCGATAGTACCATAATAGATGTATGGATTATCTGTACTCCGTTCGCTTCTCCGTACCAGTGCAGAAGGGCTGCATTTATCGCAGGTTGGTGTCCGAGAGTTGTGTTGATATGCTGAGGAGAAAAGGCGATCTGCTGTAATTGGACGGGCGTAGGCTGGATGCTCTCTGAACTTTTCCTCTAATATGAGTGGAATCCGGCTGCTATGTGGTTGATGCTCCGCTTGAACAAGCGATAAGGCTTTGCCAATCAAATGAGCCAAAGTCCTTGGGACTGCAGTATGTTGAATTTGTCCTCCTCCGGTTATCTTGCCGAGATCGTGCTGCACCACGCGGGTACCAACAACAATATCGCCTAAACGAATGTCGAAGTCTTCAGCCGGGACCCCGCCTCCAATCCCAACCATAAGACTAAGATAAATCGATGTAAACGTGCGGGTAAGATTAGTCAACACGTTTACCGCATTGTTTGTTCCATACTCGTTAGTTGGCAAACACGCAATAGCTATATTGTGGCATCCTATGCTGCCAAGTATATACGAATTGGTATCGTTTTTCTGCTTGGGCAACGGTTCGTGGACATTATCCAGCACAGCTCGAGCTGCAGTCAATTCCTTTGGTAGTGCACAGATCCAGGCGATCGTATATTGTTCATACGAAGTACGAGATGTCTTTTGCGACTTGTGCTCTCTATGGTCTGGAGCAGACCTCAGGGTCAAGCGTCGTTTCTGAGGCTGATGAGCCATGATGCCAGGGAGGATCGAGCACTGAGAACGTGTAGGCTCTTTGCGCCGGAGCGCTGTTCAATGATATGAACAGAGGTTTCTTGCAAACGTTGCTAGAAGATTAGGACGTGATGGAGTTGTAGAATTTGGTGCAAAATACTCAATTCGAAGTGAGATGTCGAGTGAAAAGGCGGAGGAAGAGGGGAATCTGCATGTCTTAGAGGCACAGCCACCACCTGATTTTTGAGGCCCCCAAGAATTTGCAGGAGGATGCAGCTGATAGGCCCGCACGGTCACCCCTGTAAGTGACATACGGGTAGAGCCTCATACATAAGGCTGACTGTTGAGGTCCATGTTATCCGCTAATTGATACATGGGTGATACGATTTTTATGTTGAGGGCTTAGGAGTACACAATACATATTTTAGTAACCTCTCTACGCCTTTCGAATATCGGATTGGTAATGAGGTGAACGTGGCAAGTACCGCTGTTAGCTGTCGAAGTTACCAAAAAGCGGCAATTCACATTCAGGCCTTCAATGTCATGATTTGCTGGCGTTTTAAAGGAAGTAGGAAATACGATGCGATCTGCGATATATTTAAATCTCTCCACCGAAACAGTTCCAAACCCTCAAGTTCTTGAATAAACTATGTCGAGATATTGAGTTGCGCCACAACTTCCTGACCTCCCCGAATGCCCGATCTCACAGCACCATCCATGTACCCCCTCCAAAACGAAGCTGTCTCCGTTCCAACAAAATGAATATTCCCAAACGGCTCAGCAATAGCCTTTCCAGACTCACCCGCCAAGAATCCAGGCCTCCAAACAGGACCAGGTCCACCTTGAGCCCAAGGATCCTTCGTCCAATCCTTCTCAATGACATTAATAGGTTCGGGTACAGTATCCACAACAGTGCCAAATGCAGTGCGAATGTCTTGCAAAACAATCTTCTTTCGTTGTTCAGCTGGTAGTCTTGACCACTTCCTCCCTGGATTGCCAGCGTGAAAGCAAGTTATGCTGTATTGACCATCTTGAGGAACGCAAGTGTCGTGCGTGAAGACGACTGGACCGTCGGCGGAGCTATATACGCCTGAGAGACCTTCGGAATGCCACCATGGCTCTATATATACAAGAACCGTTTTGGTGTAATATCCTGACTTGGCAGACTCGCTGAGTGCCTTCTTGGCTGGTGGAAGACTTGGCTCGAAGTGGATGAGAGGGTACAATGGTGTTGGCACTGAAACGATTACCTTGTCTGCTCTGTAGACATCGCCGTGAATAGTCTCAACTACGCAGCCCTCGCCCTCCTTCTGCTTAATGGCCTTAACAGCGCTTGAGACCTTCACGCCTCCTGCATTTAGACCAGCAGCAAGGCGATCACAGAATGATTGATTGCCTATCCATATCGTCAGTCAAATCCCAGCCAAATCGTTGCCAAAGCTTACCATGTCGATTACGAAGATACTGAGCTCCATCCTGAAAGTCAGATATAACATTCTTCAGACCGGTTCCTCGTTTCAATATGTCGAGAAAGAACAGAGCGCTGGGTTCATCGCTTTCCACGCCGAGTAAGCTGCGAGTGATGCTGTTGACGAGGGCTGAAGCACCAGGATCATTAAATCCTGCGATGAACTCGGCGACGGTGATGGAATCCAGTTGCGTTGCGTCTGGTCCGTCGGAAGGATTGCCGGTGTCGCATTTCTCAGCATACTCGGAAAGGAGCTGCATGAATTGGTCGACTTCCTTCAGTTGTTCCGGCTCAAGCTAGGCATGGTCAGACTGGCTCATCAGAGTGGCACGACAAACTCACATTTGCTGGCAGCTCAAAAGGGATGCAATGAACCTCTCCCGTTTCATCTCTGTACAGACTACGCCCCTCTGTACGCTGCTCAACAAGATCGAAGTCAAACTCTTTGGCCAGCTTGTAAATCTCGCTCTGGCTTGTATCGTTGATCCATGAAGCGCCTAGGTCAACAATTCCATTGTCTTCAGAGACCTGAACGGACAATGTCTTGCCTCCGACACGGTCCATGGCTTCAAGGACGATATAAGACAGACCGGCATTGTGGACTTCCCTTGCAGCTCGGAGACCGCTCAGTCCGGCACCAACAATAACGACTTGGAAGGCTTGTGTCATTTTTCAAGGGTGTATACTTGGATGAGATGTGATTAACAGTTTGTGTCTTTTGGATGGAAAGTACTCAGTCTTTTATAGATATCATGGCCGTTCTACCGAGAACTTGAGAGTTTCATCATGTTATCGAGCCGCTATCGTGTGAACCTCGTTGGTTCCTGATCAACCCACAGAGATATCCATCATCTAACCCTCTTTGGCTTAGCACGCCATGTCCGCCAATGAAGGCAAAGAATTCTCCCCGCAGCGCGGCTCGATAAGATAAGAACTCTCTTGACCCTTGTTCCACTCACTGGTCGCTGGACTAACAACTTTCTCCCTTCTGTTCTTAGATTCTCCTCCCAACGTTCTTGCATTTTTAGAGGAGTATTACGGCTCAGCCACTCTCTATTGGATGATGGACATGACTCAAGCTCCCTCATCCCGGGCAGCTCCTCGATATCCGACGACATTCCGAGTCTGGCAACGTCGCACCAAAACGGGATGCCTTACTTGCCGTTCAAGAAAGAAGAAGTGCGATGAAAACAAACCCCAGTGCAGTGCCTGCCGAAGAAATGGACTAGGCTGTACCTGGCTTCAAGATAAGCAAACCGCAGCGCTTCAGTTACAGCCCAGAACTGAAACGTTTGCCCACTCAAACCACAACAATCGGCTCCTTGGCAACAAAGCATGTAGCCTTACCAACGTTTCATTGCTCCTATTACAACATTGCACTTTTGTGACAGCTGTGATATTACCAGCTGGGAAGCCCTCTATAAATCCATTCATCTCTTTTGTTCTCCCTCCTGCCGAGGCCGACGATGTAATTATGCACTCAGTCCTTGCTGCCAGCGGTGCACATTTGTCGTTCAGACTACAAGATGCGACGGATGTGGAGATGGCGACACGAAAGCACTATCTGCATGCCATACGTGGTGTTCAAGAAGTCATCGGCGCCGGCCAAGTCATTGATAAATCTGATGTTCTCCGCCTGTTGTTGGCTATCTCATTCTTATCACAATATGAGGTCAGTTTCATAAATGATGGAGACTTTGAACAGACAATAATAAAATGCTAGGTTTTAATGAGCACACCAAATTCTAACTTATGCCTTCACCTGAACGCCAATCGCCATCTCTTGCTACACCTCCTCGGCCTTGGATACAGGCCTCCGCTCGACTTACAAGAATTCGATATGATGTTGAGCTTCGCATATGAAGGGTTCATATTTCTCGCTTCCTGCAACACAACTCAATCGATTGGGGATGATGAGTTATTATGTGAATCAATAACCGACCACCTTCGCCCACTGACAAATTCGCCATGTTTTGGTTCCATGCTGGCAGGTTCACATTCGTTATTCGAAATTATCCCACTTATACAAAGGCTGTACTCATCACGTTCAACATTGGAGTCACTGGGCTTAGAAAACTTGCCCCCCGAACTTTGGGTAACCTATGAGATGTTGCAAGATACTATTCAGTCTTGGACGATAGCCGAAGCAAGCTCGGAACGGATAATGGCCGGTGACGTAATGCGCACCGCGTTGGCAATCTTTCTAGACTGCGCTATAACGAGATACGAGCAGTTAGACCACGGGAGTATTGAAACATTGGCCAAGTTTGTGATCGACACAGCTGTGCAGCTCGAGAACTCATCATATGCAACCCATATCGTTTGGGCGTTGACTGTCGCTGGATCTTCACTCACCGATGAGTTCTATCACAGAAAGCTTGTCGAATTTCTCAGCAGGTCGCGTTACAAGATGCGACATCTAGAAGTCCTGCAGCAAAGTCTTTACTTGTTCTGGGCTGAAATGAATCCAGCGATATTTGGACCATTTGAGTTTCAAGTGTTGATGGAGAATCGTGGAACGTCTCTGTTGATTATGTAATTGCTAGACCCAGCAACGAACTAATTGACTTTAATTTAACCTTGTTGTCAGTATTACACTGTGTTCTTTACCTTTGTGTCGGGCGTTTGCCATAGCTTGTCTATTTATTCATTGAAGTGTGGAAATGCGACAGTTTACTGACCGGATAGTCTGCTATCGATTACTTACGGTAGGCTCTATTTTAGCTCTATTTTAGTGGTGAATTCATTCAACATGATCTGTTCCGCTCCTCACGATCTTGTCTTGATAGCAAGATAGACTCCTGACTACTCACTGGCTTCGCTGTGTTATAGCGTGGGTCAGGGCGACTGGGATACTGGAGCGTAAGTCTGAGCACGCTAAATGGCTTGAGTCAGGGACCAATGTCCCCGAATCCGGACCTATTTAGCTTGCCCTTCCCCACAAAGCCAGCTCCGACCATGCTCCTGCATACTCTCATACGATGATTCTTTTTGCGATGATCGAGCATAGTCAAACCCACTAACAAAAGCTGACATCTGGTTCCAGACGCAAAATGCCCACTGGGGCTCGATCGCGCAGTGGATGTGCCGCATGCAAGTCCCAAAGGGTAAGTGCAGTGACGATACACTTGACGCCCATACACAAACGCGCTGACAGATTCATCATGACAGTTGAAGTGCGATGAAACTTGGCCGTCTTGCGGAAGATGTACCCGCCTCGACATGAACTGCTCTGGGCCAATCATTCGCCTGAGATGGTCACAAAAGCACCAAGCTCGTCCTGATAACAGAGTCCAAAAGCGAACTACACATACGAGACAGAATCTACAGCCATCAACGACCAGGCACTCTACCAATACAGATCAGCCGGAAGCTACCTTCCTGGATTCAAATTTCTCTTCGGTATTTGATCCTGTTGCCGAGTATGAGAATCATGCCCTTTCTCCCAGCCACGGTGGTGATGGCTGGATCGATGAAGTGTTTGGAGACATGATGCCGGAGCTCGTGTCATTTGGTCTCATACCGAATGCGAGCACGACATTGGTCCAAACGCCAGGACTGCTGCAGATGGCAGATGATTTCGGCGCAAGAACTGAGACTGCGGGGATGAGCCCAAAGGCGCCATTACAACAAGACTGCGGGGTTTCAGCATCGCCCGTCGCCTCATTACCGATTGATACGAATCGACCGCAGACCGTCTCATCTCTACCAGTACAGGTCACGGAGACACCGCAACCTTACACTTCAACAGTTGTCGATCGTCCCATAAACGATTACAGTACCATTTTCGTGGAATACTACTTCAAAGACACAGCAGCTATACTCGCCCTATACGACAGCGAGATGAACCCATTCCGGTCAACGGTCTCTCGAGTATGGACATCCTCGGAGCTGATGTACTGTACACTGCAGAGCATGGCTGCGTCGTTTCTCTCTAATGTTTATCCTCGGTTGCTACATACTGGACTTTACTTTCGAAAGAAGGCCATCCGTCTTCTCAATGACCTCGATGATTCTGCAATCCATGAACAGGCGCTTATTGCGTTGTTCATGATTGGTGGAACAGCTAGTTGGTTCGATGTTAACGATACTGGTTCCGAGTACTTCCCCCGGCTTAAGAAATATGTAAAGAGTCTCAAGACTTCGGGGCGCATGTCACCGACTGGACACAGCCAAGCTTTTTTCGAGAATACTTTGGCTTGCTGGGAAATGTTCTTGGCCTTTGTGGTCGATAGCGATGAGACCGAAGTTTTTGACTCACCGCATTTGCCTCTGCTGTAAGTTCACCTGGCAATCACGACTATGGTTTCTAACTTGATCAGACCGGCAGACCATCAGACAGAACCTGGCTCAATATTTCCCGTGGTTCAGATCCCCCATCCTGTAACTGGAGTTGCTCATGAGATCCATACTACTCTAGCGAGGGTCGGTCGTCTGGTCAGAAGAAATCGTCGTCGCGCCATGTCCAAACAATTCCTGACACGCGAATTTATCTTGGAGGCACATCGCGAGGTTGATGAAGCAGCGGAATTAGAGATATTTCTCACCAACCTGCAAGTTCCGCTAGAGTCCGCTATAGTGCAGACAGGAGACTCACAAACACCGACCTGGCATCTCACAGCCCTCGCAGAAGTTTATCGCTTTGCTGGCCTTATTCAGCTGTACCATGTCTTTCCTGATACTCTTGACTCAAGGATGAACCTGCAGAACTCGAATTCTGGGGCTGAAGTATCTGCGCATGAAGCGGAGGAGCGGTTAAGACAGTTCACACTCAAAGCCGTCGAAGTCCTGCGCTCGATACCTGCTGAATCTGGGACCAAGGACTTCCATCCATTTTTGATCGTCGCAGTCTGCAGTGGACTTACAATTCCAGTTGTCGAAGTGTCAGCTTCTGCGCAGAGCATGGCGGGCTTGGGGAACTCGTTGGCTCTAGTGGCGGCTGATGTGCATCGGGCGCGGGGATTTCTAAGGGGTCGACTGCAGCTGCTTTTGCACTCTCTCCCCAAGAACCCGATTCAGCGATGCATTGACATTGTTGAAGCGACTTGGGCCGAGACAGACAATCGGCATGGGAGTTCTGGACGACCTGCATACTGGATGGATGTGATGATGCAGAATAACTGGGAGACTTTTATGGCATGATCAGCATTGGCCCAATACAAAAGTAAGCAGTCATAACTACCGGTTTATTTCACGTGGAGATGCGAAAGGCCTCAATTGACAGATGTCTCGATCGCTTATTCTAACTGAAATCGGCACCGGATGTTACACGAGGAAGCAGCACGATTACCCTGCCCACAAATCGTCTTTGCAGTGGAGGGATCTAGTGTAAGACAGAGGGTGACTAGCCTGGAATGTCCTCTTTTAGTAGGTCGTTACGATTGTGCTCCGCTATACGAGCCGCCCAGTCACAACTCACATGCTTATCGACTCAGGCGCTTTTTCAATGTTGGGCTAAGAAAATGATCACTCATGACCATAAATAAGTCTCTTCTCAATTCGGGAAAAGAAGTAGAAGTCTAAGTAAGCGAAATTAGTCAACGACAATGAGATTCGACCATTTGCTTCCGGTTTTCACCCTCGCTGGGCTGGCCCTTAGCTGCAACGACCATCATGATGATAAGAAATGGACTGCTGAAGAGTTGGCAGAACTCGAAGCAAAATGGGGTTTCGATGTAAGTTTCTTCTTTTGACATTCCCTCAGACATCGTGACTTACAGTCAGATAGTGGGCATTCGGCGGCATTGGCACATTCGCGCATCTGAATCACGTCAAATGCCTTACGGAGCCAACCGAGTCCTATGACATCGCTATTATTGGCGCCCCATTCGACACCGCTGTCACGTATAGACCCGGCGCACGATTCGGTCCGCGAAGCATTCGTCATGCGTCAGGTCGCCAACACTCGCTTCGCGGCTACAATCCCCGAGCAGACATCAACCCATATCAAAACTGGGCCAAGATTGTGGATTGCGGAGATATCCCCATAACACCTATCGACAATGAGATCGCCCAGAAGCAGATGACGCAGGCTCTGGAGCAGTTGGGAATGCGCAGGACCGTGTCGTCTATTTCCTCGAAACCCAAGCTGTTTACGCTCGGTGGCGATCATAGCTTGACTTTGCCGGCCCTTCGAGCATTGAAGAAGGTCTACGGAGATCGCGAGATCCAAGTCCTTCATTTCGATGGTAAGAAATCCCAGTCTAATATCCTTATTACTTGCTGACGCATACCTGTAGCCCATCTTGACACATGGAACCCTCACGCATATCCCTCTTACTGGGGCACAACACCATTCAATCACGGATCCATGTTCTGGCTAGCCAACCAAGAAGGACTTCTCTCCAACTCGTCATCTCACCCTTCAGTCCACGCAGGCTTGCGAACACGACTCACAGGCATCCAAGACAACGAAGACGACACTGCGCAGAACTGGATCCGATTCTCAGCTGATGATATCGACAAAATTGGTACACAGGGTATAATCGATGATATAATGAAGATTCTAGGCACTGAGAACTTGGTATACTTGTCGGTGGATATTGACGTCCTCGACCCAGCTTTTGCTCCAGGAACAGGCACGCCTGAGCCTGGAGGTTGGTCTACCAGGGAGTTCATAAACATCCTTAGAGGTATCGAGGGTCTGAACTTGGTCGGCGCTGATGTAGTGGAGGTTTCTCCTGTTTATCAAGGAGCGGGCGAAGAGACGACCTTTGCGGCTGCACAAGTAGTTTATGAGATCTTGACGTCCATGGTTAAGAGAGGATTACAGGATCTGGGAAGGTCGGATAAGGCTAGTAAGGATGAGCTATAGTTATGCCTGCTCAACACAGTGTTACCACGAAAATAAGAATGGGGAGAAATACAGGTCAATCTCACACAAAATCTGATAATAGAATAAACGAAGACGGCTATCCTGATCTGTTTTTCGTGAACTAAGTTCTGTCTGCCGAAATAAGCTCTCAGCCACAAATCTCAACTGCAAATAACACTTCTAGCTCACAACTTAGACATTATACCAGTATTTCGCGAACAACGGTCTGGCTACAGACGAGGATCACTCAGCGACCAAGTCGACGCTCCATCCTGCGCCACCTTTTCCCAACATCCGAAAACAGGCTGAAATAAACCAATGAACCCTTCAGTGTCGTGATCATGAGACCATCCAGAAGCCCCAATCATGCTTGTAGGATGTGGCTCTGTGGTTGCACTATCATGGTAAAAGTCAAGCGCGTCAGTGTTAGCCTGGGCGGCAAGAAACGCAAGTGAGTCCAAAAACCCCATCCCTACAGGCATAACTATTTTTTTGACGTTTCCGATACTCGAATAATTGTCGAACTTTGCATGGCCTTGAGTGTCGAAAGTTTGCCGCGCCTTGGTGAACTGTATGGTTTGCAGAGTATTACTCGTCTTTGAAGCCGTGGCGTGTACATTGACGACTTCTTCATCGCGACCGATGTCCATGGAAACACATGTACCCTGCCTTCCTCCGATATCAAGGTGATCCTTACCGTAGTGCAACTGCAAACCAACAACTTTCCTAGTCCCACCACTCTCAGTGTGATAACAGACAATCCGGCTGAGCTTCCGCCCATCTTTAAAGAACGAACTCGCATCGAAGCGCGTGGTTTCCGGCCTGATACCACTCCAAAACCATCGAGGATACTCCAGGTGCTGGTAGTATTGGATGTGGCCTACATAGCCAGGGTTGTATCGCTCCCAAAGCCGTGTAGGTGCAAGGATTTTGTCAAGTTCCACTCCATACTGGGTATCGATATCATAGTTGAGTTGCTCGTACAATTTGGCTTTGCTCGCCTCGGATAAAGCCCAGTCCGATGAAATGCTAAGTTTGGAATTGGCACGCTTATCCTCCACCTCATGGTATGTAGACCCGTTCATATATTTCCATTCTTCATGGGTGACTTCCTTCTTCCTCTTCTCGACGCATTGAGTTCTTGCGATGGCGACTGCAGCTTTAAAATCCTTGATTGCCTTTGCAAGATTCTTTTCGTATTTGGCCTTTGACGAATCTGTACCGTCGATGTCCATGCAGTACTTGCAGCGAATCCAAAGGGCAGAGATGTACAGCGTTCCAAAGGGAATGATAAAGGGAAGGCAGTACCAAGGTGATTCGTTCTCAATAAATGAAGGCGCCTCGAGGCATAGAAAGGTGAGGGTTGAGTGAAAGTTCTTGGCCTGGCTAAGTGGCGGCTGGTCCGTCCAGTTCTTGAGCACGAGGTAGATACCGTGAAGTTTCTGCCTCATCATAGTGGCATCATGCTGTTGGATCTTTTCGTCCACAAGGGCTTCCACTTTACCCTTGATACTGTCCCAGATATCTGAGCCACCTGGCCAGAAGGCATCCAGCAAGCCCGAGAGCAATGAGCCAATAATAGGTACCTCGCTCAAAGCCGAGCAGATGACAACCTTGGTCACTTCGTCGACGTTTTCTGAGTTAATGTTCTCATCAGGGAGATATAGCCCTGGTGTACTAACAGATACCGTCCTAAGGACATCGTGTGTTGTTTTGAGACTGTCGTCAAATTCGTCAGATATCATCTTGTCTGCCGTCGAAGGCGTGAGCTAAAATAGATAGAATAAAGTACGTTCTAGGGATGCATCAGGCTAAGGACGATATAAATCTTTGATATTTATCTGTACCAGACATCACTAATAATATAACCTTTATGCTTATAGTTAGAAATCTTTTCTGGCGTCTAGATTTCTCTAAACCTTGATGTGGCTTCATGCGTAAATAGGTCGAGACTCTGTTAGTGCTAAGTGTAGAATGTCCACTGGCCTACGAGATACTTCAAAATCAGCCGTAGTGCCATAATCCCGCTGTGGCTGAGTGTGTAGACTCTGCAAACTGTTCGAGACTCTATTAGTGCTGCAGTAAAAATATCAAAGCCCCGATAATTTTCGGTCATAACCCCGCTTTCCTCATCAATAAGTCGACGGATGAGATTCTGGGCAGCAGGTATGGACTTTTCCCCTGTGTCATATCGCTATTTACCTCATGGTATCGGATCTTTTCTTGAGAAACGGTGTCTCAGGGAAACTCTAATTGCCCATTGTTATATAAGCATACTGGAGGCCTGCCGCCTGGAATTATGAGCTTGTGAGAACGAAGAAACGGCTATTGAAGAGGATGTTACAGGGTAGGCATTATCTTTGAGACCCTGGCGAACATGACTTGAACGATAACAACACTATACCAGACGTACGGCAGCTTATCATGTTCAGTACCCTTGAAGCATGCTGAGTGCCGCAGAAGGTCTCTGGCCTAGATTGTTGCCACCTGATGAGCCAACAGACCAACAAAAATCTGATCGCCATGAGAATTACCCCTTCTAGCTATCCTGGGCGGTCCCGCATTTCCAGTAGCGTAAGCGGTCCAAGCCCCGCTTCCTCACGATCCTTGTGAAAGTCATCACAGGTCTTACTCCATCTGGCAAAACGAAGCTAGTCTGCGCATTAGGCGAATCCCTCAAGGTCAAGTGAGTCGATGGAAGGCCAAGCTGATCAATTTGCATGAGCTGAAAAGATAGCAGATACGAGCGAGACGACGCCCACGACCGACTAGCCAATCTTCAACCAGCAGCAGACGAACGTGTCAGTGGCAAACGAGTTGCATCAGCCAAACGAACGCTTATCATATGGTTGGCCTCACATGTCCTCATTTTCACGGTAAAGACTCAACACGACACTCAGAATGGATCTTGGACTAGGTCTCCAAGGTGATGTAGTGGTGGTAACAGGTGCAGGTGGGCAGATAGGCCAGGTTATCGTCGAAGCATTTCTGAGCGCTGGCTGTTTTGTTGGGGGCTTCGATATTGACAAGTCCAAGTTTGTGAAGCAACACCAGAACCTTTTCTGGGTTGCTGTCGATACCACCGATGAGGAGGGTATGGTTGCCGCGTGGAAGAGCGTCGAGGAAAGGTTTAATGCCACTCCTACACTTTGTGTCTGCGCAGCTGCAGTTGATCTCAGCTTCATAGAGCATCATTCATCCATTACGCAGATGTCGACAAGTCAATTTCGCAGAACTCTTGATATAGTACGTTCAGATGGCTACTCGTTTCGTTGGAGGCTTTCTGACTTTTGGATAGAACACAACAGGAACATTTATAACAGCAAAGCTATGGCTCCAACACGTGGAGAACATGGTTAAAAAAAGCAGTACCAAAACGAACGGTGTGAATGGCTCGCATCCGTCATCAGCGATACCACCGAAGGGAGAAAAAAAGAATATCTCGTTGATAATTATCGGCTCAGAGGCTGGAGATTTTGGAGTCGCCGGCAACCCAGACTACGCAGCAAGTAAAGCTGCAGTACAATTCGGCCTCGTCCTATCCCTAGCACCAGACGCTGCACGCATCCACCCATCAGCTAGAGTCAACTCTATTTCCCCTGGAGCTGTCGACACCAAGAGATTCAGCGCAGAGTGTGCAGAGGACAGGTCTGGTGCGCTCCGGTGGATTGAGTCCGAGGCGACGGTTGCTCAGAAGAAGGCGGTGGATGTGGAGGGCATCGCGAAGATGTGTCTGGTGCTGGCGAGCGAGAAGTGGTCACCTTCAGTTACTGGTCAGAATGTGAGGCTCAATGGTGGGAAGAGTGGAAGGCTTTTCTGGAACCAGAATGGCGGTGCCTTGTGGTGAGGCTTGATAGCCAAAAATGTCAGAAATGTGTACGCAAACAATCAGCAAGAACTGCAAGAAACTAGATGCCTTCATAGTCAATCGGTGAGACTTAAAAGAGTATCCTGAAAGGTTTTAATTAAGCGTATCCACGCACATATCAAGTGTCACAAGAGGGTCGCTCACGGTAATAGAGAAAATAACATTGTAGACTCGTTTCCAATGCTGCGTTACCGGATCTATGAGCTAGCCCTCCTTACCTTCCAAGCCTTTGCTACATCTGTCATACACTCAAAAGTAATTTCCCCTTCAGCAGCGCTACCTGCCTTTGCCTTGAGTTTGGCGACAAACTTGTCAATCATCCCAATAACATGAGATCTACCAGCGCACTCAGGATGCAGAATAAGCGGGAAGATAGAACCATATCCAGCACCAGGTCCTTCATCCACAAAGCTCTCATTCTCCCACAGCCATTCGAACCGATCCAACCACATCTTCTCTATGACATCTGTACTCACATAGCCTTGGGTCGTTGCCGAGTGGGGGTAGTAACATAAAGGGGTAGCGTCTTCAGTGTACCAACTACCTGGAATCTCTACAACGGACGTTTCCGCCTCCCGTGATCCAGGTTCGGGTTGCTCCGCCAAAGCTATTGGTTTCATCCATGTACTAGCAGGTTGACTGTAGTCTGGAATCGCCGGCTTCCCTTCTGCAAATGTCTTTGGGAGGAAGTAAGGCAGACTGTCGTGGGAATTGAGGCTGGCGTCGTAGAGAAACCCGTGTTCTTCCAACAGGCGGACTGTTGACTCTCTGATCTCATACAAGGGAGCTCGATAGCCTACAGGCTTCTTGCCCTGGCAGAGCGAGGTGGCTAATTCGATGCATTTCACGAGTATATCTCGTTCCTGCTGCTCGGACAAGGAGTACGCCCCCTCATGACTATAGCCATGGAGGCCAATTTCAGCGCCGCTTGCAACAATTGCCTGGGTCTGTTTGGGGTAGCTTTCCATCGAGTGGCCTGGAATGAACCATGAAACTTGCCGCGATATGCCATGTTTGCCGAATACCCTCAATAGTCTATCGACACCGACGTTGCCACCGAAGTGAGCAGCTGAGTAGTCCGCCAGCTTGTTCTCTGGGACGTGGCCTGTTCCGATCAGGCCTGAGACCGCGTCAAAGTCAACAGAGAGACAAATTCTCAATCTTCGACGTTTCTGAGGCGGGCTTGCAGGGGTTGTCATGGCCACTCTATGCGTCAAAGAATCGTTGGCGGCTTTGGTCTGGAGCTCGTCTTGTGCCTCTCTCCATAGCAAGCGACCCTCTTGACCTCCATCGACAGATATACACTGTCCTGTAATATGGCCCGCAGTCCTATGAGATGCCAAAAACGCCATGCAACGAGCTGCATCACCAGGCTCAGCAATCTTGCGGAGAGCAACAGTCGCTTCTGCCTCAGCCCATCTCTCCTTGGGGTCATCTAGTCTATCCCCAATCAATGGGGTGTTGATCCATCCAGGCGCTACAGCATTGATACGACCTTTGGAATTGAGCTTGACTATCTCGTTCTTGACAGTCTTGACAAGTCCATATTGAAGACCTGCTTTGCCCGATGCATATTCAACGTGACCAGCCTGGCCAAAGACGCCTGTTTCGGAGCCAGTGACTACAACGGCGACATTGTCAAGCTCCTTGCCAGATGCTTCTTGCGCTTGCTTTACCGAACGAAGAAAGTGCTTGATGGTGAGAAACGTTCCTCGGACGTTGACGGAGTAGACTGCATCCCATCTCTCGGTGTCGATATCCCAGATTGATGGATGACTACTCTCATCTGTAATGCCAGCGTTGGCGATGAGAATTTGAACAGGGCCAAACTTGCTGCTGGCTTCTTCAAAGGCCTGCGCAATGGATGATTCGGTTCTCAAATCACCCGAAATATGATGTAGTCTCGTCTTCTGCTCCTCTGAGATTGATAGAGTGTCGATGTCCAGTGGGTTTCTATCGAAAGAAGTGACTCGGCATCCGTTTTCTGGTCGTAAATATTAGCTAGAGTGAACGGATTTGATGCTCGCTGATCGAAAGCTTACCCAGAAATTCCTTGACAGCAGCTCCGCCGACCCCTCCGGCCGCTCCAGTGACAAACACATGGCAGCTCTCGAGGCCAAGAAAAGTTGACGATGAGACCTGGCGAGACATTTTCAGAGCGTAGCAATGCTGTCAAGCGAGGAGTCGGGTCAGTGTTCTGTTCACCGGTAAAGTTCCTTCAAATAAACTTGAGCCGTAGAAATGCTGCCAAAGAGGGGAAAAGGAATATACCTACTTGCTCAGTTACGTCAGATATTCTCTATACCCACTGCCCTTTCTTGCTGGAACCCGATTAGATTCGAGTTTGGTAGCCTAATAGGGAAAGACGGGGCGGTTAAGATATACCCTCGGGGTCGTTATATCAGCCACGAACGATCTGTGAACTTCCCCGCCTCGGCCTGGCATTGGGGATCCTTTCACCAGGGAAGCATGGTTCGATATGCCGGCAATAGATAAGACCAATCCTATACTAGTAATTTCTGGCTAGACGTAGCTTTATAGTCATGTCAACTTAGACATTAGAGACCTAGACCATGGTATGTGCCTGTAATCTTTGAGGTCCTTTATCGCTGTTATTGTACCCCTGTCCTACCATTTCGAAGCATCTGTATAGGCGTCGTAATAAGGCTATAGATAAGACCATGTTTTGAATAGCCGTCAAGCTTCCCATAAGACGCCTGGCAGTGGACTCTTTGTAACTACTGCTTTCTCAACTTATCATTCTCAATTAAATCCATTATTTTATAAAATCGATTACAATGGAAGAGAGCAAATCTCCTACAAAGAAACACCCGGACAGCACAGCTACCTCAGACAACCACGATGGCTGCTCCGTCGTCGCAGAGCATACGCAGGAGGTCCCAGTGAGCTTCGGACTTCTGTCCCTCACAGGTCTGGGCATCATCATTGGAGTTGTCTGGCCTGCCTCTGGCGGTTCAATCCAGGTTGCTATTTTCAACGGTGGATCTCCAGGTACATTGTATACCACCCGCGTTGTAGACTCACAGAAACTGACATAGCTATAGGTGTTCTTTACGAGTTCATCGTCGTATCCTTCTTCTACTTCTTCGTCGCCGCATCCCTCGCCGAGCTTGCCAGTGCCATGCCATCCAGCGCAGGCGTATACTACTGGGCCTCTGTCACGCCAGGCAAACGATATGGGCGGGTCGTTGGCTTTTTTGCCGGCTGGTGGAATTATCTGGGCTGGATTTGCGCTGGTGCAAGTATGGCTGCGATATGGAGCAACAGCATCATCCAGATCTATGCACTTAAACATCCCGACTACATCGTCAAAGAAGTCCATGTGTTTGTGGTCTTTGTCATCTCCACATGGCTCGCCTGTATCTCGGTCTGCTACGCTGGTCGAGCAATGCCTCTTCTCAACCAATTCGGCATCTACTGGCTCCTGATCGGCCTACTCATAACCATCGTGGTTCTTGTAGCTGTACCTCTTCGAAGCGGGGGAAGTGGCCATGCAACCTCGTCATTTGTGTGGTTGGAGTGGCAAGCTGACCTCGGATACCCCAACATTATAGTATTTCTTGGCGGTATGCTAAACGGCGCTTATAGTGTTGGCTGTCCTGCGGCTGTAAGCCACCTGGCAGAGGAAATATCACGTCCACAGAGAAACGTGCCTGTTGCAATGGGTCTTCAGGTTATCACAGGCTTTGTCACCGGCTTCTCGTATTTGATTGCTCTCATGTACTCTATCCATAGCTACGACAGGATATTTGCGAGCCAGTTCCCGCTTGCTGAGATTTACCTCCAAGCCACCGGCTCAGCTGACGGGACGATTTGCCTGCTCATTCTTATGCAGATATGCATCGGACTGACCATCGTCGGTCTTTACATCACCTGTGGACGAACCTTGTGGGCATTGAGCCGCGACGGAGCAACACCGTGGCCATCGGTCTTTTCCAACTTCAACTTGAGGTTCGACGCACCCATCAATGCAACCTTGGCCTCGGCGGTGCTCGTTACCTTGATGGGATGCATTTACGTCGCAAGCAAGACGGCCTTTAACGCTATTATTGGTTCATACGTACTTATGTCTTCATCGGCATATACCGCGGCGATCCTGCCTCACCTTCTTACAGGAAGAAGAAACGTTGCATATGGACCGATAAGAATGGGCAGAAAGCTGGGGTTGGTGGTCAACGCTATTGCGAGCGCGTATATGGTGATTGCCTTTATTATTTACTGCTTGCCATTTTCCTTGCCTGTTACTGCTAAGAACATGAACTATGCCTGTTTAGTTTGGGGTGGCTCGACCTTGTTACTAGGTATCTACTGGCTGTGGAAGGGGAGGCATGGGTATACAGGACCTATCAGGGAGATCCATAACTAATATTTGGTCGCAAGGATATTGATACCAAGGCCATAACAGAGGACTGTTATGAGAGCCATGTTTGATCACCATGAACAATAACATTAAAGCTTTTATGCCTTTGCTTTATCTATAGTGAGCTGTGAGGCAATAGTTCACTTCCTCTTGACCAAAATCAGTGCAACAGCCATCTTGGCTGCCAAAGCCGTCAACTCAATTGGCTCTCCACTCTCTTCCAACATCTTGCGAACTTTGCTCATCAGAATCCGAGCGGGATCCTTTTCTGTCCCCACGAGCTCGGGATTCTCTTTCTGCCAACGACTTAGTGAACCGAATGTTCCTATTAATCTCTCGATACTTTGGACTTGCTTATCTACGGTTTCATCATGTCTTCCCTGGTTACTTTCCTTTCTGCCTGTATTAGGGACGAAGCCGTCTTCAGCAGTGAGGACATGGCGGGCAGACGCTTGCTGATCGTAAAACTTGGAAGTATCGGGATCATTCCAAGGCATCGGCAGATCCACATAGCCGTTTTGAGTGAGGTGAGTACCTGTGGTTGAGTACGGGGTAAGAGCATCCAGAAACTCATTAAAGATGGATTGAAGTTCGGTGTTGTTGTTGAATGAGCCTACAAAATCTCGGTGAGCATGTATCAGCCGTCAGAGAAGGGCTTCTGCATACCTTGTTGTCTGAAAACAGTCCATATCGCGACGGTTCCTCCTATTTTCAACACTTTGGCTGCTGCAGTCCAGAATTTCGGCATATCGAACCAATGAGCCTGAGATTGTCAGTGAATACAATTTAACTCAGAAAAAACACACATACCGCAGTCGCAGCTGTTATCATATCGACAGAGGAATGAGGAATACCATCGACCTTGTCAATATCTTCTGCCGTGCTCAAACGGTACACAATTGGATCACCGGTGCGAGCCTTTCCACCAAGGGTAGTAGCTGTTTTGATCATACTTTCTCCTGGATCAACGCCGTAAGCTAGATCAAAATGCGGCGCTAGCTTTTGAGTCGCAGTCCCTGGTCCACAGCCAACATCTAATACACATCCAGTCTCCCCATTGGTAGATTGGTGATAGTTGAGGATGAAGTCGATAAGAGCGTCGGTGTATCCAAGTCGTGCTGCAGCGTAATTGGAAGCTTGGTCGGCAGTGTAGTTTCGAAACGTGACATCTCGCGGTTCTGATGTCTCCGACGTCATGGTTGATAGGACTGTAAAAATATCTGCTCTGGTGTAGTGTGCTACTCTACAACCATGGGTTCCATCAAGGCGGGGAACGATTTTATAGGCCTCTCAGGTCGGACATCGGGGCGCAAAGTAAGCACCGGCTCCGGGTATGTGACGTATCCCCAACGTCAAACAATTTATTCCCTCCGAATGAACTAACATGCTAATTGTCGAGTCCTGGATGAGCAGCTACGGAAATCAGTACATTATACTCGCTCTCAAGAATTCATTTGTTTTGGTTGGGCATGTTAAAATACCTGAGTGCACGCCATACGATAGCCATGCACCAAGTGTCATAACTACACCAACTCAGCTTCGGATGAGCCAATTCACAACAAGGTCAAGCAGGGTAGTTATCACGAGTATAAATACGAAAATAATATCTTGGATCCGTAAAAAGAAATGAACAAGCTTAATCTTACAGCTGTCGCTAGTAAACAAACTATTGTGCCGCTAATCGACGCTATTCGATTCTGTAACCAAATGTCGCTATAATCATCAATAGCCTCAAGCCATTTTCAGCTCTAGGCCCAAAAAGAAATGAATTCCTCTCAGGAGACAGCTCCACTAACAAAACGCATGTCATAAAGAGGAAATCCCTCGATTCTTTCCTCGGTCCGGAATTCTTTCTCTCTCATCCCAATATTGTCAATTATTTGACGTCCGATCTTTACCTTCTGTCTTGTTTTCCGACCTTCATCATGGTCGCCATTCGCTCCTTTCTTATCCTCTCCGCTGCGGTCGGCATTGCGTCTGCTGGGAAATGCAAGCCTGAAAGCCGTTCAAGTTCCATCGTTTCGGTGGCCAGCAGCACTGTTTCTGCCAGCGACACCGCGTCGTCAACTGCTTCCGCATCAGCCACGCTCATCGAGTCTACTTCCACTCTGGCTGAAACAACTATGGAAACGAGCATTACCGAGTCTGCTACTGAGACTGCTTCCAGCGACACTGCCTCAGCAAGCGCTTCGGGCTCAGCCACATCTACCGAGTCTTCTACCACTCTAGTCGATACCACTACTGAAACGAGCCTTGCGGAGTCTACTACAGAGACTGCTTCCAGTGGCACCGCCTCAGCCACGACGCCTATCGAGTCTTCTACTACTCTGGCCGAGACCACCACCGCCGAAACGACCGTTGCGGAGTCTACTACTGAGACGGTTGCTAGCACAACCGAGTCGAAGCCCACTACTTTCCTCACTTCTTTCACCACGTCGAATGCAGACACCACTACCGAAGCTGCATCCACCACGACAGCTGCCGCTGGGCCCGTCGTCACCTGCCCTTCAGAGGTAGACCAGTGCCTCGGTACTATGGAGATTCAATGTGACGTGATTCTCTCAGGGCTGTCTGACCCTATCACCCTCCCAACTCTAGATGAATGTGCCCAGGCCTGCAACTCCGACACTTCTTGCTTGGCCTTCACTTATACAGCAGGCACGCAGTCATGCTTCAAGGCCACTGCTTCTGATTCCTACACTGCCGTGTCCTTGGGTGGCTGGGCATCTGGCATTAAGGGAACGTGCGGTGAAAACAATGAACCCAGCAGCACCGTCATTACATCCACCGCCGAAACTACTACCACCGAAGCGGCAACGACGACAACCACATTGGCACCAGCCGGTCCTACCTGTCCCTCAACGTCTGAGCAATGCGCGGGCAGCGCAGAGGTACTGTGCGATGTACAGCTCGATTGGTTGCAGCTCGCTGGAATCTCCAACGACATTCTCGAGTGCGCCTCGTTCTGCGACGAAGATGATGAATGCGCCGGCTTCTCCCGCATTCGTTCGACTGGAGCATGCTTCAAGGCCGTCCCTGACGAGGGTGCCGTCGCCCAGACGGACAAAGCAGGATGGGACAGTGGCCTCAAGTATTCCTGCGCCACCTAGATTCCGCAAGAGCAGAGATATACCGGCATCGCCTGTGCAGCTAGCTGTCTTGATAGTTGGGGGTGTTTGTGAATGACTCGGGCGCGGGATCGATGGGGATCGCCTGAAGGTTTAATGCCATGCAGGGTATAATTGTAATATTCTTGAACATTATTATGTTTGCATCACTATGTATATGATGTCTAGACATACTGAAATAGTATCAACCGTTGGCTCTCTTGGTGATGTTAGTGTGAAGCCGAGTCTTAGCAAGGGTTGTAGACACGTCCCCTCGATAGACTCAGATAAAGCCACATCAGGATTTCCAAGACCTCAATCAAGATTTTTACCCACAGTATCACCTGGGGGTCTTTTCTTGCACTCAAAGGGGTTGGGAGATATACTAACGTAGTAAGCATCTGAAGACATGAGTCCTGTTCAGCACTATGCGTAAGCGACTTTCCTGCATGTGTCCTGGTACCGCGACGCTGCAATCCCGATTTTTAAGGCCAAACGGTTCAGTTTATGAACATATTTATCTATGTGCTGGACGCGATCCGACTATTTAAACACCAAAACAAGCTGTACAGTCATTATTCTACCGCCCCAAACCACTACAACAAGAGCGATTCAGCTGAAAGAAAAACAGGGATGCACTTCGTATTATACCCTAGTCTAGCCACCATCGGGTCTAGCTTCAGGGGTGGCAGTGAACGATGCATCCCCAGACAGGCCGCCCTTAAGCAAGCGCTTTCCTTTTGACCTTGCGCTCTATAAATATCAAAATGCAATACCTTTATTGCTTTTAACCGCAGAGCTGTATCTCATTGTTTCCACGATTCTCTGCAATTGGTCAGAGGTCTTAAACCCGCTTTGGAACGAGACGCTGAGGGCTATTGCGCGTGTCTCTGCTCAGTCGCTAAGCTAAGTGCCATGTTAGTTCCCAGCGGCGTCAGGGCCGCTGCCCCCGATGAAAGCTGACCAGGCATTGGTGCTGACCGGATCCCCCACAATATCGCAAGCCTTTGGCAACATTTCCAGGTTGATGGTAATCTCCACTGAGTCGAGATGCTGACTAGAACAAGCGCCACACAAACTCAAAAGCTCAACCAAGCCTGAATGCAATGCTTCCGATCCTATCACGACGCCATTGTCATCCGAGGTTTCAAGCTACTCATCTCCACGGTAAGCGGAAGTTCACGCTAGTCAGGAGAATGTGGTCCCGGGTAGACTCTCCACATTCCGATCGAACTATCCATATATTGATTGGCTGGGTTGCCCCGCTAGATCGGAATTGTCCCTGTGGGTATGGGGAAGATGCCGTTAATTCCTCTTGCATGTAACTACTAAAAGATCAACTTGCCTCGTTTAGATCGTGGCTGCAGACATTGGACTATTCCCTTACGGATGAGAGATGATAAGATAGCGTTCTCTGGCCCCTTAAAAGTCCTGCATTCCTTTTGTGACACACTGTCACCTCTTTGACCCACCAACTACGTGATCTGCTGCTGCTGCATTACGCCAACATCGAAGATGGCGAGCGGTTCGGACAACGATGCTAGGTCTCAAGGGCCCGACATTCTACGTCTGAATATATGTCTTACTGTATTTTCATCTCTTATTATGATCGCGCGTCTGTACGCTCGTTGCTTCATGACAAGGGCTTTTGGTATTGACGACTTTTTGGCATTACTTGGCTTCGTGAGACTCCCCGTGAAACTTTTCCCAATGCTTCAGCGTTGACATGCGTATTGCTTAGGCACTGACTGTCGCTGTTTCCTCCATCGAAATTGCCCAAGTACAAAACGGATCAGGCTCTACAATGAGTACACTTACTCCCGCACAGCTAAAAGCTTTTTTCACTGTACGCGCCGATTCCATGCACACATGCCAGTCCGTTTCTTGTTCCAGACTAATTGAGAAAACCCAAGGTTCTACCTGTTGAGCAAATGCTGTTTTTTCCGGCGCTCTGCTTCATTCGTCTATCAATTCTGGCATTCATTCCCCGTCTTCGCCGAGATAGTACGTTTTTCATCCTCTGCACTGTTTATACGACCTGACAGTTGACTCGCCCATAGGTGCATTCATGCGATGGTTATGGGGCATTGGCGCTATTATCGTTTTGACGACTCTGGCACCATTACTCTTCTTCCTTCTAGAATGTAGACCTATCGCGTACGTTTGCCATTTTCTATCAGTTTTCAGTTTGCCATCTAATACTACCCCAGGGACCTATTCGATCGCATGAAGCAGGATAGAAATTGCGTCAGCCAGAAGGTGGAGGCTCATATGCTTTGGGCGCATAGTTTCATCGGCATTTTCATCGACGCGGCACTATTTGGAATTCCAATCTGGGTCATTTACAAAAACATGAGGTTTGGCTCTCAGGCTATAAAGGTTATTCTAGTCTTCTGTGTTGGCTTAGTTGCCATCGTGGTTGGCATTATTCGACTTGGCTTTATGATGACTACCGACTTTGGGGTTGACACGTTAGTTACCTGCCTTGGCTCCGTTGCTCCCACTGACATTATCTTTAGGACTTACAAAATGGGCCGGGTTGCCATTTGGGTTTCGATTGAATTACACGTCGGGCTCTGGTGCGGTAGCTTCCCTGCTCTTCAGCCTCTGATTCGCCTCGTTTCCTACCAGGTCGGTCTCCGAAGTCACTTATACAGTACAGACAAGACGACCGCTCGAGGAACTCGGACCGGAACTCGGCCTGGTGCAAGTCAATACATCAGGCAGCCCCATGTAGCTGACACCGACCCTGGGAGTGATGGCGCAAGCGCAAGAGCTATCGTCACAGGCGGTGACGGGATGACAGAATCTGTGGAGCTTCGGCATGTGGACAGCAAAGGCATCACGGTAATGACTGACGTGGTTGTGAGGATAGAAGATCAGGTTTCTTCTCGGGATAGAGGCAAAATGGAAACAACATGGGATGCAGTCTAAAAGAAGTAGTTACTAGAGTATTATTATTTTTAAAAAGGATTATCTATTAAGGTATATATATAATAGAATATTAAAGAGATACTTAAGAATTTAAACTTAGAAACATCTATATTCTTAATAAATAAATTCTATAAGTTAAATTTAAGTATATATATAAAGAAATGTTAATATAGTCTATCTAATTTATCTTACTATCTATACATAAAATATGATATGTCTATTCAGTTCTATCTCCAACTCTCAGACCTCTCGGATGCTCATGGTCATACGTTCATAAGTAGCCGGTGTATCACTGCTTCCAATCAGCCAGGTATGGCCAAACGCCCGAACACCGACAGAAGCCAAGCTCCAAGTACCTGCAGTAGGTATACATGTCGGACCCATACTGGAAGATCCACTCGAGACACAAGACATGGCCGGGACCGAGCACTCGATCCCAAAGGGGCCAGATAACTCGCAAGTCAGGAAAGCTTTCTGCAGAGGAGTCTCGCTATGACAGGTCACAACCGTCGCAGGTCTGTTAAGTTCCTCGTTCGTCGCACCGTAGTACCCGCAAAGGAACCAGCCCAGATCATTCACGATCCTGCCTTGAGAGTCAATGGAGTATGGTCGGGCAGAGGGGTTGTCGTCCTCGGTGGCGGGATCGAATACGGCCACAGTGCCGTCGCGGTTGTAAGTTTCGAGACTTCTGCCTGCGATGGCGTTTGAGCCGGAAGCGAACATTGTGAAGGTAGGGATAGCTGCGGATGACGTTGTCTCAGCGATGGTCGTGGTGACATCGGTGGTGGTTGGCTCAGCAGTTGTAACCTCGGTAGTGTAAGTCGTGGTGGCTGAGGCTGTAGACGTCTCAACGGTGATGGACGCATCCGATGTTTCAGCCGATGAAGCAGATGTCTCGGTGGAATAGACAAATGTCTCGGTAGAGGACTCAACTACCGTGGACGAAGTGGCGCCTTCATTTTCAGTGGTGGATGCAAAGGAAGTAGACACAGATACCTCGGTGGAAGCATCTGAAGTGACAGTAGTGGATATGGTAGCAGAAGTGACAGTAGAGGTTGTTGTGACTGAGGCTAATCTTATTTTAGTACTCAAAGAATCAACACTCTCATCGATAAATACTCACGAGGCTTGCAAGGGCTTGCGACAGCAGAGCCAATGGCCAATAAGCCAAACGCCACTCGCAAATGAATGACAGATCGCATTGTCGCAGATAAAGAGTGACTGAAGTGAATACAAGCAAAAAATGGGAAAACCAAGATTCGGCGGGTCTTTTGCATCCTTTTATTATCGTGACTTCGGCATTTGGAAAGGGGCCTCAAAAATGCCAACGGGCTAACAGGTGCTACAGTCGATAGTGAGGTTTTTAGTGCAACGCCAGACCCAACTTGACGGTTTAGCTAAACGAATTCAGCATACAAATCCCCTGGGCGTTGAGCATGCAGCCATTTAATTGGCTGCATTAGTGCCGTAAGTGGCTGTAATTTCCCGGCTTTGGTAGAAAATCGTTGTTAAGAAAAACCAGTGAGAGAATAGGCGTCAATTGACTTGCGCCATCATCTACCCTCCGTGGGGGTTCTGACTAGCTACTTACTCTTAATTTTGACAGAGTGGCTTAGATCTATCCTCTGTACACAGGAAGTACCACCGCAGGGACAACCCGATACTGCAAGACGGTCATCTTCTGATAGTGTATTACAAGAGGCCCATGACAACCCATGGCCTTCGATTTGCCAAGGACAAGGACTTGAAGAAGGTCGAGAACCACTACGGGAAGTGGGTTGCCGCCGATCTAATTGGCTGGGATAGGTTCCCTACCAAAAGGTTCAGGAATAAGTTATCAAAATATGAGTATGGAAGGGCGAGGAACGGGGCGATGACAAGAAGGAGGACAATGATTCTAAAAAGAGAATTAATATCAAGAAGGAGAAGGAGAATGATAAAGAAAAAGCAAAAAGGGAAGAGAAAGAGAAAGAGGAGGAGAAGGATAAAGATAAGTAAATTGCGCTGCTGTATTGATATTGAGTAGCCGAATACCCTGCATTCCACAATTGATCAATAAAGCTCAGGTCATCAAATAAGTTAGACCCGACTGAATGACCGATAGATACAATTTATATCTTAATTCTTTTTTTCTTTTTTTCTTTCTTTCTTTCTTTCTTTCTTTCTTTCTTTTTTTCTTTTTTTTTTCTTTTGCAAAGCTTTGAGACATTCTCTGCAATAGCGATGAGAAATAGACATATATACGTGCTGTTTGGTGCCAAATGGCAGCCTATATGGTTGAGTAAAATGAATATCAATAGAGTGAGGACATAGATCCTGTCTGCAATGCCGAACTCGACCTGATCGTTTATGCACTTGCCACCTCCATCGATTTGCTGATTTATGGCGAGACTCAATGCAGCAGACCACTTTAAGTCCTCGCGGATCACGATCTCATGTTGGTCGGTTCTCGCCGAGTCCTCCCCGCATCCCCACGCCACTCGTCATTCGTGGAAACTTCCCCCTGTTCATTCTTAACCCTAACCTAATCCGCATCAGGTAATCCGATCATCCCATCACGCTAGGCTTATAAGTGACTTTGTGACTTCGCATTACTATCTCTGGAAACACGTACAATGAGGGGAAGTAGTCACGTTCTGAATCAGCTGAGGATGTTATAAAAGCAACGTTTGTTACACAATACAACCCCTCTCTTCTTCCCATCACTATTGTTGGTTCTTGACTTCTTCTTCCATCATGTCAATGAAAGCAGTGCGTTTCCACGGACAGCAGGATGTCCGGCTAGAAGACGTACCCCTCCCATCCCTCAACTCAAACTCGGTCCGCATCTCGCCCAAGTTCTGCGGGATCTGCGGGACAGACGTCCACGAGTATCTCGGTGGCAACAACCTCATCCCCAAGCCCGGCACCCCGCACGGCATCACCGGGGAAACATCGCCACTCACTCTGGGTCATGAGTTCAGCGGCATCGTTGAAGAAGTCGGGAGTGAAGTCACGCGCCTCCAGAAAGGAGATCGCGTTTGTGTTCAGCCGATTATCTACGATAATGAGTGCCGCTCGTGCAAGCGCGGGCTAGTCAATTGCTGTGATAAGAATGGCTTCATTGGGTTGAGTGGTTGGGGAGGCGGTCTCTGTGAGACAACAGTTGTTCCGCAGGATGCTGTGAAGAAGTTGCCTGATAATGTTTCTCTCGAGGTCGGAGCGCTTGTTGAACCACTGGCTGTTGGATGGCATGCTATCAAGATATCACCATATCAAGAAGGTGATTCAGCGTTTGTTGTTGGCGGTGGACCAATTGGACTGGCTGTTGTGCAGGCGTTGATTGGCAGGGGGTGCAAGAACATTATTCTCAGCGAGGTCAGCTCGAAGCGAAGAGAGTTTGCAAAGAAGTTTGGCGCTCATCATGTCTTCGACCCCACCAAAGACGACATCGTGGCTGAAGTCAAGAAATTGACCGATGGTTTGGGCGCAGACGTCGGTTTCGACGCAGCTGGATCTCAACATGCCATCGATGCAGCGTTTGATTGCCTCAAGGCCAGAGCTGTACTCGTCAATATCGCCGTCTGGGAAAAGAGGGCTCAATTGAACATGAATCAGATCGTGTTCCGTGAACGATCATATGTTGGATGGTAAGTTCTCTCTCTGCCGTCGTTGAAGCGATTCTAACTTGGTTTAGCGCCACTTATGCCCTTGGTGACTTTGAGGAGGTCATTGAGGCGCTGTCGAATGGCAAGATTACGCCTGAAGGGATGATTACAAAGGTTATCAAGATGGATAAGGTTGTTGAAGAGGGGTTCCAGACGCTTATCAATGATAAGGATAATCATGTCAAGATTTTGGTTGACGTCAGTGCTGGTGTATAAAGTACAGGGACCAACAGTTGTTCAGATCTCTAGAGTAGTTAATGGTTCTTCTATTGACATGGCCAGTCCTGCTCCTCACCGTCCTGGCTTAGATGCAGGAAACAGGCTCAGGAAAGTTCAACTCGTTTTGTGCACATTCTCACATAGCAATTGAACATGCATCCACTACGGTAAGCCCAAGCCATAGCCTATCACTCATATACTTCAGCGTGGAGTATCAGCCCTCATGTCTTTCTGGATCTTCCTTTGTTTCTTTACCCCGAGACGCAAAAGCAGCTTTAGAACGATCCACGACTGCCGCCAGCGAAATCTGGCTGAAGAATGCATATAAAACTGCCGCCAGCGAAATCGGGCTGAAGAATGCATATAAAACCCGGAGCTTCTGAAAACATTTGCGTATAATGAATTCAACTCTATCCTTGCTTAATACAACCAGGATCAGTGGGACAGACATGGCAAAAGAAATGCCAACTTATTCTGGTCAATAAGGCTTAACAGAAAGGGCTTACTGGATTTTGCTTACATATCAATGCACAAACGCGCGCCAGGGGCCAACTAGTCTCCCGAGACTCAGGATCCTGTGGAAACTGATCGACGTCAAGAGCCAAGAAGCTGGCCATGAATGATAGTGGTAGCTATAAAGCGTAAGCCTGCATCATCCCATTGTCAAGTTTACGAAGGCTTACAAAGATAATGGTAACTATTGTAAACCAAAAGAGATTCTTGTGTACGAAAGTTTTATTAGCCCTTCAATCATTATAAAAATAGGGGGAGGGCTAGCACATACGCTACCTTGCTTGGCTGTCTCAGCTGCTCCTTCTCGCGCAATTCGTGCTTCCCAGGTATTTGCCTGCTTCTGTTTGAGGTCAAGTAATCGCTCGATCTAGGGACATATTAGTAAAAATGGTATACAGTCCAGAAGAGAGGTCATACCGATTTCTCAACCGCCTGTGCTCGATCCTTCATATTCTTAAAGCCCTCTTGAACTCTGAGTAGTGGTGGTATCAATTGTGGACGTACGCCCAATCCATCACGGGGTTCGTCATCTTTTTCATATTCGCACAGAACCTGTCTTTGACTCTCCACAACTTTTTCGATCATTTTAATCTCATCGAGGATATCTTTGACTTCAGTCAGAAGTTGTACTTCTTTGAGAATGTCTAGATACCTGAGATAGCGTTTTTGAAGTTGAGGATAGAGTCGATCTTTGTCGTCTAGGTCAGAAAGCAGCCCAGATAAAATGTTGAAGACCTGAAAGAGCTGTGCCTCCTTCTCTTCCTGGAATCGCCAAATCAGTAGTTGGATCCAAAAGGCCAGAGCACTTACTGCATTTCCTATCGCATTTTCAAATGCTTCCATTGCATTTAGTGACTCCTCCTGACTCACACGAAGTTTTTGGCTACATCCATTAAGAATTGATTTAACCAATTCCCGCGTTGAAACGCATTCACTTCGGTTAGGGTCCTTTATGATTCGCTCGTCTAATGGCTCTAACGGTGATCGTGGTTCATCCGAACTGGGGAAGCTAGTGATCAGTGTATCTGGACTCGACTTGTCTCCCTCTTTCTTGCCAGGGATCAGCCAGAGCCATAATTGATCAACCATGAGTATATCGACGCCCGATCGTCGTGAAGAGTTCTCACTAAGGGAACACCGGTCCTCAAAATCGGATAAGTCATCTCCAGAGTCCACAACGCCGAAAAGGATATCCTGCAAGCTTTTGTGGTTTCTGAGAGTCAGCATGAAAGAGACTTTTATGATGTTGGACTCTTACTGAGAACCCCTTTGGCGATGCTGTTGATCCGATACCCGCTGCTCTATAGACCACCGCGAATAAACCTGGCTTTTATCTCGATAGGAGGTGTCCGGAAGCATGTAGTAGTATGACTGGTCTAATGTACTTCGCATTTGAAGAAGATTCATCAGTATTCACTGTCAGTTTCTGTGGGAGCAGTTATTCACCAACCGTCGCGGATGTAATGGTAGATCTTCACGAGATACCGGATGTGTATAGAACAGATAATTCCAAAACCCCATGTTGGCCGTAGAGATCAGGCCTTCTTCATCTTCATAAATATCCTGCAATGACATCCTTGGCCAAAGACCCGCATCCGCCAAGCGATTGCGGAAGCTTTCGAAATGTTTAGCCGGAAGTTCATCAATATCAGTATCGAAAATGTCCTTAAAGAATTTAAATACTCTCAATTCCAACATGTATGGAGGCAGCCGAGCGAAGGAAAGTCGGTGACCTGGGCTACTACGAGCCATTAGATTATCCATGACTTTCTCAGCCTTACCTTGATTCTGACTGTTGCCAAATGCAACATATGGCATCTTGAAACAAGTTTCAGCGTATTATACAGACAAATTGTGCACAGTGGAAATGAACTCACCATAAACGCATAGGCGTTGTTCTTTTCTCCAAGGTTCGGAAATTTGTAATAATGAGGGTATGCACATCTCTGGTGGAAATAGGCCGATTTGTAAGCATAGGCCATAGAAAACTTGGGAAAATAGTAATATGGGCTGCTGGAGTAGTTGAGTGATAGTCTAAGGAGCAACATACACTTTGCGGCCGCCCATAATCTTTGAAACCCTGTGGCCAGGGCCACTCTTTTATCTTGAGTTGGACAAACAGATCCTGGTAACTTAGCGGAAGTCTTCTTTCGTAAGAAATGAGACACACACATGGACCCAAGCCATCTATTTATTCCTCGTTAGCAACTCATCTAATCGCTAGTAACAACAAGAATGACTCGAGCTTACATTATTGACTGGTATGTGAAACCATCGGCATACCTGATTTTTGGCCTCCTCGTCGGGCTGATGTTTTTGAAACCACTCTTTCATGAGTTCGTTGATGTCGCGCTGTCCGTATATGACTTCTTCGACGGTGGCATACTTGGGGAGATGAACCATGTCTCGGCCGGGAGCGAAGTTTAACTCCCGGACCGTCATTTGTACATTTGCACAGGCTTTCTTTAGCTCGTCTCGTCTCTCTGCTACTACCATACCTCTATTTGCAAACACACGCCGCACTGATGGAGGATTGTTCAGGAGATCAATAATCTTCTCCTTATTCTCATCGACTGGTTGACTCTCCGTGTCGTGAGCTGCCATACCACGAGCAAGATCAAGAGGTGTATGGTGATTGTCATCTCGAACCGTCCAGTTTGCTCCTGCCTCCAAGAGCATCCTCACAACTTCCGGACCTGATTTATCTAATCGCTGAGCGGCGATGTGAAGGGCTGTCATGCCGTTACGATCAGGCTGCCTCAGGTCGATCTGCCTAATTCCAACGAGATACTGCACGATGCTTGGATCTTTAGATTCACAGGCAATGTGCAATGCAGACTCGCCTCTGTTGTTAGAAAGCTGCACATTGATACCTTTCTTGATGAGTCGTTCCATATCTCCCTGGGTGCCACGCCTAGCGGCCGATAGGATCTGGTAAGTCTTGGCTGCATTTTGTAATTTATTACAGATGTGCACGAATGTGCGATCCTCACGGCCTCGGAATTTGGCTGTGTCACCAAAGTCCCCTTTCTTTACCGGGATGTGGTCGATAAACCTGTCGACTTGGGCTTGTGTTTGGATACTCTGGGTTCCTGAAGTATGTTCTCGGTCACGAGACAGATTTGCTTTCTCCTTTTGTTTCGTATCGCCTGGCTTAGTCGAGACGTTCTTTTGATCGACCTCATCTTGTACTTTAGATGCTCCAGAGCGTTCTCCATCAACGACTGATAGAAGGGTCATGTCGTACTCCTTGGACACTGTAACCAGCTCAACAAGATTGATAGAGCTAGGAGTCGCCTCATTTTCGAACGGTGCGTTCTTCGAGTCTAGGGGAATATTAAGCTTGTTACATGTCCACTCTCGTAACAAACAGGCTTTAGATGCGTCAGTTGGGGCCGCAAATAGAAGAATGGCCGCTGTAGCTGAGACAAGGCCTCTTGCAGAGCTGTTTGGTTCCGATAGATGGCGGACAACCCTTGTCCCGTACCCATGAGCTATCCATATGATAGGCCTTTTTCTTTGTGCTCGCCACCTTACGACCTCATCCCCAATCCTACGAGATACTGCGTGGAAGTCAACAGAAGTATTTCGGGCCATTTTGAGGCCACAGCTCAGGATGCCAATCGCTGGTAACGCTGATCGGAGCATTTCCTTGTCCTTAAGCCAATTGCACCATTTTTGAGCTGGAGTACCCCTTTCTTCCTTCTTCGGCTTGTTTCCGGACTCGTGTTGAAATATCTCGTGCTTGTTCTTTGCTGCCCCAGTTGACTTTTCGGGACCGGAATCAGGCAGTGGGTCTGGAAGTGGTTGACTGAAGAGAGACATTGGATCTTTATCTTCATAAATGGCATAAACGACAACGACGTCTACAGCTGAAACATCGTTGGACTCTTCGTCACCTCTGAAGAGTTCGTCAAAAACAACGGAATGTTTGTCTGTCGGCACAGGGGACTGATTTATTGGTGGCGCAGACATGATCGGGATGTCTTCGGTCGTTCAGTTATATGACTTGATTGCCGGTATTTAGCGTCTTCCGTTTCGAGAAACTGTGATTTAAGCTCGCGATATGAACCTAGATTGTAGAAGGTTTGGGCAGTTTTGATGGCCGTTAAAAGATGAGTGAAAGAGGAAAAAGAATGGTTCCAGGTTGCGTACCCAAGCCCAGACCCTGATAGTACAAGAAAGCTGCAGGACTCGCCCAAAGTGCTCAAGCCCCGCCGTAGACCTGCATCTTCAACCAGAGTTTCCTTGTGTAGTTGGACGTATTCTGCAGAGTGATTAGCGCCCAACAAGAGCTGAAAACATTTTACGACAATTGGCATTGTGAACCGCCAATCATAACTTAGGACGAGCGCCGCCACCAATATTTTACATGCAGGCAGTGTAACACAGCACTCTTCGGTCCCGAACGCGGCCAATAGAAATTCAAGGAGAGGAGGAAATGAGTCAGGTGAAAAGATTGGAACAATGCATACGCTGCCGGTTTATGCAGCATTTTCTCACTCGGAAGTGGCATCCCGGTCGACTTCGTGCTAACTGGCTTAGTGGAATTACGCCCTCCTCTCTATCACAGTACCCAACGTTATGCTCTAGCGCTCGGCATGCAAATGCCAATTGATGCTATTAATAAAGGTGTGGTTAATTGCTCTTTACTTAATAAACAGGCACAGACACCAACTCAGCAACGTCAGCAACGTAGGCGGCTGATAAGTACTTAGAGGCGACAGGTTGCTGATACACGTTCCTGTTTTAACTCTAGTTGGCCCCATCTATTAACTCACCCTATAGGTCTATCCCTAGATCTCCAATTATCCAATCCATATACTCACTTGGGCTTGCAATATTAGACGTAACGTATGAATCTGGAGTTTCCCACTGCAATCTAACCCTCCCAGCCTGCACGGACGTCGTATCAGACATAGTCATTCTTCCAGCAAGATAAAAACCAGGATCCAGCTGTTGCATCTCCCTTACATAACGAGCTTTAACCATGAGTCTCTGAACAGGCCGCCAGAGGTTCCCTCTCTTACCCTTTTCGTTCATACCCCAGCGATTATGAACCGTGTTGATAAATTCCCAAGCCTGGTCGCATTCCGTAGACGCAGGACGAGAACATATCTCAGACAGGACAAAGATGGCTGCATGCCACTGGATATGCGCTTTAGAGTGCCACGTCCACTTCGAAATACTGGTATTTGTCAAGATGAAACTTGAAAGTTCGAGAACCTCCATTGAGGTGGAAAACAGTTGATCTCGGATGACGGTCGAGGTGTATGCTTCCCTTTGCTTCCTTGGGAAGTCAACGATGAGCCCTGTACGGGCAACGATGAGTTGGGCGACCTTTGATGTAAACAGCATGAATGGTACGGATTCATCACAGTAACGTAGATAGCGTTCCTCTAATCGGCTCTTGAGCTCTTGAACGATTAGTTCACCGCCACCTCGTGCTGCAGCGGCTGTCGAGCTTGGAGTTGGTGATGCATATCCAACCTTCCAACCCGCTTTCATCACCTCGCAACGGATAAGACAGAACGTCATTTGAGTGTATCCTTCATGATCTTTAGGAGATTCCGTCATATGGGGGGTGATATCGCTATCATTGATGTTGAGGGGAAGCTTTGTGTCAAACATGTCGCCTCGCGCTATAGGTTCATATCCATGGAACTCAGAGGAGCGCATGTCTAGGAGACATATATGCCACCAGAGCCGTCTCCGAAGCTCAGTATCGAATGGTTTGAGACCAAATGTTGTTCCGTCACGATGCAGACCCATAGCCTGGGAGATGTGAAACACTAGCGACGTCAAAGACCATGTCGTTCTAGAGTCATCTTCGTTTCGTAGGCCTGAGAGGAACAGAACAGCAGCCTGGAGGAGAACCAAGCTCTGCGTATTGAGCAAGTTCGCGCGAGCCATGGCTTGCTCGACCGCAAAGCGGAACTTGTTAAGCGAGGTAGAACGTGACTCTCCGAGGACGCCCAAGCACTGGGCTTCATCCATGCTGATGACAGATGAGTAGTAGATGGCAAATAGCAATGCTTCTGAGTTTCTATCAAGTGTATCAAGTGAAATGATGGAGTCCCAGAACCACTGTTCTGTCGAGGGCATATGGAAGATATGCACCAGCGGAAGGACATTCTCGATGAAGATGTTCAAGAGAGTGACTGAGAGGTGCATAGGCGGGTGGTAGGGAAGAAGAGAATTACAGAGGGAGCGATATCCAAAGACTGAAGCGCTTGTTCCAAGAGGCGAGGCCACTTCTGGCATGGGCCCAGATGCATCAAGAGGATTGTCGACATCCTCTTCAGATGGAGGGTCGTGTAGCATGTCGCGTAATTCCTCGATCTGAATATCAGGCAACTTAGCAGCTGCGATAAGTAAGTTTGGTGCTGGAGTACTTACTTCGTTTCCTAGGTTGGCCCATAGAATGTTACTGACGTAGTAGCTCTTGCTATCCTCTATCATCAGACGACCAAGCTGCTGATCGATGGAAGCATCAGGAGCAGAATTGTCCACTCCGGACGGGTTATTCCTCGTGCCACTGGGTGTCGATACACTTTCTCCATCTGTACCATTACTAGATGGCAGAGCATTTGCTGTGGCATCGACCTGGCTAGTAAGTTGCTTGATGATGTTTTCCAATTTTTGGAGCCGATCCACAAGACGAGTATCCAACGTCCGTGTAGGCTTCTTAGCAGCCCTACCACGACCAGCGGGATATGAGCAGACATTATTAGCGCGGAGACAATTAGAGCAGGGCTTTTGACGATCGCATTTGACTTTTCGCTGGCGGCAAAAGGTGCAGCTGCGGAGAGGAAGTGGATCAGACGGAGTCGATGGAGTTAGAACGGGAGAGTCCAAGGTAGAACTCATTTTTGCTGTTTTATTAGTGGATGAAGTTGTCGGAACCCTCGGAGGGGAGTCTCCTGAGATTGAAGATGCCATGACTGGCCCTTGAATTGTTGAGAGAATTAGAATGTAAAGGCTGAGGTGATGAACCAACATTCAGTGCCTGTATCAGCGGCCTCTGTCATCAACCTTATCTTAGTGGCTCGCTAACATCGATAGCACGGACCAGGGCGGAGACGGGTAAGCTTATGCGTCTCCGGCTTACACTCGCATCCCAAATTGGTCCAATAAGTGAGCAGAGGTACCTTTTCCTTCCGGGCTTTAGAAGCGGTCCCGGCATGATCGGGCTCGGCATGGAAACATCACTCGGCGCTAATGACGAGGTTCCGTTGTTTGGCTCATAATAGGAGTTGGACCTCAGGTGTCGACTCGGTGCCGGCCGTCGCATAAGGAGGTAGTGACAACTGATTGCCAATTCCTTGCCTGACCAAGAAATGAGGAGCTTAAATAAAAGCCAGAGGAGAGCAGTAATTTCTGATTACTTCACTATTCACAAACTTAGGATCAATAGCGAACATGAGCGATCAAGTTACCATCACAACCGAAATGGCCTCAGACCAGAAACCTACGATCGATGATCAATACCCAGACCATCTCGTGACCTTTGACGACCCGGATGATCCCTACAACCCAGTAAACTGGACCTTCCGCAAGAAGTTCATCACCACCATCTCTTATGGTCTCACGACTTGCTGGATCACTTTGGCCTCTGCCATTTTCGCTGCCGCCATTGAACCTGTTTCTGCCGAGTTCAACGTCAATACTGAGACATCCGCTGCAGCGACGAGTCTGCTTGTTTTTGGATTTGGTCTTGGACCTCTAGTTTGGGGACCACTGAGTGAGCTTTATGGTCGGAAGTGGCTTATCCTTATTGTGCGTTAGCACTCCACTGTTAAGATGCAATGAACTGACTAAGACAGCCATACTTTATCGCCGCCGTATTCTCGTTCGGTACAGCTACAGCCAAGGACATCCAAACAGTTCTCATCACGCGTTTCTTCTCGGGCCTGTTTGGTAGCGCACCTGTTACAATTACCGGAGGTGTCATGGCGGATATATGGGTCCCCCACCAACTTGGTAACGCCATTGTCGCGTACGGAGTTACTATTGTTGGCGGCCCGACATTGGGTCCTATAATCGGCGGAGCGCTGTGCTCGAGCCGTCTAGGCTGGAGGTGGACTGAGTACCTGACCGGTATTGTGATGATGGCTCAGCTTGCTGTCGATCTTCTGGTGATTGATGAGAGCTACGCACCTATTTTGTTGGCTCGAAAGGCTCATAAACTGAGACTTCAGACGCAGCACTGGGCGTTACATGCTAAGGTAAGTTGAATACTACACTATGAGATTACGAGCTGACAGTACAATAGCATGAGGAATGGGACGTGTCATTCAAAGAGCTATACCAGAAGTACTTCATCCGTCCTTTCCAAATGATGGCAACCCCAATCTGCTTTCTCATGTCGTTGTACGCCTCATTCGTCTACGGTAAGCCGCTTTGCAAACATTCCACACCAATGCTCATCAAGTCCAGGGATTCTCTATGCAAACCTCGAAAGCTTTTCCATCGAGTACCAGGAAGTGCGCCAATGGGGGCCAGTGGTTGGCACTTTGCCTTTCATCGCTCTGTTGATTGGCATCCTTTGCGCAGCAGCGATCAATATTTACAATAACACATACTATCGCAAGAGACTTATGGAGAATGGATACAGAGCTGTTCCGGAGGCGAGATTGCCTCCGATGATGCTCGGGGGTATCGTCTTTACGGCCGGACAGTTCCTCTTCGCATGTAAGTGACATTGGCTGCCACAAGACTTCGAAGCTAAAAATACCAGGTACCTCATCTCCGAACATCAACTATTGGCCATCAATCATCGGCATCGCTTTGACAGGTCTCGGCTTCACAACCATCTTCCAAGCTGCACTAGGCTATCTCATTGACACATTCACACGTTACAGCGCAAGTGCAGTTGCAGCCAATACCTTTATGCGATCCATGTTCTCGGGTGCATTCCCTTTGTTCATCATCCCCATGTACCACAAACTTGGGGTGGACTGGGGAACAACCGTCTTTGGTTGTATAGCTGCGGTGTTGATCCCTGTTCCTTTTCTGTTCTTTGTTTGGGGAAAGAAGATCAGAGGTAGGGGCAAGTGGAGCAAGGACAGCGTTTAGCTGCAGCATGCTTATCTCACATTCCGATCGCGAACTGGTATACGGGCTTTAGCTACCATTTTTACGTAGCTGTGTGGCGTATCAACCGGGAAATTCGAGGGTCTAACCAGGAGGCCTTGATGTATCGCATGAGAATACCTAACGGTCAGCACTAGCACTACACTTGACGAGAAACCCTTGAATTAGATGTTGTTCATCATATCTTTCAGACCTCACGTCTAGTCCAATGTTCATATTTTGTTGTTCCTCCACCTTTTATTCACCAGCCTTTCCGTGCTGTTCACGATCTCTCACTGAATGTTCTGCTACTGATGTTCAACATGGCAGAAGCGCTATCTATCCTGCGGAAGCATAAAGCCATATAAGAAGCTAAACATTACCCCCAAATCTAGGCAGATTCACCATAAGGCAGCTCCAATACCAGGAATCCCATCACTAATAGTACTAGGAAATCAGGTTCAACAGCAGGTT
The DNA here is from genome assembly GCF_900044065.1 of Fusarium mangiferae. Lineage (NCBI taxonomy): Eukaryota > Fungi > Ascomycota > Sordariomycetes > Hypocreales > Nectriaceae > Fusarium > Fusarium mangiferae. Next base: position 438,867 of record NW_024573928.1, read on the forward strand.
CACCAAGCACCCTCTTCAACAATGGAACTGTGTACCATGACTCGCCACAATGCGGAAATTCAAGATCGACTCCAGGCACTGGAATACGAAGTCCATGCTCTCAAGTTAGGTAGCGGATCTTTAGCCCGCAGGTTTGGCTTGAATGACAACCTCGAATATGATGCGAAGTCTTTCTTATCGGTCTCGGAATCGCTGGAGGAAGGAGAGATTCTTGAATACCCTTTCATCGATTATTGGCCTGCGGCGCGCAAACAAGGTGAGATTCAACGACGAACCAAAGCTCTGGAGAATGGGATTCGTGTCATGAAGTGGAACTTTGGACTCCAGGATTCGATAAACGACCCATGCTCTTCTGTCTTGGTGACAAAGGCCAATCCTGCCCCGCCTGAAGATACTTACTGTTTGGCCCCCGAGTTCGAATCATTGCTAGATGGCCTTCAAAAATGCGGGATGATCGAAAAGAACAAGCAGCTTTATTACACCAGCACGGCTGCGCACCCGAAGTAGCAAAAGGAGAACGAAATCATGATGGCTTACCGTTTCAGACGGCACGAGAATCCCGAGATAGCTGGGACTATTCCTGAACTCGACCCCAAGCTGCGCGCTGGTAGAATCAAGGCAAACCCGCATCCCAACCTCTCAATCAAACACTCCATTCTCACGGCTTTTATTCTTGACGCTAACCGCGGTATCAGGAATGTTGCCTGCAGTCTCTACCTCCGCCGCGAATGCAAGCCGCAGTACATCTACAGCTTCAACGAGCTTGAAGGTGGGATGTTCTACGACTGGAGATGGTTGCAATTTCTCCAACCTGGAGACGTTCTTGCTGGGGACATAGAGGTTCTTTGCATACGTAACCAAATGATCTGCGATATGATTGACAACAGAGAAGATCCCATCTTTGAGGATCGCGCTGCATTGTGGCCTTCTGTGGTGTTTGAGCGTCTGAAGCCTGACTTTGGCGAGATTGAGAGAGCTGGCTTCCGCGTCTTGGCGTGGCGGTTATGCAAGGTAGACGGGGTTGTGCCATTGTGGCTGGATCGTCATGGCTTCTGGATTTCTGGGGCACCTGTTTCTAAACGACACTAAGAGTCTTGTTGCTTTTCATACAAATGCTCTGTTCCTCGGTTTAGCTTGAGATTAGTTAGATAATTAAAAAAAATCCAGGCTTTTATCAGGCATCCTTCTGGAAGCCTGCTCTTTACCAATGGCTTAGAAGTGATATGTGGGGCTCGCTGCCTAGAATCAGCACTAGCGGTCTTTAAAACACCATTTATCGCTCTGTCGTAATCTGTCTGCTCACAACAGCTTCAACTTATTGGTCTTGTTGAGTAAACATCATGGGCTACTCTGAAGTCCTTTGCCATATTTGTGGCGTCAGTTTCAACATCAGCCGCTCCCGAACAGACAAAGAGCCTCGAAGCGCAGGCTGGGGCAGCAGCCTCACCGTCAACCCTGAAAACAGTCACGGCCAGTGGGGATGCTACTACGTGAAAAGAGATGGGGTCCAAGAACCTGGATCGGCGTCCTCGGAACCAGTCAAGTATATCCCACCGAAAATGGACCCAGAAGATTCATCCGACGACGGATGGACGTCAGACACGCCAGGTGATGAATGGGAACACATCGCTGGACCAGAATGCCAGTACAACGGAGCCTATAACGGAAATCACATCTCTGCAGAGGCTATGAAACACTGTCAAACATCCCAGTGTCTTGTTCTAAAGGACGACGACTGGCAGCCTGAGAGAGACGACCAAGACTTTGAAGCTTCGGGAAAATTCTGCCTCAGCGGTTTGTCCGACGACATGCCCAGTAGAGATATGGGTTGGCCGTCTGTTTCTCCCTCGCGTCATGGCATGAGCGATGTCAGAGCAGAAAACGTCATCTGGGATGCCGGAGATGAGGACGAGTACTGCATGCCCTTCCATCCGACCTGCTTCGAGATATTCAAGAGAGCCACGTTATATCGGTATGGAAGTGTGGATGTCGAGTGTTTGATGCAATGGTGGCGCCTTGAACCAGATTACGAAGATTTCCATGGCTTCCCCCGTCATCCTGCTGTTAAACAGGCTGCGGAGCAGTGGTGGAGTCATGAGCGTGGAGGCGAATTCCTAGTGGCCAACCCTTGCTTTGTGCCTGGATTGGACGATCTTCTTCAGTCGACACAGAGCGTGGAACATACCCTTGGGAATGAGTCTAGCCTTTCTGGAACCACGATATCCACGAAACCAGCCCCTTACGACCCATTCTCAAGGCTTCCTAGCGAGATGATTCGTGAGATTCTCATCCATCTCAGTTTCAAGGACCTTGCCAACCTCCGACTCACCTCTCGCTTATTTCTGCATCTGCCCAACACTGTATTGTACGAGGTGACTGTTCGAGAAACTCCTTGGTTGTATGAGGCATGGTCGTCATTGCCTATCTCGTTCTGGGCCACAACAACTCAAGCAGAGATCAACCATGAGATGGAACGCGGAGGCAGTATTAGTACAACTCCTCATCCAGTCAAGCTACTCAGCAAAAGTGAAACAGATTGGCTGCGTGTTCAAGTCGAGGTGTCCAAGAACTGGAAAACATTGCTTGGACTGCAGAATCGACGCAGAATATGGTACGATTGCCAAGAGATTTTGAATCGAGTGGATGAATACAGGAAGCAAGGCAAGATATGAGGATTTATGAGCTTATTTGATAGTTGACATCTATAGCCGCTTGCAATGTAATAAACTGACATAACTGGCTCTAAAATACTTAACGAAGCGTTAATCTGCTTAACCCAGCTTTGAGAGACGGTCCAAAACATCGTCCTCCCAAGGATAATCATCGCTCTTGATCTTTCCAAAAGTCGGCAACAAAACAGCCTCATCAATCTCAGCGTACTTTCCACGCTCAATATGCACAAGCTGTCCATTCTTCGACGAATCAGCCATAAGGAAAGCGGCGCAACGAGCGACAACAGAAGCAGGCTGGAGCTCAACGTTGATGGCGTCAAGAAGCGCCTTCAGCGACGGCAAGACACTGCTGTCTGTCCAGCTGGGGGCAAGTGTATTAACGCGGATGGGAAGCTGAGCAGCGGCCAGCAGGGGGACGAGACCACGTCCCCAGCCCAGGACACCGTGTTTGGCGGTAGCTGGGATGTTAGTAAAACACGATGACGTAGGGATACAGTGACTCACAGTAATCCACCGCTCGAACACGCTGAAGACCGGTTGTTGAGCCACTGATAAGAATGCTTCCTCCCTCAGGTTGTTGTCTCAGATAGTTAATAGCCAGCGTCGAAGTGTTGATGACTCCCTTCAAGCTAATGTCAAGAAGCTGATGCGAAGGCTCCTTCAAGTCACCATTCTCATCAACCTCAGTAGCCAGGTAATCAGTCCTAGGTCCAACACCAGCATTCGCGAAAACATGGTCAATACGACCATAAACCTCCTTGGCCTTCTTGAACAGCGCAATCAAATCACCCCAGACTGAAACATCGGTCTTGACAAAGGTAAATGATCCCTTGTGCTCCTCCGGGGGAGGCTGCACATCGCCACTGACTACCGAGGCGCCAAGCGACAAAAGCAAGTCAACAGTGGATAAACCAATACCGGAAGATCCTCCTATCAAGGATGTATTGTTAGCTCGTATTCCGCTGGTCGCGTAGGGGGTTACAAACCTGTTACGATGACAACCTTGCCCTTGAGGGCCTCCAGCTTTTGATCGTCGATAGTAAATTCAGCCATGTTTTTTTTAATCTTGAAACGTGAAGAAGCAGAAAGACGCGGTGAGAAGAAACTCGATGGTAGCAGCAGTGGCCCAGACTAAAACACGAAAAGTTACATTGGACTTCGTCCACACCGGTTCAGGGTCCTTGGTGGAACCGGGGAATCCACAGCAACTCCCGCAAGTCGTACGAGTTCTCATCTTGCATTAACCGTTGGTGGGTAAACTCTTGTTTGTCTTCTGTAGTCCCGAGTCTAGTCGAGGACTAGATCTTACATCCATGCTAGTATCCATATTTGCTGGGCATGTACGCGATCACGTGTTTTGCAATGCTCATTTGCCACTGGTTCTCTTGGTGAAATAACCGGAGAAAGGCGCCCGGGGTGTTGGTTCTGTCGGAAATGGATCTCTGCAGAAGGATCTGATCGGCACTGATGTAACAAACGCTTACGAGCGAGACATCCAGAACGAGAGATGTCTTCGCATGCATACCTTTTTCTATCATTCCATATTTACGCTTTGAACATGACTATCTCTTGGCTTCGGACACCAGTAGATCATCCGCAGACCAAAACACAATCTAATATGAGGCTGACCAAGACACTAGGACTAGCGGGCCGCCCGGGGATAAAGTGGACGTTCCAGAAAAAGCAGCCAATATCCTTAGCCTCGGAGTCATTCACGGCCAAAATGCTCCGCAAATATTGCACTAAAACTTTTGAGACAGCCGTTGATTCGAGTCCGTCATCTCTTAGTTCGCTCCTAGGACCCGTTTTCTAACTGGCCCCCTATGTTTGAACCGGTACGCTAGCTGGGGTATACGAATATGAACGAGCCTCGGAAACAACGCGAGAAATAACTGAGCAGGTACAGGGGATATTCTAGTGGGCCTTGTCGGACTGTTTATGTCACGACGGAGTTGCATGCTGCGGATGCCGGTTTTCCTGAGGGGCGAGGAGCATGGGTGCCGGCCCAAAATTTCCGGGACGTTGGTTATGCCGTTTGATATTAAATCTGGGAGATACAGATCTCAAAATCGTCCCTGACCTTGTTGTTTGTTCCTTTTTTTGTCCCTCTGTTTGTTACCTTTTTCGTCGTTCGCCTTGAAACACCAACATGGCTCCTGTAGCCGGTGAGGGCGTGCCCCTTCTATGGATCACTATTGTGATGCTCACGCTATCGTGGATCTTTCTCAGTGCGCGTCTTGGAGTTCGAAAATGGAAAAATAATCTAGGTTTGGACGACTGGCTTATGTTTGCGGGTTTAGTATGTATTCAGGTGGAGTGTGAAGACTGCGACTGACAAGAGACAGATTCTGTATACGGTTACGGCTGCGCTGGTTATTACGTGCTGTTTCCACGGAGCAGGTCAGCATAGAGACGCTATTGAAACAAAGGATGTTATGATGGGAACAAAGGTACGTGTTGCTCCGATAGTCATCGTGCGGTTGCTGACGCATCACATCGCAGCTCTTCTTCATCGCCCAATTCTTTTACTCCGCTTGCTCCGTACCGATCAAGTCCAGCATTTGCGTCACGATGCTCCGAATTTGCGATGCACGCCGTCGATTCGTCTGGACTCTATGGGGTCTCATCGGCATGACTGTCATCACCGCCATCATCTTTATCCTCGCCACTGCGAACGTTTGCCATCCGATCACAACACTTTGGGGAGAAACGACACACGGCTACTGTAACACGAAGCTTAACAGCAGCGTCGGGTTCTTCTTTTCTGCTGTTTCGATCATCGTTGACTGGACGCTGGCTATTCTTCCTGGTCTCCTGCTGTGGAATATCCAGATGAAGAACAGGGTCAAGCTCCCAGTCATTGTTATGCTTGGACTTGGCGCTTTGTAAGTCAGACTCATGATCTTCGTGACGAATCTAACATCCTGTAGTGCCAGTTGCGCAACCGTCGTCCGGCTCGGCTACCTCACACTCTACAACAACCCCGAAGAATTCATGTACAGCACCGGCGCAATCGGCCTATGGTCTATTGTTGAAGAGGGCATCGGAATCATCGCCGGCTCAATGCCTGCCCTTCGCCCACTTCTCAACCTCCCCGTGTTCCGCAGCACCTACGCCAGCAACACCGGCTCCAACGGAATCTCGAGTCGAATGAACCCACCTCATATCTCAGGGAACAAACATACTCGGATTGTTTCTAACAACCAAAAGTCGAGTTTAGAGTTGAATGACTTTCGATCGGGAATGACAACACGAGTGGGTTTTGGAAACGACGATAAGGTTAGGCAGAGTATTGATGATGGGGATAGTCAGAAATACATCTTGAAGCAGACGCGGGTTGTGATGACGACTGAGCAAACATAAACCATAGAATAGCATTGTTCCAAAGTCAGTGATGACAAACTGTAAATAAATACATCTAAATATTCTCAGTTGTGTTAAGCGAGCTGGTCGTGTCGCCAGTCCACTCTGGCATTCTGTGGCACAGTTATTACTGGGTGTTTACGGATACTTGCAAATAAGAGGGCCACAGTCTACAAGGGTGTAATAGAGATTTATGACTAGAGTGTGATTGGGAACACATAGCGAGGTTCCAAATTAAAGCAGATGAAATAATCTATTCAATTGAAGAGATGAGGGGCCGTGGTTGAGTTGTTTTCTTAGTATCCCTGCTCACTACCCTGCAGTGACTGAATATTGTAGGAAATAAACCTTGCAGAACTTATTACTTCTTTAAACAAACAACATATTGAATTCACTATTTAATGTTTATGATAATATCCACTTTTAAAATTGGTCATTACTTCAAGCCCGCGATTGCAGAGCTTCTAGCACGTTACTCTCGGTAACATGAAGTTTGCACCTAGAGGCGATCGTAAAAATAAGACCTCTAATTTATGTCAAGAAGCGAGCAAAGAACGATTCTTGTCTTTTGCCAATGTGAGACTGATATCTTGAGGTCAATCCTGATATCCGTTAAGCATGCCCGTTCAATGCTCATGCCAAGTCTTTAGAGCAGGGTTTCCAATAGGCGCGCATGCATGGCATGAAGTAGATCATGCGGGGGATCCCAGCCACTGCCAACATCATCTGACTCGGTATTTCTAAATAGCAAGGTAATCTTCCGAGTAACCTGATTTCTTTCGAGACGTACCATGTTCTTTAGCCGGAGAAGTTTTAGCAGATCTTTCCTGTCTGTTAAACAGTGAGAGCTTGTTTGAATTCATCAACATCCAGTCCCCAAGAGTTTCACGTTAGATGTCCTGTCTCAAGCAGATTCAAGGTTGGCAAACACTAAAAGAGTCGGGATAGATACTCTGAAAAGCTTGAATAGACTTAGTATCTCTAATTGAAGGCTTCCGGGGTAGGCTGAGACATCACCTTTAGATTTAAGCATACTTTCAAACTTACATGATGTGTTTAGCCTGTCCCACCGGAGCAAACTCAATCGGTACTTGGTTCTCCTGCTCTTCAACCTGGAATGACCTGTTTAGGAGCTCCTGCGGGGGATCTGCGTCCCGGCGGGGAGAAGGTACCACCTCTACACCTTGTAATAGCATAGAGCCAACTTTGCAAAAGGATTGATAAGTAGCTCGCAACGTGTCCCGGGTCGCATCGGATGGCTAGGAATTTTAGTTTCAACTCTAATCAAGACTTGGATAAACTCGTTGTCAAAGATGCGTCGCGTCACTCTCACCACTGTGGTGCTGGCTCTAGTCACCATCGTTGCTGCACAGGTACAAGGCACAGCAACTGTCGACCTCTCCCAGAACCATGGACTAGCACAGGCCCTTGGATCAGGCTTCATCTACGGCTGGCCTGATAACGGGACTGATGTCGACACCTCAATCCCAGATCACTTGGTAACTGACATCAAGTTCAACGCAAACCGCGGCGGTGGCGCTCAGATTCTATCGCTAGGTTGGGCGAGAGGGGGCTATGAGGGATACCTCGGCCGCTTCAACTCAACCTTGTCCAACTACCGCACCACGCGCAAGTATAACGCTGATTTTATCTTGCTGCCTCATGATCTGTGGGGTGCAGATGGTGGGCAGAGCTCGAACTCTCCGTTTCCTGGTGACAACGGTAATTGGACCGAGACGGAGCTATTCTGGAACCAGCTTGTCTCTGACTTGAAGGCCCATAATATGCTCGAAGCCCTTGTGATTGATGTTTGGAATGAGCCTGATATTGATATCTTCTGGGATCGCCCGTGGCCCCAGTTCCTCGAGTATTACAATCGCGCAACAAAGCTCCTTCGGTAAGTAACCACCACTGACTCGCATGGCTTTTCAATGAGCTGACTGGTCGAATTAGAAAAGCACTTCCCGGAACCCTTCTCAGCGGCCCAGCCATGGCACATTCTCCCATTCTGACCGATGACAAATGGCATGCCTGGCTACAATCAGTATCAGGCAACAAAACGGTTCCCGATCGTTTCTCCTGGCACCAGATTGGTGCTTGGGAGCGTGAGCCCGACACGACTATCCCCGACTTTGCTAACTTGCGGGCGCAATACAACGTGCCCGAGAAACCAGTGGATATCAATGAGTACGCTGCACTCGATGAACAGAACCCAGCCAACTCCGTCTACTACCTCTCTCAACTAGAGCGTCACAACCTCAGAGGTCTACGCGCTAACTGGGGCAGCGGATCTAATCTGCACAACTGGATGGGCAATTTGGTTTACAGCACCACCGGTACCTCTGAGGGGACTTACTATCCCAACGGCGAGTGGAAGGTATATAAATACTATGCCGCTATGGCAGGACAGAGACTCTTGACGAAAGCGTCGTTGGATTCTAAGTTTGATGTCTTTGCCACCAAGCAAGGCAATAAGATCAAGATTATAGCCGGCACTAGAACCGTTCAGGGAAAGTATAGCATTGAAGTCAGCGGCCTGGGAGGAGTAGGACGTCCTAAGAAGGGGACGGTCAAGGTGCGAACATATCGATTCGACTGGGCTGGGCCGGATGGAAAGGTTGACGGGCCTATTGATCTGGGAGAGAAGAAGTATAGTTATTCGGCCAATACGGTGAGTAGCCCCTCTAATTAAGCGCTGCTTTATATGGGTGTCATTCGAGTTTAGTTAATGGCTGAGCTAACGAACCACAGCTGACACTTTCTGTCAACCCACCTACAAACGCTACGGCGTTTGCTTACGAGTTCTCGATCTAGAATCTAGCAACAGACTGGGTACAGTAATGAGATAGCGAGTTCGTTATTTATAGGACAGGATCTCCCTGGAGTTTGAAATTTGACAGAAGGAATGATAGTAGGAAATATGGACTAGCAGACTCTAAGCCAAGGAAATCATCCATCAATCGAATCTCGTCGAACTTTCTTTCTCGTTGATCTCGAGCCCAGTGAAGTTCGTTTCTTCGAACCTGAGTTTCCTAGTAAAGACCAGATTTGAAGGTCAGAAGGCAGATAAGTACCGCTGTATGCCTCTCGTCGGAGAAACTGCATTATAGATGAGAACGGAAGCGCGTCCATGCCACAGTAAACAGTGATTGCTCTCCCAAAAGCAATCTCATGCATGAGATCTGCCCTTTCAAACCAAGACCGCCTTAGAAACCTAACGATAGATGACTTTTCTTCGTCAGAGGGGATGTATGAACATCCAGGATTTGTGGGGGAAGGACTTTCGTCGGACATGATTTCGTCCGGGTCTTTGCCATCAGCTCGAAGAATTGATAGAATGGCATCTGGCACAAGTTTCGTTTCGTCGTTCTGAACTCCAACCCATGCGATGACAGAGCTAGCACGGCAGTAAATCTGCGCAATCAAAGAAGCATGATTCGAGCGCTCCTCCGAATTGCTCTGATCGATGCAAATTGCATCAATCCACATCGGTCTGCCGACTCTGATAACTTCAGGAAGAGTAACGAGCTCTCTCTCCTCTGGCGTCTTTTGCATCTTGTACGCAATATCCTCGACGTTTTCCCAGTCCTTTGGCTTTGTGTATGTGATGTAGTCCATTGGCGTTTTACCATATGAGTCAATTACTTTCATACTAGCGCCGTAGTCGAGAAGCATGTTGATGATGTCGAAATGACCAAGTTGTGCTGCGTGGTGAATCGCCGTCTTGCCAAAACAATCCTGCGCATGGATATGTGCACCTTGCTCTAACAACTGTTGAACCTTGGGTCGATGATTGTTTTCAACGGCTGTCATCAACTCTGTCTCCAAGAAGAGTTCATTGCGCTGCTCCACGGGATCATTGACTTTTCGAGCCATCTTGAGAGCTTCGTAAATGTTCTTCGGGAGAAACATTAACTTTCCGTTGATAGTGACGGGATAAAGATGCATAGGCCCGTATTCGTCAATATCGCCCGGATCAGCACTGTCTGGATTTCCCCATGTTGAAGAGATGAGATCAAAGCCTGGGGCCTCGTCTATGTCGACTGTTTCTAGGGTGCATTCCAGCAGAGGTTCACCTAGAATTGAGGGAGGTGAAAGCTGGCGTGGTCTTTTGATGAATGACAGTAGACGAATTGAGGTTGGTGATGGAAGATTTGTGTATGAAGCGTTGGTGAAATCCATTGGAGGTGCATTGATAGAAGCCATGATAGCAAATTGAAACTGCGCTGTTCAAGTGCAATCTGTTACTTTCGGTGACAATTATCGTATCTTCACCCTCATTCTTATAATCTCAGCACATGAATCCTTCCGCCAAGACATGCATCGTGTGCCTATTTTAGTGCAGGCGGAGGGCGTTCTGCCTAGCTCAGCCCCTGTAAGCGGATAGCATTCGCTGTCAGATCCGTCGGACTTGACTCGGCTGCCTCCCCAACCACCTGAATATCTTCACAGTCAAACAGACAATCACTGTAAAGCAGTCTTCGACTCTATAATTTCTAACTAGTCATCAGATTGATTCCAACATCCCAATACAGATTGTTTAAACCAGCCGCATCATTTTCTGCCTGAACCCCGCCGGACTCGCCAGCGAGTAAGCACCGCAGCGTGATATCCCTGTAAGTCTCGCCAGCGAAGAAGGCTAGATCTGATTTACACTTCTTGATAACGGCTTCTTTAAACTGCTCGGGCGACATGGAGTCTGCTTTTGAGCCTTTTGCTCCAGACTCAGCGACTTTTGCGATGGGTCGCCAATAGCCAATCTCAGCTAGTAATAGTCCAACAGCGTAAATGTCATGGACGCGCTGGAAACGCTGTTCGTTGCCAGTCTGCTTGACTCTTGATTTGAGACGCTTACGTATATCGGGATGTAGGTAAACAGCTTCGGTGTCTTCAACTGACGCTGAAATGGAAAGCTCAGTGGGTGAATCTGGTCGAGAGATTGCGAACCCTCCAATAATAGGTTGACTGAGGTCAAGTGCCTTTGACTTTGTGTCCGCCTCATTTATCAGGAATGCGATGTGCAGAGAATTGAACCGCTCGTGATGCCACCGAGTCAGGAGAAAAGTGTAGAACCCCATCACCAGTTTCGAGGCAAGCTGAAGCCGCTGGTTCAGAGTTGGGAGCGCATGCTGCACTCGCGAAGCTAGTTTGCTACCCGCCACCGACTTTTGACCCCCCGACAACATATCGTAAAGTGTATGAACCTTTGTAGATGATGTAAAGCTGCGAGGCAAGGTCGACACAAGACCAAACGATCTTGCGCCCCCTAACTCAACGAATCCAAGAGCTGGCAGAGGCTGTATTCCTGAAAATGTTCCAATCTGCTGTAAGCTATATGAGATCCGTGCCATCCGAGAGTGAGCCAGCTTATAAGCGTCGAAGTCTTTTGGAATCGGTATCCATTCGATGAAGACACGACAAGTTTGACCGTCGTGAGAGGTGTACTGAGAGATCGAGTATTGACATCCCTTGAAGACATCCGCTGCGACAAGACCCTCGAATGCAGTTTCTTTGAGCTCCATTTGCTGGAGTATAGCATCCATGTCAGCACTCAAGACCACGCCATCTTTGAAGCGCTGTCGTATCGACATTGACTTGGCGCTTTGGCTCAATGTTCCATTGCGATCACTGGACAAGTTGACGATGTCTTTGATGTTTTCTGACGAGTCCAAAGCGTAGCCAGCAATTCCAAGCTCGAGGATACTGTCCCGAATATTCTGGGGCAGTATGCTGTACAGAGTGTTGTTCCAGTAGATTATGGACTCGAGAGAATCGTCGAGTGCGGTTTTGTCAGAGTCTTCTTTCCATGGACTTGTGCTGTGCTTGATCCGAGTTGTCCATGGTGTATGCTTCAAAAGCTCATTCGCAAATCGCTTCAGTCGCTGTCTCGATTTTGCGGTGGCCTCGCCAAGGTCTACAGCTGGATCTGCTATAACAGGTTCAGCCTGCATAACTAACAAGACACCGTTTCGCTGTAGTATTCCCTCAATCTTCTCAAGCAGCTTCAGAACGCTCGTCGCAGCGTCGATAATCGGTTTGCCGAACTGCTTGTCCAGCGTCACCTGTAAAGGCGATGATTGAAGTGGCACATTTAGAACAGAATGCGACGACTTTTTCGTAAGTGCAAGGTGTTCCAAAGCAGTCCACCAAGTCTGGAACCGAAAGAACTCCATCTCCAACTTGCACATCCAGTCCGCGACATCATCCCCAAAATCATCGGCTCTTCGGATAACGCGCCACACTTCAAAACCCTTTTCAAAAACAGAGATCAGGCCGCCAAGGCCGATGATAAAAGCTGGAATCTCAAGCCCAGACATTTCGACGTGTAGAAATGGGTTGAAAGGAAGAGGTTGCGAGAGAAGCCGGTTTGAAGACTTGACCGGTGATCTAGACCCTGATAAGCCAATGCAGGTAATCAATAGCGCCAGAACCCCTCTTTTTACGGCCCAAGCTGAAATTCGTGCAGCGGTTTCGTAAGCTCGCGAGAGCGAATATCGTAGTTCATTGGTCTAGAACGAGACATGGCTTAGATATGTTACAACCTGGTTTCAGCCTAGCGAGAAAATCAGCCTCACATTCCGAGGCATGCGTGAAATAAGAAGCCACCTCGCGAAGGATCTTCAAGTGGGCTTCCTGAGATTCATCTGTCGTCAAAATGGGCGACTTTCAATCATATTCGACATATTCCGCTCCTTTTTCGGCGACGGAACTCATCAGCCGACCTGATAAGACATACGCAGTCAACGGCCAAGCTGAATTCTTGGCTGTCGCTGTTGCTCTCGATGTTCCAATCCTCAGCGCCCAGAACAATGTCATCGCCAGCATGAACATTCTCTCCGCTGGCGCAGGCGCTTCATTCGCGGTATTTGCATCAGCTGAAGAACTCAGCCTCGATGCAGATGAGGACTTCATCAATGCGACACCCGGAGTACGCGACTGGATCCAGAAAGCGAAAGATAGCCAGAAGTTTCGACGATACGTGACTAAAAAGATTGTTACCTCTCAAGGAGTTGCGAGTGACTCGCCTCAGCTTGCCGCTGCTATCAACGAGATACGAGTTTTGTCAAATGAGACGATTCGACAATGCGACTTTATTGTTTCGATGCTGGCCATTTCGTGGAGCGAGTCACCTAGCGTTGGCCGGTTTTGGCCGCAAGTCTTGCTTGAGGCTGCTGATGAGGGCACTCTAGCGGAGTATCTCTCTTCCAACAAAGCCGACTTCAAGTCCCAGTTGGCAATATCCATGAGCATTGGTCGCGCGCTTCAGTTTCTCCACGCTCACGGCATCGTCCATGCTGATCTGAAACCTACGAATGTGCTCGTCTTCACTTCTGGCTTGGATGAACGCCAACATGATCTTCTCGACAAAACTGGTCTTCCGCCTATCCGGGCTAAGCTATGCGACTTTGGATATGCGGTGATCCTCGATGATTATAAGTCTGAGAATATGTTCCAAGCGAGAATCGGTAGTCTGCCATGGATGGCACCCGAGCTCGATGCAGAAGAGCCGATCAGATTAGAGGATCTTCACAAGACGGACATATATTCTCTTGGATTACTCACTGCCAGCATCTTTATGAACGGTTGCACACCTTTTGAGCCACTGAGTCCAGGAGACGTTTTGGAGATTAAGAAGAAAACCCCAGACCAACCAGGCTCGGCCGCCGTAACTCTTCTCGAGAACATCAAAGAGAAAACACCTCTTACAGAACAACAGGAAGAGTTCGTGTACGCATTTCTTGAGGGAACCTGTGCACCTTCACCATCAGAGAGGGTATCATTATCGGCGATACAGAGCTACTTGTTTCTGGGGCTCATGCAACAATTGTATACTGGAAAGGCAACTGTTCCTTTAGAATGGTTCAAAGATCTGCGGCCAGCTGTGGATGGGTACAAGTAGGTAGCTTTTCCTCTCCTGGATGAGATGCTGACATTGCAGGGGTGCTCTGGCTGCGCTGGAGAAGAAACATTCAGGAGTGGTAAGAAGACTTAACTCTTGATTCTATGAATGGTTAAATGACGGCTGATGACTGACTCACAGATAAACGAAATCGACCAGGACGAAATGTTGATTCAACTCCGACAAATGCTTGATGAAGTAGTATCAATCAAGATCAACAACCCGGAATTCGAGAAAATGCTCGCAACATGTTTCGAAGACCACAGCATCAAGCCGGCCGGTCTCAAGAAGTTCAAGAAGAACTGGAAGTCCGACGAGGATACTCAAGATAGTGAGGACTTCATTTCTCGAATGGAAGAGATCTTTGATGGAGCCATAGCCAAAGTCCCTGATGTAAGTACGACTCTCCATGGTCGATATTACTAACCGGTTAGTTCGCATTCGAGCACTCGTTGAACGTATCTCTCATCCCGAGAGTGGCTCAGGAAGAAATCTTTCGAGATTTGAGGGAGAGCGTTGAGTCGGGGGATATTCAAGACTCTGCCGCCCCGCTTCACCTGGCTGGGGCATACCTCAATGGACAACTTGTCGAGACATCAATAGAGAAGGGCCTGTACCATCTTGTTACAGCCGCTACGATGGAGAACTCGGATGCATTGTCTGTCGTCCTCAGAATCTTTGATGCGTGCGACACCTCTTTGCCACCAGGGAGTAGAGACGAGCTACTAAGCAAGGTTGAGTCATATGGGACCAAGACATTCGGCCTTGCCCAGGGAACACTATTCGACCACCTAGTTCCTAAGCATCTCTCAACAAATCAGATCCTCGGTAAAACCTGGACTTATAAGTGGCCAGAGAAGTACCAAGCATATCTTTCGACTGAGCGCAAGTTTCCGAACATGTTTCTCCTCCACTGCAACAGTCCTTTGTTCATAAAGGAGAAGCCAAATATGGACAATCCGGTATTCGACTTTGATCGTTTAACGTGCCTCAGAGATGCAGGAAAGGAAAACATAGATCTAGCAAGATCAGATGAGTTTAAAGAGGAAGTCGCTCGACTTGACTGTCTCAACTACTGCAACGAGGATGGCTTTACCCTGCTTCAGATTGCAGTTTGTAAGAACGATCTTGTCATGGCGCGTGCTCTAGTTGAACTTGGTGCTGACGTCAACGCGTACGGCAACACTCACGGCTGGGCACCATTACTTCTAAGCTGCCACTGCGGCCACTTCGATATGGTAAAACTCCTTATCGACAATGGCGCTGATCCAACCATACGGGAAACCCTGCACGGTGCTACGATTCTTCACTCCCTCACACAGTTCTCGAAACGTGAGCACTGCGAGGAGATATTCGACATTGCCTTATCAGCTGGTCTTGACATAAATGTCCCTATGAAGAACGGTGCCACTCCACTGCACACTACATTTGCAGCTTGGGACTATTCTCAAGGAGTGGCGACTGAGCTTCTGCTGGAATATGGTGCAGATCCTACGAGACAAGTCCAAGAATGGGATGGCTTCTTGAACTTCAACACTGCGATTGCGCATGCAGCTCAGCAGCTTGACGTCGATCTCTTACGAAGAATGTTAGCTGCTTCAGAGGCCTTGGTGGCGATTCTAGGTTTGTCAGCGCGACGTCAACTCAGCGACGCCAAGGCCCAGGCCCTCAGTGCGCTTTTTCGCAGAACACGCTTCTACTGTATGTGCGTCGGTGGCAAAGGATACAAGGAAAAGCTGGAAAAAGTCATCTCGATCCTAGCTGATGACGACGCCCGCTCGGTGCTGATCGAGCGACGACGTGTAGATAAGAAACAACCGACAGACCCATTCTTGACGATGTGTACTTTTCGAGGATCCGGTTTCTTCGTCGAGGCGTTTCTGAAAGTCTTCCCAGATACAGTCATTGACGATCCTTCGTGGAACTTACCGCGACTGTTTCTACATGTCGCCATTGAGAGGAGAGATATTGAGGCTGTACGTGCTTTTGTCAGACAAGGGGCGGATATCCTCACCAAGGAGAGGGGAGGGCGAAATACACTTCACTTTGCGGCGCACTACTTCCCCAAAATCTTGCCAGAGCTAATCAAAACACTTGAGGAGTTTCCCTCTGATAGGCGACAGGGGAAGAGTATGACAGAGATATTGGAGGGGCAGTGCAACTCTGGACTCACAGTCTTTGCTCAGCTTCTCGTTGAAGGGTACGATGATGAGCGCAAGCTGGCAGAGAGTCTACGGGCTAAGTACTCGCTAAAGCATGACTACAAGATGAGGCGAGATGCCAGCTGGGTGACATTCGGAGGCTACCTCGTTTCACTAGCTGTTGCTGATGGCTTGGTACCAATCGAAAATATCCAGTATCTCCTGAACCTTGATGTACTTCCCGAGTATGTAACTACGCCAGCAGGCAAGACCTTATTAGCTACAGCCATCGAAGGCTTTTCAGGATGTAAGTGTACATATACCTATGAAGACACCGCTGACTTTCCAAGCTCGGGACTCGTATGACCTTGCATGCCACCAGATCACAAAAATGCTGCTAACGAAGTGCCCAACTTTTGATGACGTCTTCCGCATTGCCGATGAAAGAGGCAGAACCGCTCTTCACATCGCGGCTTACTGGTCTAACAAGACTGCTTTGCAAATGATCAAAGAGCATGCACAACGACATTTCCCCAACAAGAACATTCCATGGAATACAGAAGCTAGCGGCAACACAGTCTTGGACCACGCATTGCAGGGTATAAAAGAGAAGTCCCTCCCAGCGCTTGACACTGAAGTCAACAAAGTTGCCACACGTTCCACCAGGAAAGCCGCGCTGGCATGCTATGTATTCTTACGTGAGAATGGAGCGCTGCATAATTGGGAGTTGGAGGGGTCTCTAGTAGCGTAAGTTCAACGAAGGAATTGCGGAAACGGTTCTGATCGCTATAGGGCACGATTGATTATGTATACGCCTGACTTTCAGAAGATTGGACTTTTCTTGAGGCTCGCGACACAGAGACTTGGGCTAGGACCACCAGACGTCGACTTTGACAGTGAGTTACCCATGCCACAGTGTCCCTAAATTAACATCTAACCGCACAAGGATGCGTCGAGGTCGGCACTACAACCAGTCTAGATGCGCGACTTATCCGAGTTCCAGTCGTGGACCTCATTTGGAAACATGACAATTTCATCCTCAGATTCTATTCAGTCCGCATATCATCTCTAGCAATCGAAGGCTTCCGTCAGTTTCACGGTTGGATTGAGAAGAGAATGACAGAAACCGAGCCACAATGTTATCAGAGTCTGGGCCTGCCTGCTGGACGTTGTATGTGCCCTCCGATCGATGCTGATATGTACTGACTCAGCAACAGGGCCGTTCATGACTCTCACCTACGATCAACCTATACCTTATGCAAAAGAGACGATGCGCTGGACTCGTGGTGGTAGGGTCTGGGTCGAAGAAGAACGCGATAATCTGAAATCGCAATTTTCTTCACTGTGGGATATTTTCTTCGGGGAGGTTGAAGAGCAGTTCTTGTCTAGGTTTGAGATGGCTTAATTCCGTGATCGGATTTCCAGATGCGGTAATTCTTAGATCCGTAAGTGCCGCCGTCCGTCTATCTCCGGCGGCTTGGTCCTGTTAAAACATCAGCACTATCCCCAGAAGGACCTCTTTGGGAATAATACAATTGATACGTCCGACGACAAATTCCGTAAAGTGATGCAGTATAAGAGGGAAGAGCAGTCGGGGCAAGTAGTGTTAAATCGCAACCCAGCACAATGATCTTTAGCAACACGCTGTAATCTATTATCTGCAAGAACGCAATTGAACTTCTACACCCTCTTACAAAACAAGACATTCAACATCCGAAATGCCCAAAGTCTTGATCATCGGCGCCACTGGCTACCTCGGAAGCAGAATCTGCAACGTCCTCATCAATAGCGGCCAACACAGAGTCTACGGCATCGCCCGTAATGAAGCCAAAGCCAAGTCTCTGGCCGTCGCCGAAGTCACCCCCGTCATCTGCCACGACCCCATCAACGAACCAGATTCTTACCTCAATGCCATTCGCAACTTCAACATTGACATAGTTGTTGATGTCTCTGGAGCAAATCAAGAGTCTGCAAAGTTCCTTGCTGATGTGAAAGCAATCGGGCAAGAGCGTTTGAACAAGGCAAAGTCTACAGGGCTCACGCATGCCCCAAAGCTTGGCTTTATTTACTGCTCAGGAACTTGGGTCCATGGATCGAGTGACAAGCTAGTCAATGATCTTGATATCGTTGGGCCTGAGGCCACGACACCACCTGCACCTCTTGTTGCATGGCGTGTCGCCCATGAGAATGCTGTTCTCACTGCTTCTGACGTCCTCGACGTGGCAGTTCTGCGACCGGCGCTCATATACGGTGGCGAGAGTACTATCTGGACCGCCTTTTTTCTTCCGCTCCTCCAGGCTTCCCGAGATAGATCTTTGGACACTATCCAAATCTCATTGAGCGTTGATTCTCGGCCCGCGCTTGTGCACGTCAGTGATGTCGCCACTGGTTTCCAAAAAGCTATAGAGAAGCTTTCTATTATCAACAGCAGCTCGGTCTATCCTGTCTTTGACCTTGTGACAAGTCAAGAAAGCATGTCGGAGATCTTCACAGCTATGGCTTCACATTGGGAGTTCAAGGGAAGCTGTGAGTTGGTTGGTCCTGGGGATGATTTGTTCGCGGAAGCCATGGGAACTAGCCTTCGAGGTTCCTCTGATCGCGCGAAGCAGCTACTTGGCTGGGTACCAACGAGATTGAATGGATTTACCGGAGATATGGATATTTATGCTGATGCATTTGCCTCTCAATATTAGTTTGAATTTCTGGGCAACGATAATATAGAGTATGTCGTACTAGGAGAACGACTAGTTCATGACGAATGTCGCAGGCTTTACTAGTTCTAGTAAATATGTATACACTATTTAAAGCGGTCTTGCCACCTTCCAAAAGTCGTGAATTGAACACGCTCGGGTTCCTCAGCTGCAGTTGATGCACATCTGTAATCGAAAATACCACTGGGGTAGACGTATGTGCGGCAGAAGGGCCTGTCTGAGTTGGTGCTAGGAGGTAATGTTAGCGCTGGAGTCTTCAATACTGAGATTCTTACCATCTAAGGTAAAATGTATTGCTCTGACAGACGTCGTCACATCGCGTCGAATTAACTGCTATTGATGATTCGATGCAGAGAACGTAAGCCTGTGCTTCACAAGCGACTAATCCAGTACCACTAAGCACAGCCCAAGAACATAAGCTACTGCTGGGACAGGTTATGGATAACTCTTTATAGCCGTCGATATAGCCGCAAGTCTCATCGGGCGCGATGGTAACGACAATTGCAGAGTCTTCTGTCTCTGCTCGTGGTTTCGGTGCAGGGCCATGTCCAAGGAGCAATTCCAAAGGCTCAATTATTCCCAACGGGGCTTCCGTTACTCTCGCTGGTGCATTAGAAAGTTGTTTCGTTTCTGCGACATGAGTAATTTTCAATGCATGAGTGACCTGGAAGGCGAGAAAGAAAACGACAATGAGAATGGTTGGGTAATACATCGCCAGCCAAGCACCGAGCGACTAGGCAACAAATTGAGCCAAAATGGAAGGAACCTTCTTTGAAAATGTGGATATTGTGAGGAATTGCGATTAAGCATTCAAGAGGTCAGGTCACGCCAGTACGGAGCGTGTCCTCAAATAAGGAAGTTCATCAGGTGCAGCGTAACAAGACTGGGCGACCGAGTGGTTCCACATTATGTGATATTTGTAATGTGGCTTGCAGAACTTGAGGACCTGTCAAGCTTGATTCATTTGGCGTGACGAGCTGAAAGATATGAAGGCCATGTCCTAGAAGTAGTGGTCTTGGCACTGCTTGCACCCCAGGTAATGAACTACGGAAAGCTCTTTGCTATGTCAGCATCTACATGGCAGGAGAATTGTTGAAAGGATGCTTGGCATCTCTCAAACTGCAGCCGCAGCAGCAGGAACAGAATTGGCAGAGAATAGGATGTAGAGTCATGGCCCGGGAATCAGGCCCTGTAAGCTTTTCGAGGTCTTTGATCAGGCGACTCTGATGGAGTCTGTGTGGCGGCTTACATTGCATGAGATCCCATGTCGCTGGAATTAAGGCTTGTAGTGTTATGCGTTGGGCCTGAGTCTGCCAGGCGAGTTGAGATAAGTGGCTTTGTCACATTGTCCCCGGAGATGTAACTACGCGCGCTTAGTGACAGAGAGCTGATGCAAGGGCTGCCAACAGTTGAAACTATACTAAATCATCAATTTGCACCATGAAAGTCCCTACCTGGAAAGGCTCCAGAATATGCACTCGTGATGGGAAGGGAAGCTCATTCAGTGTATGGCCTGCTAATCGACATATCTTTGCTGCCCAAAGTGGTGTTAATTGTGACATGGATTAAGTTGTACGAAGAACATACGTAGTAAGCCCTCCGGTTAGGCACGTGATTACGCACGTGATGGGAGACCAAATCGAAGAACAGACAGAGCCAACAGACAAATTCACCCTAGTCTTATCTAAAGACAGTACGCGATAACGATCTATTAATAGACTCTAAAGCCCAACTTCCATAACCCCGCATGTTGAGCCAAGTCAATATTCACTCACAACACCTGCCTGGATATCTGTACCAAGATAAGGGCTACGCAATGAACGACATACGTCAGAGACACAGAGCAAAATGCCTCGAGTTCTTCAAAGACCGCTACGAACAGCGTATCCACTATTATGGTCTCATTCCATATGAGATGCCCACCAAATCTACCCATAACATCGACCCTCTTTTGCCATTTCTACTAAATGACAAGTCGTTCTACCAAGCAAGACTCTATGCCTCTGACACTTCGCAAACCTTTGAAATGGCAAAAGCGCTATGGGAAAGTTTGGGTATGAGCCCTGGTGACTACACAGGCCTCCTGGAATTTGTATCAAATCCAAGAAGCGCATTTTGGGCAAGATACCATGATAAGGCATTATCGAACACAACACACATTCGCTACCACAAAGAAATGAGTCTTGTTGAACTATTGGTTGCACTCAGCGGATGGCCTAAGCGAGATCAAGATCTAGCGCATCGCACTATCGTAACTACGATGGAGACCTACATGCATTACCTTTTGGGACACCATTATGGTAAGTTATGTCCAGAGCTTGGACAGGACTCTGAAAATGCCTGATACTAACATAAGATTGATAGGAGCATTCTGGACTTTGAAGCCAATGAAACAGAACAATCACATGTACCCTCTTGAATTCGGTCTCATGGTCTACATTGAAGAACAATGGAAGAATATTGCATGGGTCTACCTAGACTGTGCAGTTCCTGCCATTCCAAACCTGGACATGTTAGGAGATGTGGAATCATCGTTGATGGATCGCATAGAGAAAGATAAAGTCTTTGGCGAAAATGAGAAGAGAGAAACGCCTCGTTCCGTTCACGTCCTTTTCTCGTCTGCCGGCACCGGTAAAACACGACAGATATTTGAACTATTGCAAAAGCAGTGGGGATTTTATCTTCTTGCCCCAAATCTGGCTCCAAAAGCGGAACTATCAAGGACTGATGGTAAAGACCATGAAGGCATGGACATCATAGATACGAAACGATATTCGGCATCGAGAGACACTTATACCATGTTTGAGGATCATCCACAGATGATTCCAGAGTGGATTTCGAAAGAGATCAATGTCTTCCGGCCTCTTATCGTCGCACGTGTTGCGCTGCTTTACGAGTTTTTGCGCAGGTACCCTTCTCCAACACCAAGACAATGGCTCTGGTTGCAGGTATCCTGTGATAATTGCGACCCGTTCGATGCCTTGTATAGACTTTTCAGATTGTCAGCAGACCAGTATCTATGGTGGGATGAATATGTCTATGTTTGGGCAGAAATACCGGGCTTCATCATATACAAATGCTATAGCTTTCTCAGTAAAGAACCTAACCAGTTCTTCAAGGGCTCGTTGTATCACTGTTTTGATGAAGCGCAACTTACTCTCGACGACCCTCAGGCTTCCTCGATGCTTCGTCATCTTTACGAGACACTCACATTGACGTATGTTGTGCCATGGGCTAGCGCTAACAACAAAGAATTAGTTGACAGGCATATGGAGGATCCGGAGAGTGATGCAAGATCATTGCAGACCAGTGATGAGATGCCGTATGTAGACCCTATCCTGGTGCTTTTGGGGACATCCCTTCGCCTGGAAGTGCTTCAAGAAAATCTTGCCACCTACTCTTCGGACGCATGGGGTGAGGGCGAAGAAACAGTGACGAAATGGGACAGTTATCGCATTGATGATACATTTCAACTAATTGCATCTGACGCGGACTTTTGGGCGCTCTACGAGAAACATACGACTGATATCCTCAAAGAATTCAGAACCTTCCGAGGTGTAAAGGAAACTGTAACTTGGTCAAGCCTACCACTTTTGAGCCGCAGTGGTCGGCCTTTGCCGTTTGAGTCATCTGAGGTTGATTTCGATTCAATTGAGGCATGGGTACGGAGACCATTGGAGGTTCCTACGACGCAAGAGTTTCTGGTCCTGGTCATGCAGGCTCATTGCTTGATGGAGAGCGACAAGATTTCTACTGATATCCCACGAGTGCAGCTAGAAGAGCTTCTTGAGAATCGAGATTCAGAAGCTGTTGCTTCGCTTGTTACTCTGAGTCTCGTCCAACTCCTCGAGGCCGATACAGTACCAGGAGCAGATAGTTTGGGTCTTTCATTACTAGAATTACTGGCTGAGCATGGGAATATTGCTATAGAGGAAATGTCTTCCATCATGCAGAACATATTTTCGCGAGTGGCAACTCCCAATACATCGCTGAGTGGAATAGCAGCGACTTTACACACTGGTCTGAGAAACCTGCACGTCCGAAATATGATCAAGTTGCACAGTATTGGTCAGCGTGGACGATATCGATGGTCAACGGTCTACATTGAGGAGTTGATGATGCTTTATCCGCGTTTGACCGCCCCAGGATCGACTCTTTCAGAAATACAAATGATCATCGAGGAGGCAGAAAGCAGAACGATAGCAGCAGCCATCAATGCTCTCAAAGATCAAATTCGCAAGATGAAATCAGCTGGGAAGGAACAATTAGTTCAAGAGTTGTTTCGTGCTGGAATCAGAGCAGAGATGATGAGCTCCCCTTCCATCTTTGTCAAACGGAACTTTGCACAGTTAGTGACCCACGGATTTGCATTAGTCCAGAAAGACGGAGACACCATAAGGTATACATTTTCCGAGCCGATAGCTGTTCGAGCGGTGATGGAATATCTTCGAACGGAAGGGGGGGACGACTATCAAGATCTCATGTTGCAATGGCTTGTCCATACCCAAGATGATTATGAAGTTCGAGCAATGCTTGGTAAGGCTACCGAGTGGTTCGTTGCAATGGCAAGACATCCTAGCATCAAAGTATTATGGTCAAGATGCTAATTTATGTTGTTGTAGTCATTCGACCGTTTACTCCGACCTCAACTCATTGATCAGGCTGGCCAACTAAGTCTCTTGGAAAGGTCCTCCCATCGAGAAAGCTTATTGAAATATCTGTCAGAATCTATTGCCATCGATTCGAACACCCAGCAGATGTTCAAGCTGAGCTCCGTGGTAAGGATAAGCGACTTTTCGCTGCCTGAATCGCAGAAGGCTTTCAGGTATGAAACACCATGTACGATCTGGGACTGGTTGAAACAACAACGATCAGGTGACCAAGTATCTACACCTACCTTCATTTTTCCCGATATCAATGCTGGTCCGGATCTGGTTTTCCTACTGCAGAAGCAGTTTACGGGCTCTACAAGGCACAGTGTACGTCAATCGAAACTTGTCGGCCAAGTAAATAAGTTTGTCATTATATCTCAGGTAAGAGCTCTCAATACCACTTTTCTCAAGGCAAATCGAAACCATGTTCTCACATACACTGTAAATAGATCAAGACTGGCCGAGGAGCCCGCTTTGAGGATGCGATGGAAACGTTGTTAGATTGCAACTGGCATAAGAACCTGAAGAGTGCTACGCGAGAAGCTGAAGCCAGAGAGCTTCAACACTGGGGAGACACTCCATTTATATTACTACTCGTGTGCACAGGAATTACAGTCAGGCAGACGAGATTGCAAAGCTGGATCCGGAAGAATTACGATCGCATCAAGGCAAACCACTTTATCTGCGTTTTAGATAAGAGTGTGGCTAGCAGCATCTGGGGAAGTGACTTTGCAGCTCTGGTTGATGCTATAAGGAGACAGGATTCGCAGGAGGGCAAAGGCTGGGAGCAACAGATTAGAAAACACAGCTAGAGTTTCATGTTGTTGCGACGTTGGTCTCATAATAAACCGCAAACAGTCTTAAACCCTAAGGGTACAGTTGGTACAGGCTTCCAGATATCAGTTGATCTAGAAGCAAAATGAAGCGTGATAATAACAGTCTGGTTAGACAAGAAACTCAAAGGATTTACTCCTTGTGCCGTCCCAGGGGCTAATATGGACTCCGAAACGACCAGGGCATTTAGTCCACCAGGTAACCAGATCTGAATCAACATAATGATGACACTAATAGTTTCTTGAGCTTTCATATGATTATACAAAAATCTACACATTTGACGTTTGACTCTTACGTTTGTAGAACGTGCAGCATATTCGTCATGAGATACCTGTGACGAGTGCAGGCTAAAGACGCACGAGGTGATACGTTAGTGTTGCTGTCTCCAGTCCGGGTGCAATTAGGAAGCTTGTAGATTGAATGCCAACCTGGTTGTCACCGACAATTACAGAAGCCACACAAGAAGTGTGGACAGAAGCAGAACCAGAATGGCAAGGAATAGCTGCGAATTACTGTCATTGCTCTCCCCATGAATCAGCATCATGTATTGCTCTGAAAACCTGCCGTTGGCTCCGTCCTCCCTCGTACAATCACTGTATTCACATATCATCAGTGCCCTTTCTCTCTCTATATAAAGGAACCGCTTCCCACCCTCAAGTCACTCTTTTCCCATTCCACACAACAACCGACCATTCCAAGGTACCTTCAAAATACTCTATACTCAAAAGTAATCACATAAACACACAATGTGCATCAAAACCATTCTAGTCGACAAATGCGGCACTTGCAATGCGAAATGGACACGCATATCATTGAAACTTTCTGTCCCAAGGCAGGACAAAGATTCGAGGGCTGCGGGAAAAAGGCCGAGGTCATAAACAGCGAAAGCACGGGAAAGAATTGCAAGAAGTGCCGTAAGAAGGCAAAGAAGGACAAGGAATGATAAGCCTGAGAGGCTCTAGTTTATCTTTCTGGACGCAGGTATTGTTCCTGTGGCATGTTGCAGAGGCTATGCTAGCAATAAAATCAGCTACTTTCTAAAGTCTCTTGCTCTAAGTTACATTATAAGTGATGGTCTTTACAGATCCGGCGTCTAAAGCCTATTACACCATAGGAAGCTGATTCTTCTTCCAGGGTGTCTTATCGCGCATGATCTGGACTCTCCTTAGCACATCTTCCATTAGAAATCCGTCTTGGTTGCCTACTGGTGACTCAAAGCACGTAATTACCATTCAGCTTCTATAGGGTACTGAACAAATTGTAAAAAGTCTGGGCAACTAGCGCTACAGACATCGAAAGGTGCGTTGCTTGGCCAACACCTTAGAAAGCCTGCAAAACTACCAGGTGCTCTCTCCGCTGGACGAGACCGCAACTAGAGAGTTTTATTCCATTGATTGAACACCTAATTGAATTTAGATATTCTAATCCTTTAATGTCAGCTATAGACCCTATAGGTAGGAGAGTCGATGCCGCAGTCAACCTTCCTATAGATAATGGGTAAAAGGCAAGACTACCCAGTAAGTTAAGATCCTTTATAATTATAAGAAGTCCTATAACAAAAAAATCATTAGTAGCAGAAGAGATAAAGTTGATGTTGGAGAGACAAATGATGATGGCTGTTTTCCGAAGTTGAAGACTATTTTGAACAGTGGCAATAGCAATGGTACCCTACGATTGAGTGCTTTCGTTATGGTCTGGCATGGTAAGGTTGATACTTATATCATTAGGCATTGCCCGGTCCGCTTCTATTGCCAAGCTATCCTTTTACATTGCTGTGCACGTTATCATGAAATATCCGGGCCGTGTAGCGGTAATATAGACATGCTCCGGTCCCGCCCATTTTTTCTTCCCATATACGTACCCTGTCTTGTTGGTGTTTTTTTTTCTTTAACTTTTTTCAATTTTTAGGGACTTATCCGTTTTAGAAGGTCCCATACACTAAACCGCTCGCTACAGGAAGGACAAGAAAATATCAACTTTCGTTATAAAAGACTTAAATACCTAAAAGACAATATGTGTAAGCTTTATAGGAGTTATAGTCTTATCTCCATAGCCACTAAACCATATCTAGCTTTTGTAGATAGTAATGCCAAGATAAAGCTTAAAATGGTCTGGTTCGTATTTCTTGTAATCTTATTGTGTGCCTATTGAGGCCAAATTGCGAGAGGGATTTTCAGCTTCTAGAGCATTGCGGGTTAGTCCAGAAAGTCATTAAACGAGCGTTTAATTAGTCGTAGCGTGCTCCTTTCCGCCACGAAGTTTCGATGAACATGTATAATATTTATAAGTAGAAGGATAATCTACTATTTACAGGCTAAATGACTAATTCATGGGTCCAGGTCTGTTAATACCGGCCGAAGTAGCTTCTCCATATACCGACAAACCTAAGCGCCTTTTAAGGTAGCCTCTCTGAGAATAATTATTAGCAGTGGTTTCTGGTATGCGATTCTAGTGATTAAATAGCAAACAACATGCTATTCCCTTAATAGAGAGACTGAAGTTGTTTACAGTCGTGGGGCTTCCGTCGACCAATCAGTAACCTAGAACGGAACAAGGTATATAATTAACATGACCTATGTGGCTTACAGCGAGTTGCATACGCGTACATCTAGTCGTCCAGCACTACCCCGCGTTTCCTAGATACTTTTCCTTCAGCCTTGAGCTACTGACTTCGATTACTAAAACAGTTTCGTTTTTCTATATGTAACCAACCACCTTTCTGGAGGATGAACAGTGATGGTGAAACAAAAACTTTCCCATCTGGTTGGGCTAGTTCAAATTCGCCGACCCCCTTGCAAAAGGCATGCGCTTTGACCTGCGGTTCAAACATCAGGCCTTTTAAAGTTTACCTAACTTGTGATTGGAGTTCTAGATTCACAGGGGTCAATGAAGTCAAAGCTTCGTCGTCGTCACCGGACTAACCTAGGCTTGGTCGCTTCGAGTGGTGCGCATCAGGTACGAGTGGAAATTTGAGGGATGAATGCGTGCAACTAGACAGGTCCGAGCGTAACAACCCAAAGACTAACTGTTTCATGGGTCTTGAGTTCAGGTACATAGATAAGGGTAAATTCAGATTCTAAGAATACGAAGACAAAGAACGCTAATACGAACATTTAATAATGACGCGTTTTCATCTCAAGTGCGGAACGCGTTTCATAAAGTAACTCTGGCCATCTTGCTGATTCCTACTATGAGTCGCTAGAACACACAACATGTCCTCCTCGGCCCATGCGCCAAACCCGATTCTCAAGAAATTATCAATTTCTTCCTCACACCAAGGACAACAAGCGATGCCATCCCTTGTCTATCCCCTGGAAAACGAAATCTATCAGACCATATACGATATCGAAGACAGTTATGACAAACTCCTTTCCGCTGTCGGACGCCTTGTCGGGCGTCTTTTCGTCAAATCTCAGTCATACCAAGATCTTTCGTTTGTTATAGAACAGTCGGCTGCCCGCAGCAAAGATTTTGTCTTTATCGTGGAGAATACGCTGCAGCGCCTCAAAATCACCCATCAGGCAGCACAAATTTTGATCGGAGGCGTGAGAAAGGCAACACAGTCTTTAGTGTCTATCATACATACACAAGGAAGCAGTCGTGACCTTAGTGACCCTCCCTTATCAATATCTTTCGATCTTGAACCTGTCTTTTCCTTTGCGATGACCCTTATCCGAGTAGCAAGTAGGCTATCATGGAAGACACATGACATTTTACAACAAATTGGCGAAGAATGCCAACTATATCGACAGGTCTCAGTATCTATGGGCGTGGCTTCCGAAAGTCATATGTTGAGCGACCTAGAAAGACCGATTTCAGATTTCCCTATATCCCCAACACGCTCTACAAGTTTAGGGCAATCCGTACACTACACATCGGCAGCGCACTTCGATGACAGATCAACATACGATTCTATCGATTTCTATAGCGCAAGTCAGAAATTATCCCAAAACGAGATGTTCACAGGATCAAGCAGCCATGACCAAATAAGTGGGGGGCTGCTTCAAAAGGAACGCCATGTCCATCCTCGCATGGCACGTTCTCAAGCCTGCGAGCCATATGGCGCTTACACAACAGAGGATGAAGTGCTGAGCCCCGTCCAAGCTGAACGACGAATTAATTTCTCGAGATTATATCATGGGCCAAATCGCTGCAAAACCCCATTTACCAATTTCGCTATTCCGGAGACAGCAGGCAACCGGGCTGAGGGTGTACAGCGCGTCTTCAGCGAGGAACTTCAATCATCAAAAGGATCTACACAAAGGAACGCTTTTGAGTCAGTGTCTTCTCCCGAAATCCCACCGAAGCTTAGTTTCGATGAAAACTTGGAGGTCATTGGTGGTACCCTCAGTGGGTTCGTGGAGTATCTCACTTCTCAGCGGTCCATTTGCGACACGAGATTCAAGCATGCATTTTATCTTTCGTTCAGATTATTCTGTACGCCCGAAGAACTAGCGAAACAACTCATTGATCGATTCCACATCAGCTCAAACTCCTCTGCCCCGAACAAGATTCAGTTAAGAGTTGGCGATGTTTTTTTGAAATGGCTTGAGTTGTATTGGTGTTCCTGCCTTGATAAGGATGTTATTGAGAGGATTGCTTCATTTGCATCCAGTCTCTCTTCAACCCATCCGATTCTTAGCCAAAGGCTGGTGGTATCCATTCAGCGCGTGCGTGGTCACACAATGCACAAGTCTTGCCCAACACTGGTCACTGGTGAGGCTACATGTGTTACCGACGACGTGGTTCCCTCAAAGGCCATGGGACACCGAACTCAGCTAAGCCGCACAATACGGTTTGGGTTAAAAAGGCTGGGGACCAGCATGCAGTCGTCCGACATCCTTGCATTCGACTCTATATCATTTGCCCACCAGCTAATCGTCAACCAGATGGGCCTCTTTTGCTCCATAAAGCCAACCGAACTTGTGGGCAGTGGGTGGATGAGTACTACTGTTGACTCCGCACCCAACGTTAGGGCAATGATACACTTCACGAATCGACTCTCATATGTTGTGATCGAGACCATCCTCCAATGTCGGACAAAGACCAGACGTGGTCAGATAATCGAGCACTGGATCAAAATTGCACAAGAGTGCTCCAATCTTCGCAATTACGATGGGCTGGTCGCCCTTCTGTCTGGTCTTGGGCATAGCTCTATCGCTCGGCTTTATCAAACGTGGAATTCAGTATCACCCACGGCTCTACACGACCTGGAAGCATTGAAGGGTCTTGTTAGTCCTTCGCACAACTTCAAATGCCTTCGGACATCGCTGAGATGTTCAAAACTTCCATGCCTGCCCTTCCTTGGGATGTACCTAACTGATCTGGTCTTTGTAGATACGGCTCACCCGTTAGTAGAACCGGACCTACAAAGTGAACTAGCATCTGGACAGGTCTACATAAACTTTTCGAAGTGTCTCAAGACTGCAAAGATTATAAGACAGCTACAAAATTTTCAAACTTCATATCAGCTGCCAGAAGATCCACGCATTCAGCAATGGATATCTTCCAGTATGGTAGAGTTTGATAAGAGTAACACTTGCAGCCTAGACGCACGTGCATATGAAAGAAGCTTAATACTAGAACCTCGCAATACAAAACAAGTTTAATTATCCTTCGCATCATTCATCATGTCAAAGCAAATTGTAGAGTGTTTTTATCGCCGGTCTCTAAAATTCCTTGCCTGGCACGGTCTTCCAGATCTATCTAGGAAAGGGAAAGAACCAGGGCCGGAAGTCAGTGAAACTAGAGAGAGGGCTCGAAGTGCATCCAGAGTCGATACATAAGTCCTGTCGAATAAATTGTTCATTTCTGAGATGCCTCATTGTCTACTCAATTCTTTTCCAACTTATTCCAAGGTTGGTCAATGTAGCTGCCAGTCCGAGTCTATAGGCACGGCAGCGAAACCGACCACTAATACTTAAGGATTGTGAGCTGCACGTCGCAAGCTAAACTATAATAGGTGATAAAGGTGTCTCAACTGAAAACAAGCCCTAATGGGATGGGATGCTAGTATGTTTCATTAATCTGACGCTAACAATCCGGTGTCACTGTACTAGGGGATGCTTCTACAGGGTGCATTACAGGGATTGGAAATGGCTTCTTGGGCGAAAGGAAAGCGCTGGCATTAGGGCATTGCAAAAAACGAGGCGATATTGGGGATAGATATAGGGAAAAAAGCACCAGATTGCAGGCAGGCAAAGCCCGAAACTTGACTGATTTCAGTTTTATATTGACAGGCATAGAAGTGGTGATTGGGTTTTTAGCAGAATATTATAGATAGGAAGACCACAAGCCTACAGACACAGACCCTTGTTTTGTTTATGGACTCCGATGTGTGATTGATGATGTCTGGGCAATTGAATATGAAACGCTGCTATTTTACAAGCACTCTCACCAGTGGTTAACCGAAATTCCAAACTTTACAGAATAGCAACCACATACGCTAATACCTTAGGTTCGGTAAGTGGGAGAGCTTCACTAAACAAGGCAGGTAACATACAGGTTTTCGTATCAGTGCGAAAATTGGACTCAAACTGACACTAGCAGAAGCACCACGCGTCCCGAAACACGGTTTAGCTCATAGTTTAGGTCCCCGTGGCTTTCCGCGGCGTTGAATCTTATCAACACGCGTCTTGGCCGCCAATGCATCACTATCTAGACCTCTTTAATTAACCTACGGCTAGACTGTCGGCCAATGCTATGATCATTAATTCCGCACTCGGAAGTGATCCGCATGATAAAAGCGCAATAGTGGGTGTGCTCCTGCTACCATTTCACCCTACGCGTCACCATTTGCTTGAACTAATAATAAGAATTTAGTACCAGCTACGCTTTGGTCAACATGTGGCTTCTGTTGTCTACAGCCGCTGTGGACGGATCTGATCACATCGCCAACGGCAGTACCCGGCCCGTGGGGATTTTCGATACTACCCCATGCATCAACCCAATTACTTCTATTCACTATTTCAATATATATTACAATAGCATCCACTTGAAACTTTACTGTTCATGTCTAGAGACTCATCCTGTCCACTCTAGCCTTTTGTCTTGCCTTGGTCAACTTATTATCAAGTTTTGTATATCAGAATAAGCAAATACGAAAAGATCATACCTATTAATAGTCTAAGTAGTCGCCATTACTATCCTAGTGGCAGAACCCTCAAACCTTTTGGGATGCTTGCGAAGCCTCGTTACACTAAGGACTTGGCTACCACTTGCAGTTCTATCGCGAGGGGTCCATAAGAAAGCTAACATACATCTGAGTTTTAATAAATCAAGTCAGCTATTCTTTCTGTTCTTATCTGATGCCGATAAGAAACTGCGATGGGACTTTGGCTGTTGGGCAGGGATGCAGATCCTTACCCCTAAATGCTTACAGATATACGCAAATCGGGATAGTGGGTTTTAGCGCTGGAGATCACCCTCACTGACCATCGGCAGTCTGCCAGTCCCCAGCCCAAGCCAAACGTTGTAACTACCTGCCTAGCTCAATTAGACTTTTCGGCTTCCTCGGAACGAACTTGTTTCCAGAGGCATATTTTACCAGTTCGGAAGTCCTTTTGGGACACGGCAATTGTCAATCCCGCATTTTAACTAATTCGGCAGATATTACACGAGTCCCAAAGCGCACAAGCTTGACCGCTACTTGCGCTAAAGTTTCACTAGCTGTGGTCTAAATGCTGACACTCGTATCCGTACCACCAATACACTTAAGAACAAACTGTGATCCGAATTTGAGGCATTAGAATCCCAGTACCTTTGCTACTTTCAGCATCAATCCAGTGCCAAACATGGGGGCTACGATATCCAGTCTAATGGGCGCGCCCAAGCGGCCCCAGTTTCCTACAGTGCCCACTGACGAAGTACTCCCTATGCATCCCTTCGATGATACGCCATTTATGCGCAAATGTCCAATGCTCTGGACGATACGATTCGATGAGATTCTTGACGCCGACATCTTGAACGAAGCACTATCGAAACTCTTTGAGATGGACGGATGGAGAAGACTTGGCGGCAGAATACGCCTTAACGTGAGCGAACTCATTGCCAGCAGGTGCAACAACTAACAATCACAGGACCAAGGTAAAGCTGAAGTCCATATCCCTAAGGAATATTCAGCACAAAGACCAGCGGTTCACTTCACCAAGGCTACTTATGACATGCCCTTTGCAGATCACCCCGAAGCATCCAAACTACCAACACGGTCAGATGGAATCGCCTTCTTTCCAAATCCAGCTGACTTCCAATCCGTCGGTATAGGTCCTGGTGCACCAACGTCATTCGAGGACTTTTGCTCCACCGATGCACCACAATTCTCTCTGCACGTTGCCACATTCCAAGACGGTACACTGGTCTCACTTACCTTTATGCATATGACCACTGATCTAGGCGGATTGTCATCCGTTCTTGAAGCTTGGTGTTCAATCCTAGCTGGAAAGCCTGAACAAATTGCCAAATTCTCAGGATACAAAGATGATGTTATGGCTGGCCTGTACCGAGCTGAAACCACGGAGAAGTCAAAAACCGACGGTTCTCTTCTTTCGGGTTGGAGGCTTGCGGTCTGGGCTCTGAGGGCGGCTTATGACGGGTGGATGTATCCTCTTGAGAGTCGAATGCTGCGTGTGCCAGGCAAGGCTATCAATGCCATAGTAGCCGAAGCCAGGAGTGAAATTTCGCTTGAGAAAACTACCGACGGCAGCAAACCATTTGTTTCGGAGAATGATGTCATCCTGGCCCTATTCAACCGCTCTGTTGCTCAGAGTATGGGCAGAGGTCGAGCCATCGTCACCCTCATCGCCGTCAACCCCCGCGATCGCCTCAAAAACATTTTCCTTCCTGATTCAGTATACGTCCAAAACGCGCCCTGTGGAGCATTTTTCTACTGTCCCGTTAGAGATGCCCAGGATCTTCCCCTCGGAAAAGTTGCGATGCTTTCCCGCCAAGCCGTCGTCGAGTACTTGACCGAAGGACAAATCAAGGCTGCAGCCAAGGCAGCTTACGTGTCCATGATTGAAGGTGGAAACCCGCCTATCGTGGGTGATACGACAAGTACAATGATTATGTCGTCTAACTGGGCTAAGTCGGGGTTCTTGGATAAGACTGATTTTGGACCTGCAGTTGTAGGGGGGAGGGGGGCACCTGCGAGGCCGAATTATTATCATATGGGAAAGCTTACGCCTATTATATTTCCTGTGTCAGTTGGGATTAATATGGGACGGGATGGGGATGGGAATTTGTGGCTTGGTGGTGACTTATCAGCAGCTTCGTGGGCGACATTAATGCAGTATTTGAAGCGGTATGAATAGCAAGTAAACGCCGTATATTAGACAAAGCAATGGCTGAGGAAAGAATTCAGGGAATATTTCAATAGATATTAGCAACTCTATGTAGCTTCTAGTTTTGTACTGGCCTGTTACAAGCACTCTCGACATGTATCTCTCCCAGCTCCACGACATTGACAATCGGTTGTTTTGTAATCGAAGCAGTTGCAGTGGTCATTAATCCAGGCACTGATTCTGCCACGCCTTCTGATCCGCCACTGACAAAGGGATACTCGAGTCGTGCTATCGAGCCCAGAGCGGTCCTAGGCTTTTGGGTTTGTACTTGGTAACGGGACGACTCTGTGGCATCCCATTGTGAAGCAGAGGTGTTGGAACTTCTTCGGTCGACATTCCGGTTCCCTATTTGCATTTTTGTCCTCTGTTCGACTGTATCATCCCTTATATTGTCCGTGCTGACTCTGCAATGGTATTCTTCGCCGCAAATACTAACTTTAGAACGCAAATGTTTCTCGTTGCGGGACGGATTACCAGGTGTGTTGTCGTTTCTTTATTCCATACAGTCGCCCATGTGTATATTCTCCCCATCAGTCCTATCCGGTATGACGTTACTTTGATCTGTCGAGTAACGATAGTCGACAGCCAATCGAGGGTCTTTCCTCCGGAGATATCGGTTGACAATCCCGGACTGAACAACACTAGTATGATCAGGATCGTAAACTTTGAAGCTTGTCAGAGGAGCCCATCCAAAAGTACATTGGTCCGGGAAGTCTTCCTTGTCAAAGGAAACGACAGGATAAGACCTGTTTTGGAGCATAACACCGCCGTCTTCGTAACCCTCGGCCCAGCCTCGAGGATACTGATCAACCTTCTTATCAAAGACATAGCATGAAGGAGTGCTATTTAGTAGCTGTTTCGTCTGTGGAAAATGATGAAAGGCTTTCCATGGGAGGACAAGAACTGGATACATATTGCCCTGTGAGGCCGACTTTGAAGAGTATATCTCGCCAGCAACAGGGATGACTTCACAGCCCTGAGCTTGATAGTCTTGGGGCAACATCCGCTTTCCTCGAGTTACCCGCTGAGGTATAACATTTACGGCCTCCGGAAAAGACTGCCTTGCTATTCGGTTGTTCATCGCGGCCAGTAAATCATTGCAATGCAGAACACGCGTTCCAAGCATCTTGACTGCAAAGGAGTGGTCTCCGTTCAGCCCATGGTCTTGGCCTATTAGATGCCGAGAGGCACTTCTGATTGGGTCCTTGTGAAAGTGTTTGCCGTGTTCCTTGCACTCTAGGATGTACCAATGTCCGAAGTCTGGGGGATGCTGAACAATAATGTACTTTGTTTGAGCGTCTCCGTTCTGGAAGACTTGGTCAAATTCGATGACACGTTCCTCGGGTGGATCGGGGGAGTTGATGTGTAGCCTTTTCCGTTTCTGTTGTTGATCGGATGCTTCTGCTAAGACCCTTTTTAGCGGGGCGCGAAGGTGGGCGACAAGAGTGTCCGCTGGCAGTTGACCAGGTGATGTATTGTTCTGAGTATGTGCCAGTGTAATAGAAAGCGCTGGTTGAGCCGCCCCATTTGATGTCTGCCCTGTATCTCGGTGGGTTGCTCCCCCAGTTTGTTTCAAGCTCATCGGCGAGATTGGCATGGTTGTGAGATTCGAGTTCTCGGCTAAGCGACTGTTAGAATCTGACGAACGGCTCGCATCTGGAGTTGGAGCTGGGCCTGGAGTCCGAGTCGTCTGGGACTTATTTACCTCTGCTTCTTCTGTGGCTGGGATTATCTGTGCTCCTGACTCTGCTTCCTGGCCAAGAGGTACCTGGAGAGCTGAGGATTGTTGTTGTTCCAGCGACCCAGTGAAGGCAGAGTCTACCATCTCTGTGGAAGATTGATAGTATGCAGTAATTTGATCCCGTGGCCTCAGCCTGTCTTCAACGTGGCGCAAGCCCTGGTTGTCCCTTTCCAGGTCGATTGTCGTGTCAGGAATTGCGTCCGCACCATTTCGCGTGTCAAGCACCCCGCTGTATTCCTTTGCACTAACAGCGTCTACCTTTGGTCTTTGAGGTTTTAAACACTCGTTTAGTGCAGTTGAAACCGAATGATCCCATAGAGTATCCCCCAATGCCCGGAACAGACCACAAGCCAGCCTCCTGTGTGCTGCCTCCAGTCGTTCTCCAAACTTCTGTTCATCTAGAGCGATTGACTTCTTAAACTGGATCTCTAGTTCTTTAAGCTCACCGGCATGTTGCAGCATCGCCTCCGATCTCTTCGTGTACTCATTCTGATCAGACGAGAGCTGCAGCAGTTGGTGAAGCTCATTGTCGAATTTATGCCGCAACATTTGACGTTTTTGTTTGTATTCCTCCTCAGGACTCTTGACTTTACTGATGTCAATGGCCCATTGCATAAAATATGCCTTGAGAGCCTCCGATTTAGTAACCGCTGCATCAACAACTGCACTCATGCTGATTTCTGGGTCTTCTGGGCAGGGAAAGAAGGAAAATTGACAAAGAGGGGTAATGAAATAACTGTGAGGCTATGCTGGTTATTAATATTGGCTCTCTATGAATATCCCTGTTGTACTAGGACCGTGGTGTGGCTGCCTTATACCACCATCCCCGACCGGATTGATTGGTAGCCCGACCAGCAAACCAACAGTAGTACTCCTTGAGACATGGGTCAGGCCCATTTATGTGCATCGAAAGGACTACAAACCGATGCAACAGACATTGCGCACTTGGAGAAAGGGCTGCGAAGTCCCACTTGAATGCGTTGCGCTATTTTCCTTTTCTAATCCTGTCAAGAAACTGCTACTTTTAGGAAAGGGACGAATGGCCATTGCCTGTATGACACACAGGACAAGGTGCTCATGTGACAGACCATTGCCTACAGAGTAGTTAACCTTGGGGGTGTCGACAAGGGTGAAGACGGACGGCGGTTCCGGTGTGATATTACAGCTGACTATTGGTCGTCACGACTCCACTATGCAAGGGTTTGGTGATATCACGCCGCTACCAAACTCAGTTTTCTGGGGGTTTGAAAGAGTGCATCTGCGTTCACAGAGAAGAATTGGCGATCATCGTATGGTATCTAAACGAGTCTCTTTGTTCAGCTGCACCGTCAGCAGTTCGGACCTTGCAGCCCTTGACACTGTAATTTGTCCAGCCACTGGCTCGCGACGCTTGGGCAGCTAATGGCAGGTCGATTGCGTGACTTAATGTCTCTCCCTCGACAGGCCGCCTAAATCCAAATGGTCGCACTAATTACCAATTTAGACGAAGTCCCATACTAATGTTGCTCTTGATTGGTACGAGCTTTTAGCGCGAACCAGACTGTCGGTATTGATTGACCAATGACCGCGGCTTCATAGCGCTCGCGCTTCGTACCGTAGGGTAAGTGCTCTGGAGCGCCTTTGTACCAAGACTGAGTCTTCAATCACTGGAAATCAGCCTATGGAGACCAATTTCAACACCGAGGCCGCCCAGACTTTAAAGTCACTTGTAAGGCAAATCAAGTGTACAAATAAACTCAAGTTTCTAACACTGTCCAATTGTTGAGATGATATCCTGATTGTCTGTGTTGGAAACCTAAAGTCTAAATGTATCGCCAGCAATCAACCTCGTCGTATGTTGCGTTTTAACATTTACTCAATAATCAAGCTTCCCACAAATCCCACCGCGCGTCACAAAATTATCTCTCCTCGAGTATAAATATAACAAGATCCGTCCTTTCCTCTGATGCCGTTTTGTCTTCTTCATCGATCATACCGAACATCCAAACTACTTACGCGGTCAACTGTCATTGCAACATGGCTTCTTCACAGGCCTCACGCCATCGACCATGGTCGGATCCTTTCTCTGCTCTCCAGCCCAAGATCAACTTTCAGGTGCTAGAATACCTTTCCCTTCACGCTTCCCTTCGCGACGTGAAGTCTGCCATCGCGTCTTCGCCTATGCTGTTCAAGATCTTCCAAAGCAATCGCGAATATATTCTCAGGCCACACCTACATGAACTTCAGCTTAGCTATGGTGACGTCTCATCGTTTCAGCTAGCAGCAGCAGCTATGCATCTCCGTGAACTGCATTCTAAGCACGACGGAGATACTGTCTGGGTCCTGGAAAAGGAGGTCGGGCCTGTTCTGGACTCCATATTGCGGTTGAACGCCAAAACGACAGAGGGAACGGGCATCATTAACCTCGGCATGGTCACGGCAGCCCAAGAACTCCTTCCCGAGATCACCGGGGCTTTCATGACACCGGGCCCGTTGGAGGACGAAGAAGCCGAATTTCAATATCGGAGCCCGGGCTCGATCTGGCCGGACAAGGCCCCCCTGGGTATAAGGAGAGCATTCAGCGACGGTTTCCTAAGATTTGATTGCTACCGGAACATATTCCATCGCAATGGTCAGGACCTTTTTATGGAACGTGCTGGAATCAAGGATACCTTCTTGAATTCATTTCCCGAGTTTCCTAAATTCGATGACAAGATTCTGTGGAGGTATCCATATATGATCCTAGGAAGACTCCGTCACCGATATGAGGATCTCATGACCGATGTTGAGTGGACCATACGTGGCTCTCGAAAGATTGTATGGTCAAAGGGGGCATGGAAAGATGTCCTTGCAGCAATGGCCAGAATTGACTTTCGGAACCGTACTAGGATAGAGCATGGGTATTTTGTGCATCGCCTCATGCTCCAAGGCTATCCCAAACTTGCTTTCTGGGAACAGCTTTCCCATGAGACTCTTGTGAGTACCGTGGAGGAGGAATTCGAGGAACTCGTTTTATCAAACCTGGAAGCTCCTGGAGCATGGGCAGCCGACAAGAGCCACTACAATAACCTTCAACGACATTTCACTCTCTGGAGGAATTGAAGTCAAGAGTAGGATGGTAGTACGGGGTAAATGGCTATAGCTGTTTCTGTATATGGTTTGATCCGAGAATGGCTGCTTGGCTGCGAGATTGGGAACCTTGGCTGGGGATAATATGTGGCCCTGAACTTTGGCATCAGCACAGTCGACAGATTAGCAGAGTTGTAATAGGTTTCGCAATGATTAAAAGTATTTTAGAGCTGTAGAAATAAACAGCTGCCATTGTCACCACCTTTTGGACGTGGCCAATCTTCGTGAGATCGTGAAACATCTTTTGGCAGGTCCATATACCGACAAAACATAGATACGCACGGGTTCTGAGACTTGCAATGGTTATGATAGTACCAAAAAGTGATGAAGAGAAACTGCTTTCAGCGTGAAAGGCTAGAGAAACACTCATGGAGTCATACCACTTGAACACAATACTAATAAAGGCCGATTAGATCATGCGCCAGGTCTTACCAACTTCTAGGACATTCGACAATCTGAGGGCAATCTTGACCCAAGCGCCAATGGTGTAACAAACTGGCTGTTTAGAGTTTCATGCATTTCGAATTGCAGCAATAGCATGCAAGGAGACCAAACTCTATAGCGCCCCCTAAGAGTTATACGGTCATCGGGCCGAGTATGAGTTAATCATCTGCTAGAAATGAGACATATTTAAACAAATGGAATCCACAAGTTCCCTTGGCATACTCTACTCCTCCACACTAAAAATGACCTCCCTACAAACTTTGCAGCATCAAGGCTGCGCCGATTTCTTCTCGGCCCTCGCCCCGAACCTAAGAATCGAAATACTCGACCGAACCCCCCTCCAGGACTTGCGACATCTTATCTCCGCCTCACCTGCTCTACTGTCAGTCTTCCAAAGACACCGGTCCTCTCTTTTGGGGCATCATGTGCAAGACCTGCTCAAGTTCTATGTAGACAAATCTCTTCTGCCTTTTGCTGCAATCACCATGGACCTCCGCGCTATTCGCGCCGAATACAAGGACTTGACAGTCTCAGAACTGGAAGAAAAGCTCAAACCTGCACTGGACTCCGTCATATCACAGGAATATCCCAAGCAACCCACTGAAAACTACCCGGCTCTCGTAGTTCTAGATATGGCTCAGAATCTAGTACCGGAGCTTTGTCGTGCCTTTGACACCCATCTGCAGCAGGCTCGCAGCAAGCTTTTGCTGGAAGACGCCCCGTGGGAAACCAAGTTCACATTTATCGAGGACTTTCTGAGACTTGATTGTTATTGCAATATATTTTACTATCGAACCGAATTCCTTTTCAGCACTTTGAATCATGCAAAGGAAAGTTTTACAAGACCATTTCTTTATCACCCTCGGGCTCCAGTTGAGAAATATCCCTGGACCTTCATGTGTACTATGCTCAAAAGATATCGAGGTCGGATAACCCGACTTGGTGACTCTCTTCGATCCCGGCAGCCAAAACCCGTCGAGAGGCCTGGAACTTGGACACAGGACATGTCAGCTCTACGAGTAAAGGAATTCCTACAAAGGGATGGGATTCAAGAACACTGCTATGTCATTCATCTTCTCATGGGCGGATATCCTCACTTCGCCAAGTTGCAGAGTCTCACGGCAGAGGAGTTTGAACGTTACACACTTGAGGAATTCTATCGAGTTGTTATAGCCGAGCCAAAGGGAGAGGAGTGGATAACTCACTGGACTGGAAATTGGGATACGAGTCGGTAGTAGGCATTAAAGGATTGAAGAGAGAAAGTTTGGTGCATTTCTGAGCTATAGGTGAGTGCGACATTTAACCAAGTCGACCTGTCTCAGTGTCGTTATTACTTTTTATACCTAGGTAGCTTATTTTACATAGTATAACTATAACAGATATACAAGAAGCACAAGCAAGAGGCAAAAACAATTCCCGTATAGGTTTTTTACAGAATTGTCAAAAGGTTAATCAGGCATGTCGCCCAAAAGGGAACTCCGGTACAGGGAATCGAACCCTGGGCTCCGCGGAACTGATCTCTCAGGTTGTGAGAGCGCGAAATGTTAGCCACTACACCATACCGGACTTGGCTGCGAAAAGTTTAACTCTCAAGGCTCAGATTCCCTTGACCTGCAAGGCGAGTCAGAAACAATTCCTTTCCGTACATGGAATGACCAAACTTGTTACAGTAAAGCTTCCATGTTTCTCTAGATTCTTTGTGCTGATTTAGGCTTACAGCCTTGAGTCTGAATTACAAACATGGTACGCGGCTTGCGACTTGAGTCTTGGCTGTTCTATAGACTGTTAAGCTCGTGGCTGCGCGCAGTTCCCAACGTCTTGTTTTATTACATACAGTGCTATACTTGCAAACTGATAGCTTGATGGATTAAATCCTACCTAGTTTTACTTACCTCAGGCTCTCGCTAAACGCCATACGTCAACATTACTACTCTCTGGAAGGTCTTAATGTGTCGATTTTCCACCACGCCAAGTCCCCCTGTATCATCACTTTCCAGCACTTCTGACATGCTTAGAAAAGCTAATAGAGACTGCCGAAATTCGAACAGCGCTTTCGACTCCATATTTGAGCCCTCTTGGCCATATTCGTAGTTGGTGGTGATAGAGGTCCCAGTATTACCACTAATGGAAGCTCTTTAATGATCAGCACTCTGGAACCTGGCACAAGTCGTTATAGATAGCATCTTCCAATAGCAATTTTTAATTGAGACTGATGAAGTCGACTTGAAAGGATGGAAGGAGCTCAATGTCGGATAGTAAGTCCCGTATTCGCAAGACATGAGATTGATTCATCAACAACTCGAGTACATACCATGGAGTATCCCAGATACTCCATACAGAGAACTCAAATAATAAGCGTAAAAATCAAGACCTATCACATCATACCCATGGATTCGCGACACTTCCAAAGCCCTGACGCCCGCCGCTCTGTGCCGAATTTGGTACAGCACCAGTGCTCCGCCAGCCTCCCACAGTAACAATTACAGCTACAATCATTTGCATACCAAACATAAGCACTAGCCTAGTAGCAAACGTTCCAGAAACGGGATCTAGACTCGAGTACGGGGTGAAGGAGTAGGTCAACGTGTAGCCAAGTCGGACTAGCTGGAACGGAAACGCCGCGCATGCTGTGAGAAGCAGGAATCTCGCGGGTATGAAGTTTGGGTGAGACTTCATGGCTGTGACCCGTTTTCCTGTCCACCAGAGCCACCATCCTACACCGAATATCATAACGAACAACATCATGCAGGTGCCGATCTGGTTGAGATGTTGCGAAAGGACACCACCGGGGGCTCCGAACTTGGGTGCTCCTCCATAAGTTGACAGCGTGATACCAGCGGTAATGGAGATATGAGTAACAGCGAGGAGGATTCGTTCGGTCCATCTTTTTGGAGGCAGTGGAAGTATGACGTTTCTGATAGCCGCCATTGATTAGTTAAA
This sequence comes from Fusarium mangiferae, assembly GCF_900044065.1. Classification (NCBI taxonomy): domain Eukaryota; kingdom Fungi; phylum Ascomycota; class Sordariomycetes; order Hypocreales; family Nectriaceae; genus Fusarium; species Fusarium mangiferae. The sequence goes on from NW_024573928.1 coordinate 480,711, forward strand.
TGTCTAGTGGTCTGATAACAGTCCGGCTTACACTTCATAGATCAACCCGATTATAGTTAGCGACAGACAGGCAATGCTTCCTGCAGTGGTCATGATAATGACCGCATTGGGAATCTCGGGATCATTGCGCTTGGCAATCTGGTATCCATCCGCGACGAACCTAAGCGGAAAGTAGGATAAGAAGATTGGCCAGCAGGTCATGCCAGCCTTGCCATGTTTCCAGACGAGCGGTACCACCGGAATGAAAAGAATTATGTAAAGGACGAGCTCTGCAATGGCGAGATTGGTCTTGTTCGCCGACGGAGGATCCGGAAGTGTAAAGGCCGCCATATCAAGTGACTTGAGCAAAATGAACTGATGAATATGCAGGTCGGTTTGAGCCTATATCAAAGAAAGAGAAAGATCTTGGAAAGGAAAAATATGGGTTATACTTGAGGGATGTCAAGAGGCGCTAAATTTAGACTGGCACTGGAAACCGTTACCGAGACCGAAACCGAAAGCTTAAATAAATAGGGGCTGGGATGACAGCAGATCTTGTCGCACTTGCTTACGCATTGATGATCTACGCCATGGCTGAGTCGAATCAAGATGAAGGCAGTGCTAGCTCACTGGTACTGGAGCAGTGGAGAGTAAGAATGATGAAACGCGGCTCTCACGACGTTACGACGATGAGGAGATATCAGATATTATGCGCAACCTGAACTGAGACAATGAGGCTATGGCGCTAAGACGGGGCACGCATGTTAGCTAGCGCCGATCAACGCCTTGATAATGTTAGTTAGGGAGTCATTTAGATCTCTGTTGAGGCATCAGTGGTGGCTATTCTTAGACAGGATTAAGATGACCGCCCAATCAACATGCTTCACACTTGATTCAAGTGCCGACATGCCGCTGCTAGTCAAGAGGAATTGTTAGAAAATTCCCCGAAACTTAATAAACAAAACTTTTTCTCATGTCTACTTGCCAAACTCGACCCCTCACACTTGACTCTTTCGTATCGGTTTTCGTGTGCATGACATATCTCCATCCTTCCGCGCCACGAGAAGCTTTTGATAAGTGTCGAAAAGACGTTGAACTGAAGCCGTTCGAACTTTGACATGATTCGGTCCAGTTCCCTTTGTCTTCTAGTGATACACGATCAGGCCCTTAACTCTCAACCACACGCACTGAAACCATAACATGAAGGAGAATGCTGATGGTAAGTGGAACGTTTATGAGTGAGCTTTCGCCCATGGCTAGATAGACTACAAAAGACTACCTTATAGTCAAAGGGGACACCAAATGCAGATGCTAAAACGGTGCCCAGTGGAAAATGCTGAACTTGAGATCAAGGCACATCCCGAGAGGCCAGTCTTGTTGGAGAGCACATACAAGAAGCTTTTTGCTCGTATGGTACCTGGGCTCGCTCATGATGGGACCAAGACGGAGTTCGTGTGCAAGCGTAGATATATGCACAAGAATGGTTGAGAGAGTGTTAGTGCCGGGTCAGCTAGTTATGGGTTGACCTACTTGGACTCTCTATCCAATCCCAAGTTGTTCATGCAACTCGTGAAGTTCAAGAGGTCATGAACCAAAGCATGAAACGGGGAGAAGTGATATTCTGTGTCTAGAAACCCCTCGTTGATATTGTCTTGTCCTGGATACACCCGCTCTACTGATGACGCACTTCGATGAAGGTTCGGGCGCACGCCGTCAAAGTTGGTTCTCCAAGCATCAGTGATAGACCAATGAAATGAAGAAATTTCATGCACATTATTGTGATCATTTATTTAGTCCAAATGATTCCGCAAGGGTAAAATTCTGCGGATCTAATATATTCACATGTTGGCTTGTTTGTTGAGGGCCTCGATTCTGCGGCGACAGGCTTGCTCAGGGCCAGATCCGTGAATCGGTGAGGTGACGATTGACAGGCATATGTGGGTCTCTTCTCATGCACCTCTGTTTTGGTCGTGCCAGCACAGAACAACAAACGCCAAACATCAACACCCCACGCCATCGTTTGACAAGATGGCAATACAAGAGGAAAAGTCGCGCAAGCGGAAGAGTGGCGAGGCGCAGCTGGAAGCAGCCACCGATGGTGTCCGCAAGCCTCGGTTCAGAGACAGCCTGCGTTTGAGGCCCATGCGCATTAACAAGCTAAGTACTCGCAAGCCAAGTAAGTCACTACCAAGCGCGCTCTATGTAGCTTTCCTAACGTCTATGAAGCGGTGAACCCTCATTATTCAGAGGATGAGGACGATGCGGCGACTCTGAAACTGGAGACGGATGCCCCTGTTCCCCCAACGAGCGCACCAAAAGAACAACGACTCAACCGTGCTTCAGACACATCCGCCACAGCATCTACTGCAGATACCGCCCCTCTGTGTCTTCCTGGTACCAAGGTCTCGAAATATGCTGGTTGCGGCTCACCATCTCACCGCCTCAACATCTGCATGAAAGCAGGCCTCCTGGACGGGTTGATAAAAGGCTGCCCATGGTGCAACACCCTAGAACACAGCCTCGCCAATTGTCCGGAAACAAAGCACGATCTAGCCATGCAGCTGGAAGTCATCCAAATGCGCGCCAACACGCCATCTTTTCAGCCGACACAAGACTGGGTCGACGTCGTCCGCGTTGCTGTCGCCAGCGGCCACAAACCTCCCAACGGATTTCCTTGGACTACTCAGTTCACAAAAGCACTTCGCGGCAGTTTATCGCTCTATCAACGAGGTCTTGACAGAGTTGGCTTCACTCAATAAACAAGGAGTTCGCGATACTCCGATTTTTATTTTGACGCCGTGTTAAAGTAACGTAGTATTCGCTGATACGATAGAAAACTGGCGGTAGTGATACCACAGAAGAATTCGGGTTCAACAAACTACTACTAAGTACATCTCAGTTCACCCCTACAACCAATCTCCTTCCGGGCTTTCAGTATACTCAGGAAACCCTGAAAGGGCTTCTTTTTCTTCAGGGTCGCGAGGACAGAAGCTCGAACCGTCCTTGAGGTCCCAAAAGTCGCTGTCGAGATGAGCATTGCGAAAAATGTCACCTGAAATGTAGGTCCAGTCGTCCAAATAAAAGTTCGAAATTCCAAACTCCCGTGACATTCCGTGAAAGATACCAAAGATGCTGTTGTCGTGCGATCCGTCGTCGTAGTAAGGAACATCGCCATCAAGCAAACAGTCTACATCGCTTTCATCGAAAACCCAAGCTGGTAAGGTGAGGTTGTAGTTGTCGTGGGTCCCGTTGAGTAGTCGGTGAACTATCTTGCCGTCAGGGAGTCTCTCGGTTTGCACTACTTGCCAGAGGTAGGCCCAAGCTAGATGTTCCTGGATCTGTTCGGACTCTGAGTTACTGAGTACGTCATTCTCAGGCAGTGAGTCAGGAAGGACGGGGATGTATGATAGGGCACAGGCGTTCGTCAATGAATTGAGTGTCCGCTGCACAGCATGAAACGCGGCCATGTTCATCGTGACCGGAGCGCCATGTATTTTGACGTCGCTCAACTCAGCAACATCACGGTCCTTCACGTCTGCGGCGCCACTTTTCCATAAGCCCACAGCGAGCCACATACTGCCGCCCTTGCGAGCAAGCAGAGAGGTCCAGCCTTGACAAGCGAGAATAAGTGATTTTTTATACTCCTCATATGGCATGCTTCCTCGACGAGCAAACGTGAATAGCTTTTCAATCCCGGTGACCAGGATGGCGGCCAATTGCAGCTTGACTTTGAAGACCTTTGCAGATTGCGTTGGGTGGGCGATGAAGACAGCAAGTCGGTAATCGAAGTCAACGATGGGCAGGAGCTTCAGGAGAAGAGATTCTTTTCCATGGAATCTCGTTCCAAGGAAGTTGAATAGTCTCTCTTCTACCTCAGAGATAGCCTCGCGTATGATACGTTGCGTACCTAGCCTACACCGGAAAAGAGTCAGGATGGACTGTTGTTGGTCTTTTGAAAAGAAACACGAAAGTATTTTTTCCATGTCAAGTTCCCAGTCCTTAAGGCAGACAAGAGCCAGAATAAAGCCGGGGGTATGATCATTGCAGATTCTAAGCCGCCTCTTGGAGGCCCCGAACTCCACAAAGTCATCGATGGTTCCCTGATCGCAGTAAAGCATGACTCGTGGACGACGAGCGCGGCTTGTGCGGTAGGTCATCGCAACCTGCTCTCGCCGCTCTTCTTCCGACGTCAGGAGATGCAGTCGTGCCATTTGCTCTGTATATGGATCGAAAATGGTCTGCTCGCGAAGTGTACTGAGGCAAAGATGAATTACTTCGAATCCGGCCAAAGGGGAGGGATGTCGGTAGCCCGGGGGAAGGTGAAGCATTATGCAAGCTTCGTCCTTGGCGACCACATCGTAGTCTTTCTTCTCGAGTTGTACTTGCTTCGGCTCGTTGTTCAGAATGTCTCTGGCTGGCACCCTGTCGAAGTGCTTCAATCGATCCTCGACCGAGTCGTCTTGAGCCGTTTTTAAGATAAATTCCTGGTTGCTCTTTCTGGGTAGGTTTCGAGTCCAGTCCCAAGGAGAGTAACAGACAATGATCTGTCGCTCCGTTTCCTCCTCCTTCTCAAGATCGTGCTCTATGGTCTTGATCATGTTCTCATCTGTCTAGAATGGGACATAGATCATGACAGTGGCTGGGTCTTGCTCCCATGTCGTCTCCGGGGTCTCGCTCTTGAAGGCTGTGATATCCGAATGGCCGTAGTGATCTACAAGCCGGCTGAGTGATTCTGGGTGAGGTGCGTTGGAGATGCTGAGGATTCGGACGGGAACGGCGTCACTGATGACAGTCGCCCAGTGCACGGTACCCAGCATTGCCAGGGCGCATTCTGCGCTCATAAGGGGATCGATGTAGATGATCACTGTCTGTAGTGTATCATCTTCGAATGTCCAGCCCCGAATCTCGCCCGAACCATAGAATCCGAGGCCTTGAGAATTACGGCTGTCATGGAGGAATGCGGAGAACTCTTGGTATGTGGCCGTGTTGATATGTTTGTGAGTGCCCTCCTTGCGTGAGTTGACTTGATGCCATGCTAGTGTAGCGATATCGGTCTGTGTATCTGGTCCGACGACCCAGACACGCGTGCGGGTATCACTGTCTCGGCACGCCGAATCGAGGATGGTTTCCCAGATGGACTGGTCAGATGGTTGATCGATGTCTATCTCAACGTGGGCGAATTCGATATCTTGGCGGTACTTGCTGCCTTGTGCCTCTGGAGTAATCCATTCCTGAATGGACTCCAGATTCTTCAGTGACCACTGTCGGAAGGGGGAAGACATGGCGCCAGTGTTGGAATGTTCTCGGGTCGTCGCTGAAAGGAGTCTGGGGGCATGTGGTTGATAAGTTCAGAAGTCGAGAAGAATGAATGATGGAATGGAAAGGTCTTGTTCAGTGTTTGGTGGTGAATGCAGAGGCAAGGAAGGTCGGGTAAGCAATCCATGGTAAGGGGCCGGTCCAGGTTACGGTTGCCCCATTGAAACAGTACGAGAAAGAGCGAGCAGCAGCTGTCAGATCTACCTGTAGGTATTAACCAAAAGTGTTCAAAGTTCCTCAAAGTTCCTCAGAATTAGTCAAAGTACGTAAAACTTACCCAAATTACCTAAAACTACTCAAAAGATTCAAACAGGTAGTTCAGATGAGCACTTGAAGATACAGGATCATAATCCATGAGCGCTCTCATTCTTGATACTACAGTATAGGCTTGGTGAAATGTACTTCTAGTCACAGTATCTCTCTTTAATGCTGAACTGGTAAGGGAGCCGACTTGTTCCACACAAGTCCACCACGCTGCTTGACTCCCAGGAAGTACTGAAGCAGACTACTCATCTGACCCTCTCCCCATCCATTGACCATAACCGCCCACGATTGTACAACCTCCCAAACTTCAAGCAGAATATCTCGTACAGGGACTGCGGGGTTGACTTGCCCAGATTCCACAATAGTCACAAAGACCCTCTTCTTCGTAGCGTTCATCTTGACAGCGATACAAGGCGGAAGAAGCTCGTTGATGGCCGCCAGGTCTTTGGAGACGTACCACTCCAGCGGGACTCTCAGTTCAACTTCGAAGGGACCGGCCGCGTTGCATTCGTTGAATGGCTTGCTGATAGTGAGATTCCAGAGAGCGTTTCGTATGTTAAAGTCGGTATCAACGATAAGCGGTTCGCCAATGTTTTGGAGGGGAGCTGGTGAAGTGACGATAAATTTGCTGTTGGGATCAGCGGCGCGGGCTGTAGCGGCTGCGTCGGCTTGCGCTTTGAGTTGTGCATTCATTCGTGCGATGCCCTCATCTTGCACCATTCGTTCCTGGCAGTATCGCCCATAAATTCCGCTCGGTTCTTCGCCTGGCGCAAGCACAGAAGGGTACTTGACATGCGCCCAAGGCCACTCCGGAGCATCATCGCCAAGCGGATCAACTAAGTTCAGCCAGTCAGCGCGGTTCCCGAGCAAAACAAAGGGTGATAAAACTCACAGCACATTTTCCACATGATGCGCTCGCACATCAGCCCAAACCAAGGCGACGGCGTCGCTCGCACACCAGTCGCGTAAAGCTCCTGGCACACCCTCTTGATAGCCGCTCTGCCATACTCGGTGATGATGTGGCTGATCTCAGGTCGTATGAACGCGATGTAATCCGTGATGTGGCGACGGCGAACACCTGGCTGCTCGAGATCCTCAGCGGTAGGGACTTGGCCAGTGTAGCGCTGACCGGTGCTTGCTTCGAAGGGGCGTCTGCGCGGTGAGCACTCGAGGTAGTGTTTCTGCGCCATGGCAGCGCGAAATGTTTTAATTGATGTCTACGGCTTGTTTGAGCATGAGATCTCTGTTTTCCATCGAAGTGGTGGGTACTCCAAGGCCGTGGTGTGGTTACACAGAGCGGATTGCTGCAGGAGGAAATTTGGAAGATGGCCTGGGTCTGCGCTCTGTTTGGACTTAACTCCGCTGGTTTATCCTACAAACCGAGTTTTTAGGCACTGCTTCCAAGCAAACACTGTGATTACCAGCCAAATTGTTCACCCTCGGGTTGTTCGCTCACAGTGGGAGGCTTCAAACTCCCCACCCCCTGGTAAATCATCATCTCAGTGACGTCGTCGATTCCTACAACTCAGTGTTTTTCGGCACTCTATGGGTAACTCAATAGAGACTTTCTACAAACAAAAGCAAATGAAGTCACAGAATCTCCGCAAAGCAGCCACCTTAGGCTGAGCTCAGGCATGCCGGGAGGGCGGTGCAACGGTTGCCTTTTGGTAACGTCTGACCCAAACGTCGGATGTACAGCCCGTTAGAGTTAAATCTCGCTAGCACTTAACTTTACCGACCACGTTTGCATCTCACAGTCGTTTCCCCCACTGTGCTGCCTTTTTATGTAGTGCCAACCTGTTTTTCAGGTAACGCAACGTCCGCCATCTTGTTTCATACGCCGCCACAGTCCCACCTTGTCTTGCGTGCGCTCGAGAAGCAGCAAAAATTTCGGATCTAGACAGAGGGGACGAAAAAAATGTCACCGAAGAGTGCCCTGAAATTTGGAGAGTTTTGCCCATGTCTTTTCGTTCTTGAGGGTTCAGGCTCTCAGGTTTACTTGAGTCCGTACCGCGTAGGTACAATGAGCCGTGAGTATAATATCCCTTCTGATGCCCGTTATCCAGCACTCCATCTTCATCTCCTCCGTTCTACTTTTTTACTTTCTATATCACAGCTGATCGCAAGTCAACCCTTATTCTTCAATCCCGCTACCTCAACCTTTCTCATTCTCAGTGCAGATACATTCACCCGCAACCATGAGCAACAGAGACTACATCAACGTCACACCCGGCAACTTCACCATCGAAGACATGCTCCGCCAAATGCGCCGCCCCATCATCTTCAATCAGAACGGCCTCATGCTTCCCGGCGACGCCAGCACCCTCAAGAAAGTCCCCGAGCTCAAGGCCATCGGCATCACCGTCGGCGGAGTGCTCTGCGGCCTCCGTTTCGAGAGCCCCTCGGGCGAGACGGGCAACATGGTCGCCCCCTCCAACCTCGCCGAGAACGCCATCATCTACCAGGGCGACGACGCCGGCGAACGACCTGCCATCGAAGGCTCAGGGCTTTTACACCGCAGCCAAACCAAGATTGGCAGTATGCCTCTCCGCATCACCAACAAGGGCCGCATGGAATGCAAGTTGCCTGATGGGTATCGCAGAGTTGAACTGAAGCTGAGCTTTGTTGAGAAGAGTGAGATTAATGTTCGGCATGGGGAGGGTATCCAGATTGTTACGTGTGCGGATGAGAAGGAAAAGGTGAACATTTTGTTCTCCTGGGATGATGATATCCTTGGGGAAAACAATACCAAGGCGCTGATGTTTGAGGAGGTCGTTGATGGTGGTGAAGGTACCGGTGCCTGCTGGATTCTGGAACGCGGAATGGAGTGATCTGCGTTCCAGGTCCACAGCATCACGGTGGTAGCTCGAGTTGTATTGCGCTTATCGAACGCTGTGACTGCAGTTTTCAGATACTAAACTGATCGCTTTGTGGCTTATCCTTGATGATTAAACCTCAGATTTTGCCCTAAACGTGAGGCACTTTGGTGATTACTTAAATGTGGACACAGTGGTGAGTCGGGCTCATGCGTGTATAAGACAAAACTGCTGTGTCCTCAATTCCATGTTTTCAATCTCATCAGCCATGGAGATGTGATGGTGCTGAGCAGGTGGCAGCCGATCTGCAGTGATTCACGTGCCCCACCGTCGGGCGTTTGTTCTCACTCGCCTGAGTGGCATCCCTTCTTCAGCCCGGCCCAGTTCTTTTTCTCTGATCTCATCACATCAACACTCTCTCAAAAAAGCCCGCGTAAGTGATCATTTTGGCTTGTGTCTTGACTTCGTCTAACCATATGAAGCTGCCCATCTCTACCATGTCTCAAACCCAGTTTCAGTTGCAGGAAGCTGCTGCCGAGATCATGCGCGCTGCCAAGGTCGATGGGCCAGACAGGTTCTGGCCTGAACTTGAGCCAGAGCTCAAGCTCTTTGCCGCTCTCGGCTATAATGGACAGTTTGACTTGCGATTCGAAAACCCAACCGGTGCCAAAGTCATGAATGCCATGTTGCCCTCCGACGTCTGTCCTGGCGCCATCGTGTACCATGGGACTAAGGAAGGGATCTACAAAGCTAAGCTTACCGCATCTTTCCTCTCCGATGCCCAGGCTGTCTATATCCAGGCCATCAACGTTTCTCAACGCTTTGAGGCCGCCAGTCGCACCGCGAATCTCCGCCTCCGTGTCGCCGATCTCCACGAACACGTTCGGCCAAGAGACAACTCTTCGACTTCTCCTCTCGACTCTTCAGGCCCACTTGCCGTCTTTCTTTTGCCCTTCAGAAAGGAAACTGAGTTTGCCTCCTGTGGCTATAAGGTGGAAAAGAAGGCACTTGTCTTGGAGGAGGAGGGTGGAGGAGCAAACAAATGGGGCTGTCAACTTGGACACATCAAAGCCGCTCAGATGAATGGCGTCGGGCAGCATGTTTTCTTCGGTCCTTTGGAGTCTGTCTGAGGTCTTGGAATAGGAAGAGGGATTTTAGTTACACAAGCGCACCAAGAAGAATATCGGCCTCTGTTGCCTGCCCTTTGTGTGGTAGAAAGAGACTCCCACCGTCATTCCAATTGACGTGACAACATGTGTCAAACATTTCACAAACTGCTCCTCTGTGACTTTGATCTTAATTTTATTCACCAACGCTGCCTAGACCATTGAATTAAGCCAACCATCCTACTTAAACCCTCGTTTCAAATTGAGCAGGTCAACTTCTTCCATCACCTTCAACCAGCAACGTGCCAGCCGCCCGTCCACCGTCTTTTACGAAGTCATCCCACAGTAGGAACTAGTCTCATACGAAACAACTATTACGAAAGGTGAGACACCAGCCATCTTCATGTCGCATTTCTAACCATCAGTCTTGAGCAGATTCGTTGGCCTGGCTTCTGTGTCCGTCAACTTCACTCCGCCCAGACTTCTGCATATCTCATTTCTCAGCCCTACACTCACGATGTCCTTACCACCAAGCGAAGATCCCAGTCAGGATCCCGAAGACCGTGAGATGATTGAGGGTGCAGCCCCTTTGAAAAGACCGCGTACCTCTTTGTCGATGTCCCCAGTCCCAGGTAATGCAGCTATGCCACAGCTCCTTGGCGGTATGCGGCTCTTGGGCCTTATTGATTGCCACATTAACTTGGTTGGACTGAATTTACGCAACATGAATGGAGGACCACGAACCAACGTCATGGCCGCCGCCCGTATGTGTGTCGGATCCACCCTCTACAGGGGACCCTACCAATCTGCTCTTGCTCAGACCAATAATCATAACGGCCCATACTATATGATCAACTTGTGCTGTAATTCACTCTTTATTTCTCCTGGGGCTCGCTGCTGGCGCACTGTTGAGATGACCCTTCGTTTTGTTGGGACGCTGAACGAGGACGCCAAACCGGTCCCCAAAGTGGCTGGAAGTGAGGGCGAATTTTTGGTTATATTAATACCTCGAGGCGTTCTTCTTTTGCCTAACCGAGATTCCGACCTACCTTATACTAGTCCACGCATTCGGTTGGTTCTAGAGGATATGCTAGAAGGACAATATCTCAATGAGGCGTCGAAAATATGCCAGTTTTACTTCAAGTAAATTCAAATCTCGACAAGACATTGCTTACGGCTCTTGATCTTGTTGTGCACTACCTACGACTGTATCTCTGGGCTACACTGATTTGATAGATAGATTCAGTTATTGAATATACCCTGAGGAATGAAATGTTACTGACACGTCTCAAGCTCTCTTGCGTGACTTGGTCCTGTGGCTGAGAGCTTAGTCCAGCCGAGGGAATCTATTCAATGCTCTTAGGTGTCTGTCCGGTTCAACATCTGTCGACGTGCCCAGTAAGCCAACTCCCAGGTCTTGATACCTGATTTCCAGCGAAGAGCCCAATCGAGGCACGATCTTTACTACTGGTGGTCTCACGATATCCCCTTCCCTCCACTTCCCCTTTTGTATCCAATCTCTTCCCTTTATTGACTTCCTAACATTATGTGCGGGCTAGAAGCATTGGGGCTCTTGACTTCATGGTTGTAAATAAGAGACTAAGCTTGTAAGCCTTTATTCTCAATTTCTTCGCAAGGGAGTCAGGAAAGGCTTCCAATGGTGAAATGAAGGAGCATGCCTCAGGTGGGATCAGATTTCGCCCTTCTCAAACCTGTCTGTCGTTTCTTAGGATGTTTCAAGCAATCTCCGCAAAGAGGGTATCTATTTTGCTCAGTCTGGTGCTCAGATCCAGCTTGTTTCTTAGGAGCTTAGCAACTGAGATCAGTGAGATATGTGAGCGAATATCAGTGTGGTGGGGACGGACAGGAACAATAGGTAGGTAGTGGCTGGCAGTGCAACAGCTCCTAAACTGTGGAGCTATCAGTCAGTGCAAACGCTCTCGCTCTAAATACCATTTCCCCAGTCTCTTCTCTCATCTCTCATCACTCATCACTCATCTCTGCCACTCTCTCTAGCCGCCTCGCCTGCAACGACCAAGCCCAAATCTGGGTCAAGGTAGGAATACACTCTGCATCGCTGAGCTTAAGCTAATACAGAAAATACAGAAATCCAAGATGAGCTTTGCCAATGCGGGCGAAATCTTTGAGCTTTCCACCAGCGAGCCCATGGCGCTTCCCGCGAAGTCATACGAGCCCGCCATGGGTATGCCTCGTTTCGTGTCCGAGCTGCAACCTTGGGGCGTCATGGACTTGGATGGAGCCCTGATAGGTTTCCGCTTCATGAACTCTAGTGGTGACGATACCAACGTCATGGCTGCGTGCGATATCAGCCCCAACGCTCTTGTCTTCCAGGGCGGACAGCCTCAACTCGTTCCTGTGCTCGAGACCGCCAAGTTTGATGCCTACCCCAGCCGTGCTTACGTTATCGCTCTGCCTATCCTCACCAATTCTTTCATACTCCGCCTCCCAGAAGGTTACCGAAAGGTGCCCATGAAACTCAGAGTTATCGGAAAGCTTGAATGCGACGGCAGCCGGTATACTCCCACCAACCTAGACGATGCCCGGTCTCAATTGTCGCAGTATGAGCGAGCTGTCATCTTGTTGTCCGATGACACTCAACGATTTTCGCCGGGTGATCCTCAATGGGATTCGGACAAAGTCCAGGGAGCCACAGCAAAGGTCATTTTGGAGGAAGTCCCCCTCAACGGTCCATCCGCCGAACCTTCTGAGCTTGCGCGAATGAAATTGGACTAAACATACTCACTTGGCTCAAAGAGTGGCCTACGGAGGCAATAAGCCTCATCAGAGGGCTTGGTCTTGTGATAAGACACCTCTTCTCAACTCCATCAAGAATGTCTCGAGATCATAGGGTTATACCTTGGATTCAATCGATTTCGTTTGTTGTCAAACCACATTTGCATCATCGTGACCTTCTTGGCTCCTCTTCAGTTGTTCTCAAGCTACATTGATGCTGTCCGTAGAATTGATCAAAATCAATGGATTTGGTCACAAACTATTAACCCTGGCGCCGGAGGATATCCTGGCTGCATGTCCATGTGTCGACCCTGCTGGGCTCGTGTGATTGATCAAACTCTCATCATAAGTGCCTCTAGAGTCGACCAACTCATTTTGAGCTGCAAGACCATTCAAACAAGATCAGGGGCAATCAATAGAGGGAGGGTCTTTAATTGAGTTATCTAGCGGTCAACAGTCTTATGTTCACTGACTCATCCAGATTTCCAGACTTGACCTATTCAGCTACAGGTGGTATCAAGTATCCAACCTTACAAAAGTGCCAATACCCGATTCATCCACTCTCTCAAACATCTACTACTGGTGAGATCAAACAGCTATGCTAGTAGCATCAACAAGAATACCCAAATCTCAACCAATTCAGAGTTTCCAAATACCACTCAGTACTGGACCACGTCAGTGCCTCCAAGAGAATCAGCCTCAAGCTCCTGAACAAACTCCAATGACATCCCACCCTCACAATACGGCATACGCGGCCACGCCATCAGCGCAACATCACACTGATTCTCAGGAAGCGCACCGTTCTTGTTCTTCCAAGCTTCGAAGATCCGATTATACCGCTTAACCAACTTCGGGGGACACTCCGCATCCTTAGTCAACTTGTGCACAACCGTGCCCTTTGGCTTCAGTCCCAAGAAGCAGCGTCGGAACCCAAGGGGGAGTTTCAGCTGTCTAAACGCAGCGGTGCTTGCAACACGGAAGGGGAGGTTGAAGTGGAATTCTCTAACAGGCCGGCCGGGGTAGAACGAAGTCAGCTTTCGTGCAATGCAGTTACCTGCGGCTCGTTCACCCTGGAAGGCAATGGCTTGGACGGCGAGGTTGGAGTGGGCCATTACGTTGCGGATGAGGTAGTCTTCGTGAGGATTGTCGAAGTAGTAGCCAAGTGCTCTATCGAGGGGGTCGAGAATACCGATGAGGCGAAGCTCTCCGACGCACTCGACATTGATGACTCGGGGGGCGGGAGGGATGGTTGCAACGGGTTGTGAGGTAGTGCTTGACTCGCCTTCGTTGGTGGAGGGAGTAGATGAGGGCTCGTTGATGTCGGACTTGCCGGTCTCAACGATCATAGAGGATGTTTCGGAGGCCGCTTCATCGCTGGGGACGACACTGTTGTTGTCAGACATGATAGCGGTGAAGTCGTGAGGTATAGTGAGTGCCTTGGTGTGTGATGAGTGTCTTGACCTGGATAAGAGATCGATGGTTTGATATGAGAAGGTGAGATCTGTTGTGAAGATAAGAGTGAAGTTTGACATGATGGACATCAGAGAAAGGAAGAGATCGATGTCTAGTGCCTAAGCAATAGTTCATGGGGCTGCCACTGGTAGGTAATGGTGATTCCATTCCAGACTGCCACTGGTACCGCGAACTGTGAAATCGATTGGTAGTCATCCTGAACTGGCGTTTGCAGCCATTTACACTGTTCGGCCATCAATAACTTCCCGTTTATCTCATAACCATGCCCCTAGCCTCAAACCTCTCAAGTGTAGCAAGGCCTGATCATTGTCGGTTGATACCCCTTTGCGTTGATGGGGTGCCACTGAGTATCAGAAGCGCGAGCATTTGCAAAGCTGAAGAAAGTAAGCCTGAAATCTCAGAGAGCATGAAAGTGGGCCCCTGAGCTGGAGATTTGATGATGCATTCTCGATCTTTGGAATCTTCTCTCTTCAATCTCTCCTCAACACCACCCTCCTCAGCTTTGTACGTACAACAACCAGCCGCAACGCCCTTCATCAACACGCGTTCAGTCTCAACTTGTTCTATACTAATCTGCCAATAGGCTGAGACCTTTTACTTGTTCAGGCGACCATCTTCGGTCGTGATCAGGCATCGCCCATCTACTTGCCGCTGTGTTCGGGCGTACCGACACCTGGGCTGCCCCAAAATGTAAGTTCAACTTACTCTATCACCGCCGTTCAAAAAATGATTATTAAACGCTGATTAACATAGGATGCACTGTTTTCATTGCCTGAAAAACGCCGTCTCCTGGATTCCATCCGACCGCACTCGGAACGGGGCCTCGACTACTTGCTATGGATGCCGCTCGTCAGCGTGCGCGCTGCGAATGCATGGTAAGGGGGACCACACTGTATGGAATAGCCAACTGTTCACACGTTCGCAGATGCTGCTGAAAATAACGTTCCTTGCGAGATCACTGGCAACTACACGTGCAAAATGGTGATTTCCACCTCTTGTCTGTGTCTTACATTAGTAGCTGATTTTGGATAGCTGTCCGACGCAGACGTTGAACTCCTTGGGAAGCTCCAGCTTAATCAGAGCTGTAACTGGCGAAGCGACCTTGCCTACCAGACTGACTTCGTACGTAGTCATCTCCATGGCCCTGGCTTTTCGCTGACTGAGTGCAGATGGTTGCAAGACTGCGTAACGAAATTCGTGATGCAATACTAAGACTCGAGCCGGAGTGTCTTGCAGAATCCTCCTGTGCAACCCTTGATGTCGAGACTACCACCGGTCAAAGCATAGAGACTAAGCGCAATCTCGACGTCGAGCATCTCCGTGTTCAAATCGATATAAGCAACTCGCTGCGTGGCCTGTTGGAGGTGCAGCATCGTCGCCAAGCCTACCGTGAAGCCGCGGCAGGCAATGCAAGTGCCCTAGCCCAAATCGATGCCGACAACTTTCCGCTCATTCCTCCCCGCGTTGGCCCCAGCACCTGGTCTCGAAGCATTGGTATCACTCATCTCGTGGACTCGGAAGATGATGAGGAGCCCAACAACAACAACCCGGAGACGTCAAAGGCAGCTGGCAAGAAGCGAGCTGCTCCTGATGGCCATGGGAAGGCTGCGACTGGAGGGAAGAAGCCGAAGACCAAGTAGTCATGGAGTGATTGAGGAAGCTAAATGGTGAAGGGATTGAACAGTATTACTGATTCCGAGAAGGACATTAGTAATCGTGAGAACAGCGAAAAGAAAGATCAAGGTGGTCACGGCGATGGCAATGTGCAATAGTTGACCGAGCGCAATCAATCATCCTCCGAAACTCCAAGCCCCCTATGATGAATTTATGGTATCCTCTGTTGAGCTTAGGATATCTTACGATGAGCTTAGGACGGTGGGATCTGCATGGGCCCTGGACAGGGGTGTGAGCGGCGATCTTGATAGAAGCGAAGAGTGGGAGAGGAGAAATGTATGTACTAATACTACGCAAGACAAGCACTGCTAATAGTCATAAAAGATCTGAGGCTGATTGGGCTGAGCCATTGGGCCAGAGATAATGGTGGTCTGAGACAAATGGAAACGAGAACTTGCTGCTACAGACTCTGATGAACCGCTTTGCTCCTAGGCTGGAGCGCGAATTACCGTTCAACAGCTACAGCAAACGCCGAGATCTTTGGAGGAGCTGTGTTTCAATTTATGATGAGTTTTATTACGATACATGGGGAGCAATGGCTCTGTTGTGCTCGTAACTTGAGATGAATTGATCGCTAGACTAACTACTTGGTACCGTGGCCATGTTGCCGAAAGGTATCCGATTCTAGCCCGTTCCTCATCTCCTACCTCTGCATTGTTGTCCCTCCTACCGAATGGCGTTACCCTCCATGACGTGCGTGTTGATTTAGTCCACTTCATCCTCAACAGCACCATCCTCGGAGTTGACGGCGCGATGCACCAGTTCATAAGAAGCGATTTCGGCTTCCGCTTCTTCCTGGCTCAACTCAGTCTCCGTTTTGAGAGACTTGGCCATCTCGCGGACTGCCTTGATGCCCTCTTCGATCAGTTCGGACTGAAGCTTCTGCTGGCTGCGGATGAAGAGGAAATGGGCCTCTACGTTGGCGAGTCTCTTCTCCATCTTTTCGCGTTCGGAGATAGGAGTGGTCTCGTTTGTGACCTGTATTCAATAAGCTTTTGTTCGTACGCGCAGGAAATACTTACATGGTCGTCAGTGTCACTCTCCTCGTCTTCAGGCTCATCTTGGTCCTCATCTTCGGGCTCAACACGGTCGGCGAGGGAAGACGCGATGAAAAGGAGCTCCTGCTCTTCCTCGCTCTTGTTGGAAGGGTACATGACCTTGTCAGCGGGGAACTCGACATCCCAGTACGAAGACAACTAGTCTCGGTAGGGGCGGAGCTCCTCGTGGTCAGGTCCGTAGACGGAGGCAAGGAAGAACCAGGCCGGGTAGTTGATGCGCTTGACACGAGGATGCAGCTGAGTGAAGTGCAGATACTTGTAGGCAGAACAAAGGGTAATATGCGCCGCGACACTTGAACTCATTTCCCTAAGTTCACCCATTACGAAAATAGCAAGGTTGTTGGCAAGCAGGACGCTCATATCCTTAGTGACTTCGGCAAAGCTTCTGCTGATTGTAGCTATGATTCTCTGCATTGTTGGGTTCTGGCACTCCGGGTTTTCCTTTTGGCGCTCCATCTCGTTTTGGAAGCGGTTGGCAGAGCCAGGGCAACTGCTGAGAGAACTGCCCCCCATGATTGAGCGAGTTGCTGCGAAGTTGAGCCAGTAAGCACATGCCCTTGGTCGACATGGTTGGATTCAAATAACTCACCTCTTTCTGGCGTTGGATGTTGTGCGATTTGATGGGGAAGAAGACAATGAGAGGAGATGATGTGGGAGTGAGGATGCAGATGAGAAGGTGGGGCAGCAAAGAGTCGAGAGACCAGAGGGCAGTCAGCCACGAATCTAGCGCAACCTGCACACTCGATTTCCACTCTCACCTTGCTCTTCACTCATCCAACTCAACCTAGCCTCGGGGGACAAGAGAACACCGGACCGTAATATAATAAACTCAGCAAAGAGTCCCCTAAGCTTAGACTAGATTTACCGAAGCATTTGTGTCGCTTAGGGTCAAGGTCCTGAGTTTTCTCTCCTCCCCTGTGAATGTTCCTAGTAGGACATGGTTGAACTAGTGGTTGAATTATGGAGCGAAGCGTGGATGGTCGGAGTGCTGCTGATCGGACACTTCCAAAGATAGCCACGATAATAGAAAGAATACCCAGTAAAGCGAAAGAGTTGTTTACGTTGTATTCATGAAAGTTGTAGTCTGAATGATGGATGATGATGAAGGAAAGAGCCTAGACAGATCCCCATTCCCTGCCTCTCAGCCTGGCTCAGTCCCCTTTTCATTGTTCCGCTCCATAGCTAACTTAACACGCTCAAGCTGAACAGACACGCATGATGCATCCATTCAGGCACGCATCATGAGGATCAACCCTCACCTCTACGAACTCAACACCATGCAATCACTCTTATCAACTGAAACACTCAATGCCCAGTTCCCAGTTCCCAATATTGTCAATTGTCTTGTCTTATCTTATCTTGTCTTGTCTCATAATCACATAAAAATCTATCAATCTATACCATATACATCTTCCCCCGAGAAATCAATCAACGTGGCTTCATTCGCCACAAACTCCTCTTCCCAAGCAGACTTCTCTGAATGTCGTCTTTCCAAACCACGTTTTGATATCGGCAGTCTATCGCGCAGTGCGTCTTGTTTCGTGTCCTTCGTTAAATCGCCTGCCTTGGTCGTCATCCCTCGCTCGGCAGAGTTGATCTTTGTCGTCAGGCCTGGCTCAGCGTAGGTCGGCATTGCTGGTGGTGGGCTGCTCTTGCTGTCGGCTAGGCCTTCTCTTGCGTGGTAGGATTCGCCCTGTGTGTAGGCCGGTGAGGGTTCGTCGTCGTCGTCGTCGAGGATCTTGGCGGGTCGTAGTTTGTCGGATTTTGTGGTGATGGTTGTGTCTGGTACACGTTCACTGACCCGTCAGCCTTCTGTCACCGAACATGAATTGGGCAACTTACCTGTTTACACGCCAGTACGGCGACGCTTCTAACAATTCCAAATCCACAATCCCCTCTGCATCCAAAATCTTGGGAATAACATGTTCGCGACCAACGGGTATGTTCAAAATACTTCTTACAAGGCTCACTGCCTGTTCAGGCACAGAGCCAGTGACATTCGTCTCGGGGTCCGTCATGATCCACTCGAGCAGCCGACGCGGGAGCACTGTCTGTTTCAGGATTTCCCAATTCTCGTCGTCGGCGTACACGGTGAAGCCGACTGTGTCTTTGATGTCGAGGCCGCCCATGGGGTTGACGGCGGTGATGAAGGCGCTGCCGGAGCGGTAGATCAGTTGTGATTGGAAGCCCGACGCGAGGCGGACTTCGGAGTGTTCGAGGGTTTCGCGGAGCCAGGATGTTGCTTTTGGCGTGGTTGTTCGGGGGCTTTTGAAGTGTACGGCGATGCTGGGGAGGTCAGTGCTGGAAAGGGAGTTTGGGAGGGGGAACGTACCGCAGGAGTTGGTCGGCTTTGGAGGAGAGCTCGTAGGGGAGTTCGATTGATTTGAAGTTCTCATCGGCTGGTCCTTGATCCTCAACGTGTTTTGAGAGATACCGTGAATCGAGACCAGCCCAGACGAGCAAGTTATCAAGCATCCAAACAGTCTTGGGATCAAAGTCCAACAGGTTCAGTTTCCCTGTGAAAGCCTCCTTCAAGTTCTGTCGATCCGCAACTGAAAACTCCATCGTCGAAGCACACAACAATACACCATCCGCCGTCGAAACCGGAAAGACGTTACTCCTTGCGAACCGCTCTTTGTCAAAGATGTGACCAAACTCTGGTATCCGTTGACTCACAGCGACGAGAAGACCTCTAGCTGTGTTGTCGCGCGAACAATCGGGACTCAGTGATGAGACGTTCATGAGTGTGTCGAAGATGAGACCGGAGTCGTTCTGTTTCACGTCGAGGAAGTTGACGAAGAAGTCGTGAAGCTCGGGGTAGTGTTTACTCAAGTCATTAATTTCGGGGCTCTCGAGTTTCGGTGACCATGTGCAGTCGGCGGCGTTGAGCCATGTCACGGCTTCACCTGGCGCGATGGCGATGATGGCCTTTTCAGCGAATGCGAGCCTATTCATGTTAGCAGTGAGATACCATGAGTCAGGGGTACTCACTTGAGATCAGCGGCGTCGTCCGGTGAGAGATCTAGTCTCATCTTATCCAGGGCCCGATACAACTCATCCGTCAACCAAAGGTCCGCAGGGTCGAGTTCCGCATCAAAGTCGCGCTTCTCCAAGACATCGACGATCGTCCGGTAGCTCGCATTCTGAAGCCGTAGCGTCTGTGTGTAAAACTCTCGTAATGACACGAGCTCCGACTTGCTGGCGTCCCAATCTGACGGCACAGGGAAGACCGGTGACTTTGAGAGTGTGCTGGATATCTCGCATGTATCTTCCAACAAGCATTCGCTGAGCGGTCTCCATATTGGGTGGACATAGACTAGCTGCTCCTTCTCAAACGTGTTCCTGGTCGCGTGAGCATATCATCATGAATTTGATGAGTGTACATACCTGACTTTTTGTTGACTCGCTGCGGGGTCTTTGGAGTCTTCACACTCTGCTTGTATGCGGAGGTATAGTTCCAGGATGCGACGGGGAAATTCAACTGTCGAGGCCTTCGTTCGTCGTATCCGTACCAACATCTCGAGAAAGAAATCTAGGTCATCATGATACTTGGCAAACGCCCTGAGACACCTCCACTGGCCGAAACCCCCTTCAGATCGTATGGGCGGATCAAGTCTGAGAAACGGAAAGGGCTCTCCTTCCAGCATATATCGATTCCGGAGGTAGTGCAGCTTGGGCAGCGGGATATACGAGTTCCCCAGGGGTCTGAACTTGCCATCCTGGCAGAGCACGCGGATGGCCTTGATGTCGAACATGGAGTCTGGGTTCTCCTTGGCGTATATTTTGTCCCTCTTCCAGGCCTGCTGGAGATAGTTGAGGAACTCCTCCGGGTGCTGCTTGCTCATCTCGATGCATTTGGGCGCTACGGAGCGACCCCGCTCGCTGAACTCGAAGAGCCGGGGCTCTGGGGCTCCGAAGCCTCCATAGCTCCTGGAAGAAGTGCTGCTGGTGTCTCCACGATCGCCACGCAGTAATTGCATCGGAAACGACTGGTGTGTATTGTTATTTTCGTCAAGGTGAAGGGGACTCCCCAGATTTAGAGATCTGGAGTCGGGTTGCAAGCAGACTCACTCACTCACCGACAAGAGCCTTTGACGTGGCATTCAGTGGGGACCGTTACAGGGGGGGAGGGCGGAAAAGACTAAATTCCGATGCCCCATCCACCAATCACAATGTCGCCCTGCTCAATTTTCATCACCTTATCGTGGAATGGTCTCCGCATCAGCAGCAATTGTTGTTGTCAATTCTGCCAAATCGCTCAGACGCGGAGAGAAAGACGTGACTTGGGCTTTCGCTACGTCATTCCAGTGAAAATCATGATTGGTTTCGCCCCTGGCTTACCCTGTAACTCTCAAAAGCAGATTTGTCAGCCTCTATGATATGATATTTGCAGCAGACATAAAATCCGATTAAAATTTCTTCAATCTTGACAGAACTTTAAATATTTTTTCTCGATGGATCAGCAGGAGACAGGGGACTCTAGCGTTTGACTAGGGTAGATCCGGGACACCACTAGTCAAGACAAGCTTTGGTGTAGGGTGAGTAAAGGTTTTATGAGATTGCCAGGTTCAATTGCAGAGGGACTTATGGAACAAGCGCGAGCAAGAGCTGAGTGAGTTAAAAATAAGTGTAACTGTTTTATGTGAGTTTCTTTCGCGTGATTATCTCATTTTGCTCTCAAAACAAGATAGATGAGATGAATGTGACGAGATTGCCGTTCCATCTCTTCATCGATGCTTGGGAGCTAGAGTTTTTGATGAGTGCTTTACTGCAGAAAACATGAGACTAACGTGACAATCCCCAGCCATCAATAAAGCAATATGGGGAAACCCAAACACAATGACCTTGGAAACACACCAAATCAATCACTCTTATTTTATTTCATCTTCTTCTGCGTCACGAGGGTAAATAATTCGCCATCTCACTTCATGTTACCCGATGACCGCGCCTTGACCGACGTTTAGCCATTCCGGCCCGTCGTCGCGGGTGATCTCTCACATGCTTACTACCAAATTAGGAGATACCGCAAGCACGCTTAACCAGCTTAAGCTTAGATCTCCACAGTCACTTGGCGTGTCAATCCGAAAGTGGTAGAAGCGCCAATTGGGCTGTGCCAACTTCCCCCGACAGGCATGACATCCTCGCATATAAACATCAACCACTCCCCATCTTACCTTCAATCGTCACGGTTTTAACAATGGCGACAGTTACGCAGACCGATACGAGGTCAGAGACTTTTGAGCTTCGGAGCTCACCCATCCCGACGCGGGATGTGCTCGATGAGGCTGAACCTCCGCATTCATCGAAGCCAAGTACCAGCGAACTCCTCAAGATTCTCAGCGCTGGATTCAGTTTCTTCGTCGCTGGCGTCAATGACGGAAGTATCGGTGCTTTAGTTCCTCACATCATTCGAGACTACAATGTCACAACGGCGATTGTCTCATCAGTGTGAGCAGCTATCTCCCCAACTCAGCTCAACTCATACTGACCATGACAGTTACGGCGCGAACTTTATGGGTTGGTTCTTCGGCGCCTTCTCCAACACTCACCTCTGTCAAGTACTCGATCTCGGCTCCATGCTCACGCTGGGCGCTGTTCTACAAGTCATCGCTCATGCGCTCCGATCATGGAAGCCGCCTTTTCCTCTCTTCACTATCACCTTCTGGCTCGCAAGCTTGGGTCAAGCCTACCAGGATACACACGGGAATACATACGTCTCTGGAGTGAAGGGGTCTCATCGGTGGCTGGCGTTCATCCACGCGATGTACATGGCCGGATGTCTTGTCGGCCCTTTCGTCGCGACGGGTGTTGCTTCGGCTGGAAGTACATCGAGATGGTACTTGTTCTACACGTTCCCACTCGGTATTGGTGTTCTGAATGTCGCTTTCGTGGTATACGCGTTCTGGGACACTCTGAGATTGAAGAGAAAGCAACCGCCGACTGAACGAACCCTCGAGGCTGTTGAATCGCCTGCATCTAAAAATGATGATGCATCCTCGTTGATCAAGGACACTTTGAAGAACAAAAATGTCTGGCTCATCAGCCTTTTCTTCTTCTTCTTTCTTGGCGCAACGCTTACAGCTAGTGGGTGGGTGGTCGAATACTTGGTCGAGGTTCGCAACGGCGACATCAATCAGATGGGTTTTGTACCAGCTGGTTTCAGTGGAGGGTCGCTCCTTGGGAGACTGTTTCTTGCTGAACCTACACATCGTTTTGGGGTTCGCCCCATGATATTTGCTTTCACGATTCTCAGCATCGGATTGCAAGTTCTGTTCTGGCTGTGAGTGTTGCGTCTTGACATTGAAGAATGAGCTGACACTTGCAGGGTTCCCAACATCATCGCCGCTTCCATCGCCATCAGTCTGCTCGGCTTCTTCATGGGACCATACTTTGCCACAGTGAGTTAGCTTCCGACCCTCAAAGTACTCAGCTAATGAGACCAGGGCATCTCTGTCGGCTCGAAACTGTTCAATCCTCGTATTCGATCGACAGCTTTGGCATTTGTCTTTGTCTTCGCGCAGCTCGGAGGCTGTTTATTCCCAATCATCACTGGTCTTGTCGCCACCAGCGCTGGAGTGTCAGTTCTCCAGCCTGTTCTTTGCGCGCTTCTAGTTGCCACGAGTGTCTCTTGGTTGTTTGTCCCGATGCCGAAGCAAGGTGACAATCCGACACTGCACCGGGAGTAATGGAGCTTGTTGCGTCCTGAAGGAAGCGGAGTACTCTGCTGCCTTGCATGCTGAGTGAGGATGATGAGAGGGGTTTGGATTTTATGAGGGAGAGGATCACGATGAGCTCAGAAAGCTGAGACAGACGAAGGAGATCATCACACATGGGCTCGTAGTTGATTGGGCTTGTGAAGAAGCATGAACCATTATTGAGGGACTTGTTTTTTTGTATTCAATATCATGCCCCCTTCTTTAATCAGTGCATCTATGGCTACATGAATTTGATCAATCGCATCCCTTCTGACAGAGTATGTCCATGGCAAGTTTGATTCTTTCTCCGCTACTCGATTCTTTCGCTGTTTCTATGAAATGACTGCGATACTCAAAGACTATAAGAGAGAGAATGACGAAAAAAGGTTGGCGCTTGATGAAGATATTTTTGTTGATCATGGTTGGTATGGTCGATTCAAAATGTCGAAGAGAATTTGGATTCTCTTTACTCGAACTTTCCCATTGTCGTCTTTGGGCAAGTTGATGGGATAGAAATAATCGTTTTCCTTCCAAAACGCGTGTTAGCCAATTTCCAAACCCAGAAGACGCAGCTTACCAAAAGCCAATTCTCTTCCACAACAGTACATCGATCCATGTAATGGAGGCTAGTAGCTGTAGTTTCAATCCTGTGATACACAACCCACTTCCAATTTGTCCCAATAGCGCTTCGGTAAAAAAGAACGACGGGAATGTTCTCCAGCGTGATGTACTGACGTTGATGGCAAGTATTATCTTTGGTCGCAGCGTGGTGGATGAACCCTTTGGCGATGGCTTTGCGGATCTTGACGTGGTAGTCTGTGTCAGCCAGGGTTAGACCAGAGATTTCAGAGACGCCAAGATTTGCTTTGCACCATCCGATCAACTCATGTCGCCGTTTCAAGGCCTGTTCTAGTGATGCCGAATTCAGGAATGTTTCGTGACACCAGATTGCCAACTCTTCTGTTGACATATTGCGCTTCCTGTGTAAGTAGGCGTACAGAGCGTTGAGCTCTGACAAATGATCCGACAAGGGGTCCATGAATTGTTCGTGTAACACGTCGGCTGCATGTAGTGTCTCGGGTGGTATCAGGCAGATGTTCTTTACGCTCACGAGAGCAGCGATGTCGATGAGTTCAGATAGGCAGCCAAGCTTGATGGCCTCCTCGAATGCGTTGTGCCAGATGGGATTGATGCTGAGGGGAAGCTTGTCAGCGGTTTTGCCAACTGGAGTCATGGTTCCGTTTTCATCGATAAGATTGCTGCGTACGATAATTAGAAGAGAAGTGGGAAAACAATTTGCGAATGCTTACAAGGCTCTGAGGTTCTCTAGCCCACGGAGATAGACTTCCTCATTCGCAGGATCGATAAAGTCGAAAGTATAGACAGATTTAATGTCTGCACCCCTTATCCTTAAAGCCAAAAGGGCCGTTTTGAAACACTCTGTTAGCTTCCCGAAAGATTGGACATTGGGTAAGACCTCATTATATGTCACTATCGTGTACAGGCGTTGACAGATTCCTGATTGAGTTCGTCCGGCGCATTTAGCTCTCTGATCGGCGGATTGTTTGCAGATTGGCGTAGCTCGGAGGGTTTTCATTCCCACGCGGGGGTTTAAGATCGGATCCATCTGGATACCACTGTCTACAGCAAAGATTAGCTTCTCGACACCGATCAGGAGATCTATTGACTTACCAACGACATAAGAAATGCCATTGACAGTGACACTACTCTCGGCGATGTTGGTAGTAACAACACACCTGCGCTTCTCACCGCCCGACTGAAGTGCTTTCTTCTGTTCTTCCTTAGCCATTCTGTCATGCAATGGGAAAGTCTCTAGATCTGAGATATTTTCACGTAGCGTCGCGACCGCACGATCAACTTGAGGGGCAGATCCCAAGAAGACAAGGATATCACCTGGGCCTTCTTCATTATGGATGCGGTTCACGTAACTCAAAGCCATCTCGCAATAGTGAGGGAACTCTTCGGGCATGTACTCGATCACAACCGAGAATGAATCTTTATCGAGGTTGAGGACTTTGGGAACGCCGAAGTCACTGGCAAGCCTTTCGGATTTGGTTGCTGCCATGATAACGAGTTTGAGATCGAAACGGAGAGCGAGGGCTTGCTTGAGTAGCCAAAGGAGATGATCGTTGTTTGTTGTTTGGTCCTGGAAATCGAGGATGACACATGACTGGCATGAAGAGTTAGTTACTGGAAAAATAGGAGGCGGCATACTGGACACTTACATAACCGGCCAGGTTAGGATTGTCCCCGACTTGCTTGCGGAGCATGCCCTCTGTCACGAAATACAATCGAGTCCGATCGCTGGTCTTGTTGTAGTTGCGGTACTGAACACCAACCTGTTCACCGTACTTAACTTCAAGCTCTGCTGAGACGCGCTGACCGAGTTCTCTGGCTGCAACCTTATCAGGCTGAGT
The DNA here is from genome assembly GCF_900044065.1 of Fusarium mangiferae. Taxonomy (NCBI): domain Eukaryota; kingdom Fungi; phylum Ascomycota; class Sordariomycetes; order Hypocreales; family Nectriaceae; genus Fusarium; species Fusarium mangiferae. The sequence continues at coordinate 506,284 of NW_024573928.1, forward strand.
GCAGACAACCTTGAGGCCTTTGTTGAGTTCGAGGTACATGATTCGTTTCACGAGCTGTCTCGAGTCTTCAGAGCCTGTATCAGAGTTGACGACCACCACCTGCACTTTGTCAGTAACGAATCGCAACCGAGGGCATTTGTAGGTGTAGTTACCTGTCTAGCCTTGTAAAGTTTGAGGAACCTTTCGAAATTCTCTGTCTGCATGATGGGCAAACGGCGGCATTGATCGTTCAGTGTTGCCAAGTAGCTATCAGATCGGTTCTCGCCGGGGAGAAGGGGATTAATTTTCGCAACTTCATATTGGACGACAGAGTTATGCAGAAGTTGCTCCTCGGTCGGAGGTGCCATGCTTGAGATTGAAACGCTTCTTGAAGCTGAATGTGATGGATAATAATGTAATTGTGTTGATGGATAGTAAGGTAATTGTGTTGGTAATTGTGTTGATGTTCGAGAGAGATTTGCCTCTTGCGCTCGAGTGAGCTGTGCTCCTGCTCCTGCACCGACCCACTCACTGTGTGGGAGTGGAAGGAGTTGAGGTGACACAAGGAAATGCCAGCCCAGACCTCGCCTACCTTGCCGTATCGAACCCGCCGTGAATCTTCCAACAGACCCAGTGCAACCTTGGACTTGCCAATGACCTCACCAAATCTGAAGGTACCTAAACACGCCTTTCTACGCTACCTTACCTTACGGAAATGTTACTGATGAGCAACGCTAGGCCCTGTCCATTCAGACACAAACTCTTGATTGTCCAACTTCACTGCGTCCCTCAGTCGCTGAGTATATCTCGCTGTCGACCATTCGTCATCTTTCAATTCTATAGTCTTCGCTCCAACATCGACAAGCATGGACAAGCGCAGACGAGATTCAAACAGCCCTTCGTCTAAAAGTGGACGTGAGAAACGCGCCAGGGAAACCTCACCAGCCGTCGCTGCCCCAGTCGAAAAGAGACGACAGCACGTGAGTCCGATTCGCACAGAAGCTTCAAGCGATGTCTTTCAAGCTCTCAAATCAAGCTGCAAGTGGCTTCACTTCCTAGGGCCCGGTATCCCACGAGACAACGAGCATCCCGTTTACGACATCTTGGGTTGGAAAAACTTTGTTGATGCTATGGCAAACGACATCAATGAAGGAAACTCGGACATGTATGATGGACACCTCAATCTCTTCATCGCCTGCGCCCGTGTCTTTCGCTGTTCCCCAATCGCTCTGCTCAGTCCTCTTCTGGGCCTCTGCTACGACGTTCCAACTGTGGACAAGACATCGGTTGATGGCACTACGTCTCTTTGGTCCCAGACTCCCATCCGTCTGCTGACCCAGATCTTGACGCACCCTGTCATGAGAGGCAACAAGGATCACCTCGCCACGATCTTGCAGTATGCAGTCATCTTGCGAACAGATGATAGGCGACCGTGGATCATGGCTCTGCAGCATCCAACTCCTGGCGGTACCCTGGCAGATCTACAAAAACGCATCAAAACAACCAAGACAGTTGATGGAATCCTTACCCGCTCGGTGAAGGATCTTCATAGTTTCGCTCGAATGGCGAATGGTTTCAGGGAAACGTCTGTATTGTCCGACCTCATGTCGTCTCTCGAACCACCATCGAACGCCCTACTACACCTGAGAACGGAACTAGAAAGCAATTGGATGTCCCTCTGTATCATGTCACAGCCGCCGACATCGAAAACGTCAACTGTGCCATCAATAACGCAGAACTCAATGGGATATATACGCTCCCCACTACCGACAAATGCTACGGACTGTTCCTGGAAAATACAGAGGAGTCCGATGATGAACTTGACTTCGACCAGCTAGCTGACTTTTACCGTCGAGCTTGGCACTCTGAGTTTCAGAGAATCGATGAATCCATCTGGGACAGTATCAAGGTAGAGGTACAGCTAACTCAGATCGACTAGAGACTTGGCAGACAATTCCAATCGGAGGAGGGCCTTGTCGGCGAGGGGTGAAGAAGTAAAAGATGATGAGGGACTGAATATATAGTCGTACTATGCTGAAAGGGGAGGATGGCAATTGGAAGTAGCTCAATATGATCTACAAGGGGGTGTTTGGTTGAATGTTGGTTAAGTTGTGTCCATAATCCGAATAGAGGCAAGAAACACATGTACAGAAATCACACTTGATGGAACCATGATCGAAAGAACAGAGAGGTATCGTGAACTGGAAAGTAAGTGACAGACATTTTCTGGTTGCGATCACTTTCATTTAAAGCTATGTATTCCTGGCCATGGGTTACACTGTTCAAGTACTTCGGTGCTTCCTACGATACACATTGTCTACCATACCAAGGTTTCCTTCGACGGCCTCGCAGTCTCTTGGCCATTCAACGCTCCACCCGCTCCGTACATGATCTGTATGGCAGGTTAGTAGGGTCCAATTCAGGTTGTGACGGGATGACAAACCGCTGGGTAAAGACCGCCATGTCTGCGGGGCAAGATGACAGATAAATATCACTGGCGAATGCGACCGAGGGTAGTGTCGAAGATCTCCCGTTCTCTCTTCATGGATCCTGCCACGATCAGATCTGACAGTTCATCCGGGTCATGAGGAGCTAAGTCCTCAAGTTGAGCTTTGGCCACATAGCGGGAGAAGACGAGATCCATAGGAAGATCAAAAAAGCTCGCCTCACTCCCCTCACTGTAGTGGAGCTCCATTGCGTCAATGGCCTTGCGGATGTTCTGAAGATCAAGCGTGGTCACACTGTAAACCTCGAAGCCGCGCTCCTTCGTGATGTAAGGGCCTTCCGTCGGAGAGTCTTGAACGACTTTAGCGAGCTGGAGCATCACAAAGATCAAGTGTCTCGGGTCTGTCAGGTAGGCTTCGATGGCAGCCCGCTGTTCCCGAAGGAGGGGTTCGTCAGGGTTGATGTCACGAGTCTTGATACAACGTGGGGGGCTCTCGTTCGTGCAGTGGCTTGCAAAGACCTCAGAGATGGGGGTGGTCAAAGGTCCGGTGCATGACTGCATCACACCGCGGAGCTGCTCGAGTGGATCAACCCCAACAGGGATCGGGGGCATCTTCCAAGGGCGTCTGTCATCAGTACGGCAGATGACGGCATACTGAAGGATGAGAGTGAGGTTGTTGGTACCCTCCATTTCGAAGACTGGGTGAGTCATGAGGCGGCAAAGCTCGATACAGAAGGTATGGCCCCAGATCTGTTCGTGAGTCTGTGCACGAAGACCACGAACGGGGGAAAAGATGCAGATCGGGTTCTCATCACACTTGCGCTTGCAGATCTTGAAGAGGAATGCGAAGTGAGCTGCAGTGCCAAACTCGTACGTGATAGCTTCAGGGACCATGCAAGATGGATATAGTGAGGCGTCGGTGAGGTCGGCTTCAGAGGGATATCCGACCTTGCGCAGACGAGCCTCCGGGGGGAGGTCGATGAGAAGTGCCATGAGCTCGTCCATTGCGGACGGTGGGGACGGTGGCCAGAATCTGACGGAAGCAGACGGTGAGAGTGAAAGAGAAAGTAAAGATGTGGAAGAACACGGGGTTGACGGTGTAAATGAAGATGAGGGAGCAAGCGAGGAGGAGATATGAGACCGTGATGAAAGGAGAAATTCGAGAAGAGCTGGGCATGGTGTGATGAATTGATGAGAAGTGAGAACAGCTCTGGACAAGACACCAGGCAACCGAAAGAAATGAGCTTTACGCGTCTGGTGGTACAGAAATGTCCTGTGACGTCGCTGGAGCAAACAAATGGCAGACGCCCGTGGGCAAGCTGCAGCGGAAGTGGGATTCAGCCGTAGATCTTCCAGCCCACCCACATCCCATCATAACAAACTGTACCTCAAAGTAGGCGAGCAGGTTTAGGATCATCATCCTAAGCGATAAAGATTCGTAGGTAAACTATGCTAGAGACTGGAATTATTTAGATAAGTTCAGTGTACCTTAGGAGATCTTTAGACCGGTTGATTTTGGCACCGTATCTCAAACTACAGAGTGTATTAATCCCCAGAGACTTCATCAATGTTCAGAGCAAAGACGTCAGAGCAGACAAGCCAAAAGCACCCAGGGAGACAGATCATCATAGAAACAAGCACGCAGATCAGATCAGATCATTATCTTCTCATGTCGCAAGTCCGACAGCCGATGCAACTTGGTACCGATTGGCCACTTACTTAAGCGCTGTGTCACCTTGATTTCCACGGCATCAGTAGCCCCAAACTTCTCCAACAAGTATTCAGACTGCCCTGTGGATGACTTCCAGCGGACCATGGTGAGGCGAGCGAGCTCGGTGGGTATTACAGCAAGGGCTTTTGGATGTGTCGGCGAAAGGCAGCCCAAGAGAAAGAATATAAAGCGCTCAGTCATCTCAGCACATTATATCATCCCCTATTCGTTTAAAAGTATATATTCTCAAGTAAGACTTTACAATCACATGAGATTATAACCTTGTCTTATCCAAGCAACTAGAACTTAAGCCAAAAAAGAAGAACCATTTTTTACACAAGACAGCTGTTTTCGTACTATCGATCTTTAACTTTACAAACCGCCAAAAAGGGATAGCGGCTTTAGGTAGCACCTCATTTTCTCGAGATGGCAGCGGTTCCCAGGAACCGCTGCACCACACTAGCATGCGTCATACCTCACTCACTATCCCTACTAGATCATGTTGAACTGTTGGTATATAAGCCCTTTGAGGGGCCAGCCACAACAGCGTAGCCTCTTGCAAGAAGCCCGCCATTGTTCGAAATTGAAAATGCATGATAAAGTGGTTTGAGGCATCACAGGAGCTAAAAAGTCTAGGTTATTTCAGATCTGTGTGATATTCTATCGCACAGGTTAACCTGTAAGACTTCACTATCTGAAAAAGGGGACATAGCCAATGACAAGTTCATATCTCATAATGAGCGGGATTGGTATAGAGAACTTCTACGAAAGCTAGCTGAAAGGATGTGAACACCATGGTTCATCCTCTCGAGAAACGCTACTTATCCTGCTCCCGGTCTCGCTCCTCCTTCTCCCTCTGAACTCTCTTCGCCTCCCTTCGCTTATTGATGTCCTGCTGCAGGGCATCGTTGACAAAGGCTAGATTTGGGTTTTCCTCTGGAAGAACAACAACCTCTTCAGTTCCAAAATCTGGAACTGCATCACCAGCCTCACAATAGAAGAGCATGTAGTCCCCGTCCACCTTATCTTCGAGACTCCACTTCTTCTCTGAGGCATCATGGACAGGCCACGGCATGATCTGCTGCCCGAGGAACGAATATGTCCTGATTCTATTGTCTTTCAGCGAGACTGCTGCGATAAAGGTGTAAAGACAATCTCTGTCATTTGGGATGACCTCGGATCCCTGGACTTCGGCGATCGTGATATAGGTGTTCTTGAGATCCGAGAAGGGGAAGGGCTCCAGGTTCTTGGCTGTCTTGTAGTGGACGCGGATGATGCAAGGCTTAGCGCACATCTTCAGCTCTGTGGTGTTTTCTGTTGTGATAAGTTAGAAGTTAGATCGCATGTACTGCTTGAAAGACCACCATAGAGCCTTGTTGCGGTCAACCATAATCTCGCTCATAGCGACTCAAACGGCATCAGGGTTTGGACCTAGATCTGCGTATTCCCAAGGCTTATTATTTGGCTTTACGAGAAGCGCTCTATACAAGATATGAACTTCCTGGTTCCAGAAGGTATCATTCATTAACTGAGGGTTGACGAGACCTTCAAAACTAATCTTTAGGTCGTGAGCGCCAGAAGGGTTGAAGCTCTTCGGGATGTTTTGCTTGCATTGTTCCCATTCGTCTTTGGCAGCAAAGTTGATATCCAGCCAGGCAAGCGCAAGAATCTGGTTCTTCTCCTCGGCATCTTTGTGTTTATCTTTGTCGAAGTAAAAGGAAGGGAGTTGACTGTAAATATGGCGAACCAAGGCGAAAAGGCAATCAAGGCCTTGTGTGTCGCAGAAATCCGGGCTGTCCAGTAGGATGAGGCCAGGTGGGCGTTGCAATTGGAGGTTTCGGCAAATTTCACCGCGGTTTCGGGACAAGTCAAGTTTGTCGCGAATATCTTGTCCCAGAAGTTCGACGTCCATCGTAAAGGCAAGGGGGATTCGAGATCGTTGGTACGAAGAGTGATTCCAATACCGCCGTTGCAGTGTGAAAACCCAGTTGCGGAGGAAGAGTAATGATGACCTCAAGCATTTCTGAGGTGCGGGTTACACAAGATCACGTGGGCCTTACTGAGCTATCTCAGGTCTCAGACACGCTGTGTAGTGCTTCCCATTCGTCTCTGAACACCAGGCAGGTCGGTGGCGGGCGTGTTCAGATATCACTCTCATTGAATACGACCCTGAGATTTGGTTCAGGACATCAACTAGAAATCAGGGCTTTCCTCCAGGATGCTGGATATGCCTTTGACCTAGCATGCTGCAATTTGACTCATTGATATTGGGATGACATTGTGTTATAACCACAAATGATGAAGTAACTTATTGGAGGTAAAACAAGGGAGTCTACATTTGATCTATGGTGAGTCTAACCAGCCCTCCTGTTCTCCAGCCATATCAAATCCAACACTGCAGTCTGTCACCCAACTGCCGTTTGTCTAACGGTAAAATGTACTCTTGTACTGATCAAAACATCGAAAAAAATGGTCCATCGTACTCGAGAGTTCTCAGACAGACTCATTTAGGCTTAGTACTGGCATTGGGGTAGAAACGGGCATGAGCTGCGTCAAAATGTTGATTTTGAAGCCGCTCGGTCAGAGATCTGGTATCCTCAGGAGTCTTCGGTTTAGCTTGACTCTCTCGCAACCGCTCATTCTCTTTATTAGCCGTGTCGAGCATCTTTTCGAGCGCGCCGACCAACTTGTCTCTACTCGCGATGGAGTCGCGTAGGTCTGCCAGCCAGTCCTTCAGGAGCTTGATTTCAGCTTGCAGATGTTTGTTCTCAGCGCTCAACAAGTTCATCTTCGAGTCATCCTGCTGGTCATCGGTATGCTTTCTCTTCCGTGCCATAGTTCCTTGTTCGAATCCTTCTTGATGGTCCATCGTGATGTTCTTCAGGACGCTGGATATGAACCTGTCCATGGTCAGTAAACGCCTTGTCAGTTTGAATGAAATGTCAAGACATACGATTGCTGCAATAGCGTGGGCGAGTGATAGGTTTCTTGCCAGATTGCGCTTGACCTGGTACTTGAATGGCAGCGTGAACGAAGAGAAGAGTAGCTTATTGCGAGGAGGGGTGTAGGTAGTGATGCGAAGCTCAGGAGGGGAAAGACCCACCCCATGGAAGGACACTGCCAACTCTGCTCTGCTTTTCTTTGCCCTCGCTGACGGGAGTGCCGCACGGACCATGTAACTGTTCCTCCGACCCTGCTTTGTGGTCTCCCGTGTTGCCTCTTCTCCAGCTTCAGTTCAAGCTTCAACAATAATGTCAGTACCTTCAGCAGCCTCATCCAGTGGCCGCACCACAACACACAAGACGTCATCGGATAGCTGCTAACCTTGTCAAAGATCGTCTGTTTGTTCCATCTCTTTGTCTTCATCGCCGCCGACACCATGTGAGTCCTTGTTCTTGGTATTCACCCCCAACCCCGTGTTGTCACTAACCACGTCAGGCGCCCTGGTCTCTACAGCTGTGAGCCATGCCTCAAGAAAGCCATGGACTGGTTTCCCAGTAAGGCAGAACCCAAGGAGATTCCAGCGATGTGTATCGATGAAGAGGATTGTTAGTTGCTGCGATTCTCACCTGCCATGCTTATGCTAACTTAAGGGCAGTCGACAGAGAGGACTTTTGTTGCAGTCCCTGCGATATGAACTGTGGTGGCGTCAGTTTGATCTATGCTCATTGTTATAACTAGAGTGTTGACGAAGTCACAGGGTACTCGGCGCATGGGAACTCTGCTTGAACGCTTCATCAAGCACATCAAGGCCAATCGCCGCGTCACCAAGGAGGCGTACGATTCCAACCCAAAGACCATCCGCCTTCGCAAGAAGGCTAGCCGCGCTATCGCATCGCACTCAAACGGAGATGCTGCTGACTCCATGAAGGACCATCGCGCTGAGCACAAGCGTGTCGTTGCCACCAACACGCTTTCAACTTTGATCGACATCAGCAACAGTCTGCGTATCATCGCTCAGTGCACTCTCCACAAGAGTGGCTTGGAAGCTGGTATCGCCGACCTTCTCGAGATACCCGCCCGCTGTGGCCCAGAGAAGATGCCTGAGGAGTGTCTTTGGAAGTTTCCTTTGGATGAGAATGAGGATGAGGAGAACTAAAGTTCGTTGTTGCAACTATGTGGTAACAATTGATCACAGCAGGGTGTAGTCGTTAAGGTAGTATTGTGACACATCATCGGAGCAGTTGCTATCTGACAGCATGTCGACAATTGACCACCAACGGGGCGACTTTCACTTTGTCTTCGTCTTTATTGTGATATATTCTTTTGTCGCTCAAGAAGTGTAGCTATTGCCCAGCACTTCATCTTTCTTTGTCTGTTTGTGAGAGATTCGGTCATGATGAGTTTGTGATGCTCTGTCCATTCCGACGTTCGATTCTCGGTCGTGCCAAGACACTCCGAAGTTCTTAAACCGTCGTATATGTCACTGAGTTCACAAGCCAACTGGAGGCAGCCATATCAATTAATACTGCGTTCTATCTCCTGGTTTAAGCTCTCGGCCACAAGTCTCAACTGCAAATAACACATCTAGCTCACAACTTGCGCCATTCGTCTCCAACGGCAGACACGCAAGTCGCAGATAATCGAGAATCAGAGTCCCTACATGACCAAATGACCCCCGATGACTCGTATTCCTCTAATTGGCAGTTGAGGCGGCCAAGCATCAAAAGACCTGCAATGTCTTGGGTAAACTCAACTAGCGCGGAGGTGATCTCCACGAGACACGAGAGGGTCGCTTCAGAAGCACTGGTGAACCGCCTGACTGGCCGTCTATGTGGCTTCCACAGACTATGTGTGCCTGGCGCAGCAGCCTCGTGGACCGCGACTCCATCGCTAGAAGTCTTCTTGCCCAGAGTGGTAAGCTCGAACAAAGGCGGAGCGATGTTGGCAAAGAAGACAAATGCTGCAATGAGAAACACGATCGAGGCAACTGTCGCAACCAAGATCACGTTCACGATACCCCAAAACTACTTCGACTGCTTGTGGGACGCCTGCTTGTCACACAGGTGGTGTTGTGTAGCCTGGAGATCCTGAGCCTCGCTCCGCAGACAGTGCTGTGGGTGCGCCATCATGGAAGGCGGCATGAGCTTTCAGTGAAGCTGGCCGCGAGATAGCTCATGCTCACATCCTTGGAGCCGGGGGAGCTGCCTGCATTTCATCAGTCAAAGCTTTGTCTATCTTGGGACTTGGCAGCCTTACTACTGAAAGACGGAATGGGGGAAGGGCGCCGCCAAATCTTCTCTTCTTCAAGAAGGACTGCGGTTGTGTGGGGGGTTGCGACCTCTGCCAAATGTCAGATGAGGTTTACACTTGGAGTTGTCGATATGCACTTACCTTCAAGACCAACAGGACGAGCCACAGGAGTCATCACTTTCTTGGAGTCGACGTCGCTCTTGGCGACAGGGCTCTCGGGCTGTGCAGAAAGATATCAGCAAATTATCGCGACATCGTCAATGAAGTTGTTAATGTTCATACATTCTTCTGATGAGAAGCATCTGACTCTAAGAGTTCAGTGCTTTTACCCGCCATGGTTGCGGAAAGTCTCTCCGGCGCTTCACAGAGCTGGCACACGATAAAGGATATTGCTTTCCGAAGCTGAGGTTGATTTGGACTCTTGAGTGTGTTGGCTGCAGGAAAGAAGTAAATCAGATGGTGGAACAAAAGATATAAAAAGTCCGACCTGGGCTTTGCCTGGTCGAAGGAGATCAAGAGCCCGATCTCCGTGCCTGTTCGATGGGAGCAAGTTGGCCTTGGGAGGATTTCCTGAACGCGGTATGTAAAGAAAGTGGGACTGGCTGCCCAGGTCGAGAGAACGAGGGCGATGCCAGCGCGCCTTAGAAGGTTGAGGTACAGTGTCGAGTTCCGTGACACTGGGTAATATACAGGGCCTCCATTGCTTTGACAGTAGTGGACATTCTCAGTGTGAACCAACAGAAATCGTGGGGACCCTGTCATTTTCCACCAATCGTCTTACACACCAGACAAAAGACAAACTTAAATCTTGGACCTCTCCTGCATACATTGCGAATTTGATGCGCGAGGCCCATCCACAGATACAGTTGCTTATCTCTTGACAGAATTGGCTTCTTCATATTTCTTTCACACTGTTTGCAGCTCATGGACACTTCACTGTCAGTCGTTGATGACGGCTCCAGGCACTGTTCCTTCACTGTACAAATGTGGGGACTATGGCGCATTGTCTTTGTTGTTTACCTTGATCCTTAGCGCACTCAGTGCCCTGGCGGTCGGTCATTCAATCATCTGTGCACCAATGAATCAGACAGCATCTATTCACCTCAAGACTGCTGCCAATTACCAAAAACCAGGCCACATGGCCAGCAAGTATTTCTTGCGATAGCTAAAAGTTTCTCATCTTTTCCTCTTCACACCGACCTTTCATCTTGCTCTCATCTTAACCATCGAACTCATAAGCGCACCACAAGATCGACACGATGAGCAACGAAGAGACCCAAAGTGCCCCTGTCAACAACCAGATCCAGGTTACCCCTGCAGACGACCGAGAACCTACATTATATCACATGGGTCTACCCGGGCCCTTCTTGGTGGTCGGCCAGTCGCTCCGACTCGTGGGCGCCATCGACGAGCAAGGAAATTTCAGAAGTCTGGCTTTGCAAACCTGCTATGGGCTACCAAGCCACCAACAAAAGGTCAGTTTTTATGACCTCGAGGATGGCACTCAACAGATCATTCTTATCGAAGGGAGTGACGAGGCCTTGAAGATGCTTTTGCTTGCTTATGAAGCTGCAGCAAGATTCTGCCGCACTGAGCGGCTTCGGCCCTTGGAGTACGAGGTGGTGACGGACGATGGAAGAATCGATGGCTCTTAAGCCAGTACTTATGGGTAAGTTTATGGAATGATCCTCAAAGATAATTCTGACTGTTTCAGTGATTCAGGCCCCCTGCCGCCGTTCTCTGCTGCCCCCCCCCTTTTGTCGACGCTATCATTGAGTGACTTCAGGTATAGAGAACCGACGAAAATACGCTGCACTTCCGGTAACACAAAAAAGACACAAGATAAGGACAGTGGTGGACATGAATCTGGATTGGGGTGAAGTACATGCATTGATGAACATCAGCTGGGCGTCACGAATGCCATGTTCGTAGTACATTCATTGTTTATCACTATGGTTTGACCGGTATCTTGGGTAGTTCAGTGAGCGAAATAATTGAAAGACTCCGGACTTATCTCCTCAAAGTATTTGAGAATATGCAAGGTGAGACAACACATCATAGGCTTGACATCTCAGGTTCCCCATCAGGATTTTGAGACTTCAAAGGTTGGGTTGTTCTTGTTCTTTAACACCAATAATGAAACGAAATTGATAAGGGAACTGAGAATGAAATGAGACATTTGGCAAAGAGTCCTGTAACGCAGTCAACTTGTTTGCTGTAAGAAAGCAGCCTGCGCGACACCCTGCATGCCGTGGACCCGAGATCCAGAAGGCCTGGTCGTAGCCAGCCATTCACCCATCATTTCAAGCTTAGTTCTACTTCCTAATCCTTCCCTAAGAATCTAAGGCTAATTTAAAATGCTATTCACAGAACGGTTGACGGCATTCTGCCAAGATCGTTGCGGGGGCGGTCGAAACCCAAACCTCTGGCTCAAAACGTTTCATCCTCACTTAAGCGACGACGTCAACACAAACAGGCTAAAGAAACGTTTCGCATCGTTTCGTCTTTAGTTTTCGAGCCAATCACGCTTTAAACAATTGCAACCATATTTCTAAGCTTCAAACGGTTCCTATTAATAGTAGAAACAGAACCGTTTCAGTGGGAGCAGTGTGCTGGAAACAGAAGAGCTTCAGACGAGATGGGTTCTTGAGCGTTTAAGCGAGCGTTCCTTGAGTCCAGATGGGGACGCGAAACAGTCGCGTGCTGGAATTAGAAGTGAGGTGCGTGGGAGAGGCCTGGCCTTTGGCTCCCTCTCGAGGTTCAAAGGTTTGAGGCTATTCCTGTATTTCTTGGCTTCACTGGAGTGAGGGCTATAAGTAGTGGACTGTGTTCAGTCTTCATGCGTACTTTCACCATCTTGTATTCAGTATTCATCCAGCAGAATCATCTGTATCTTTCAAAAGTTCATTGTCTTGATACCCAGTACGAACACTTCCCCAAAATGCCTCTTCTTCGAAACATCCACAACCGACGAACAACACGTCAAAGACACATCAACCCTCATCGAATCCTCGCCACCAGTCTCCTCCTTCCCGCACTCGCCCTAGCCGATGATGAGCCTACATCCTCAACAGACCAAGTCTCCGAGCCTTTCGTCGACCAAGTAACGGGTCTCACAATGGAGCGCTTCTTCGGTGCCCGAACTTCTTTCGCCTTCGCTCTCGCCTTGCCTGACGCCGCAACGGCGAACGGAACTGCCGGGTCTTTCATCGGTCAACTCCAGTTTCCACTGGCCAACGGTGAAGGCTGGGGTGCAGCTGGTTTGACGGGAGATATGGAAGGAAACTTCATCCTCGCCGCATGGCCAGACGGGAAAGGAGGAGTCATGGCCTCGTTCCGACAAGCGATCGATGAGGACAACCCAGCGGAAGTCAAAGGAAACTTCAAAGTAAGGCCGATACCAGATGGAGTCTCAGTCAACGAGACGTCGTTGCTGTACACATTCCTTTGTGAGAACTGTCTCGATAGTACACTCGGCCTCGGTCCCGAAGCTGCTGTTGGTAATGCGGTTATGGGCTGGGCGCTGTCCGAGAGGCCTCCGAGGGGAGACCCCTCTAACCCTGGTGCGTTCCTTGGCTTCCATGAGAGGGGCTTCGGGCCTTTCACTGCGCGTTTTGCGCAAGCCAAAACAGCCGGCTTTGATGCCGTTGCAGCTAAGGCACTCGCTCCAGTAGGCGACTCTGGAAGCGCTGTGGCGACGGTACCCAACGCGTTTCTGGACGGAGGCAGTGATGATGAGGATAGCGGTGATGAAGGAGCTGGAACAGGAGGAGCAGTCGGAGGTGGCAATGATGTTGATAGTGACTCTGGCGATGAGTCGGGGGATGAAGACGATGACTAGATTCAAGGTAGAGTAGTTAGCGTCTGCATTGATCTCAACGTTGTAAATTAGCTGATCTAGCATCTATGAATAGTCCATTTCAAAATAACGTGCCAGAGAAACCTGCATGCCTGGCATATCGTGATCAATGTCTGCATTTTAGCTCTGCCAGCCAACCTTTTCTGCAATCTCAGTTCAAGCCCCACCTCATGGCCCTTGCCAAAACCGTTTCCTCAGGGCGAATAATGAATCTCATGAGCTTTCGGAGTGAGTGATTAATGGAGCGGTATCAAGTATTGTGAAACAAAAGCAAGTTCTCTCAGTTTGCCGCTCTGTATGAAAGGTCAAGCCGATCATTCATCAACCATTCCTTACAAGACCGCCAATCCCAGACAAGGACAGAACAGCCGTGTATCAGGCGGCACAAGTGGTTTTTGGGGACTTGCCTAACACGGAAGAACCTCTTGTTGAACGCTATGAGACAATCGCAAACAGGAAAGACTATATACACATATACATCTGATAGATATACAAGACTGATCTATGCCCCGAGAGATATGAGTAGTTGCATATAATGATAAAACAGCCCAAAACCTCCCTCTGCATCTTGAAGACTGTTTTCGTAAATGTTTAGACGATTTCAACTGTACATCGTCATGTTAATCCCAAATACTTCCTCGGGCATCGCTATCCCGAATAGCCGTTGAAAGGGAAGTCCGCGGATAGAATAGAGTCTTGGCGCTTGGCTCGCTTACACAGCCAAACAACGCAACTCAAAGCCGGGCTCAAAGCCAATGAGAAGTGCGGAAAGCCGGCTGACGCCTTTTCATGATTGGTACTGGAGTAACTGCCTATTTGAGCACTGGTATCCCTGAGCCTATATCCACAAAACCTCTCTTGGTATCAAGGTTTCCAATCCACGATATGCATCCTACGCCGTATTTGCTTTGCATATTGTATGGGATAGACAAATCGAAGAATATGCCCCACGCCTGTCCGCAGTCTACAGCCCCCAGACATAATCTCCTGGGTCATCTGACCTTCCTTCGGACGTAGTTCTAGCGAGCGATAGATACTTGCATAGTCTTGAAGGAATGAGCTTGCTTGACAATGGGTCCTGATTTCGGGTTTAAAAAGGCTCGAATCTCTCTTCAGTTGTAAAAATTCATCACAACTATCCACAAACATCTCCAGCTTCTTAACTACTTACCAAACCCTCGTCATGCACTTCACCAGCTCTATCTTTGTAGCCTTCGCGGCTCTCGCTTCTTTTGCCGCTGCGGCTCCTACATCCCCGGCCGAGGATGTTCCTACCACCCTAGCTCGGGAGGCTGCCAATGGCAATCTTGTTAAGCGCTGCTACATCGAGGGGCCCAACGGCTGTGCTCGATGTATCCAGCAATACAACTTGTCCTGCCCCTTCATCGGAGGTGCTGCTTGCTCAAAGGGTGCCAGTAAGTTTCTTCTGCTGTCGAATGACAATGAACAGACACTAACGAAAATCCAACAGAGCCCGCTTGCCAAGCTGGAGGCTGCTGTTAAAGCGGATCTAAATAGAAGAGGAAGCTGGAAATTACTCTATGTCTGATAAAATGAATCAGGGCCAATAAAATATTTAGCTAAACTTCGTCTTGACAGAAGGTCATTGATCAAAAGCGTAAGAGGCGTGATAATTCTCTACTATATTACCCTGTACGTCTCGAACTAGTTTAACCTTGATTGCCGGCTATGAGGACTATGAGGAGACCTACCTTGCCTATATGCTCTTACAAGTTATATTTAGACGTCCTGGCCAAAAGGTCAACTTAATGCTGACATGTTTCTAGGACTAGACAAAGTAGGCTAGATCAAAGCTTAACGGGAAGCTATCTCCGCTGAAAATCCACCCACAATGTCAGACTAAGAAAATCCTCCGGATTAAAACCCCACCGCGCCCAAGTTTTATTTCTCAATTTCCCTTGGCTTTCCATCAATCTTGTGCAGCATTTCTAAGAAACCCACGCGGAATCATTTTGCGTTGGCTGTATCAACTGACATGCACCACGCTGACGAATACTCATTTGTTGGCGTAGTCAGCATATGGTGCGTCCTTTTACTTACCTTTGCTGCGACACTCGTGTTTGTGCCAAAAGATCTTACTCTCCTTCGTGTTGGAGCGACTATAGCGCTGGCCTGCCTCCAATGCGCCTTCTACTCAGCGGTCGTGGATACGTCTATTACTCCCGCCCAGAAATCCAATATTTGTCTCCTTAGTTGGGGTTTCTTTATGAACAGCGCGGAGCAAATCCTCATTTCGCAAATTCATACCGCAGATTTACTCACAAAGAGAGAAAAGGATGGCGATGACTATGTCGGCACCACCACGCTTCTTTTTCGCGGTGCATGCATGTATTTCAACCTGCGGCGCGTTGGGGTACGAGGCGAGATCTCAATGAAGAGCCGAAAGACAATAACAGGAGCTCGTCTCTTGTGTGCCAAAGTAGCCGAGGTTCTCGTGATGTATCTGATTATGGATGCGGCAATGAGTGCACCACCTCCAGAGAATCATCTGATCACGAGAGAAAAACAGACGCTTTCAAAGTTATCGAACCTATCACTGGAGGACCTAGGGTTTCGATTATTCGGCACACTCGGGTACTGGCTAGTAACATACGTCTGCAATCGACTTAATCATGCTTGCGCAGCTGTCATATCTCTCTCAATTGGCTTAAGCCGGCCAGAAGACTGGCCGCATCTCAATGGATCAATAAGCGCCTGTTACACTGTTCGTGGTTTCTGGGGGTAAGTGATTTATCTACCGAGTCAGCATGGGTATATGCTAAAATATTTTGAAGAAAGTTTTGGCATCAGCTCTATCGCAAGACATTCACTGGTTTGGGAGATTTTGTTCCGGACAGACTCCTCCGCCTCCGTCGTGGTACTCTGCTCTCGCGATACACACGCCTTTTTCTTACTTTCTTAGCGTCTGGTCTGATGCATCACTGCATAGGTCATTTGTATTCATTTGCTGCCGATGAGACGTTTGCCAGTGAATGGTTCTATGTTCTACAGGCCGTGGGGATTGCGTTCGAAGATGCCGTGCAGGCCATGACTGCTCACGTACATATTCCGATGTCAGTACGTCGGGTAGTAGGGTATCTATGGGTTCTGATGTTTTTATCGTGGTCGACACCAATATGTTCATATCCCTCTATGCGCGTGGGAGATATTGGGCAAATGGTTCCTTTCAGTATGGTAGGACACTTTGTACAGTCATAGAACATACAGTCCATGTTTTTATCACGCTCAGGAGTTTATTTTCCAAGGAATAAGATTTTAACTGTCTACAGGAAGCAGGTTCTTGAGTACTTGCAAACAAAATCGAGAGTAACAAATAATTGACTTAAAAAAAGAACAATGTCAAAAAGGTAATAAATCGTCCAAGATACCTCGGAGTTTGATTCCACCCCCCGAACAAGAAGGCAGTCAGCCTTGGAAATGAACCTGTTTCCGGTTGAGAATGCGTTGTGGCTAAGTGTCTTCTTAGAGCGATCTTGGCCTCCCTGGAAAACATTGTTACTAATAGCCTATCAAGGAGTGAAGCTGCCCATGTTGATATGTCAGTTGTTCAAAAGCCTCTCCATACGCTCTTTAATCTCCACCAATGCGCCGTCCGGGCGTGTCATGACAGACTCCATCAGTTCTTTAAAAAGATCCAGTTCTGCCATCTGGCCAGATCGTAAGTCGTATTTGACATCACCCAAGCTTAGTTCAGTTTCTGTAGGAACATATCAGCGGATAGCGTTGAAGTATTCTTGCCACTGACTTACTAGTAAACATCGCACGAAAGGAATCTACAACGATATGCTTATCTGGTTGTGTCCCATGTAGCGCTAAGAGCATGAGCGAAAATGGGACAACAAACTGGTCCGTAACTCCGACTTGAGCCATGGCCATTGCAATTCGAAGTGTCTTCTGACTGACGGCCTTTGAGAACTTCAATTGGCCCCGGATGCTACGCACTGACATTGGCCACTTTCCCCAGTTGTTATTTGGTTCATTTAGATCGGGGCATAGCTCAAAAAGTCTGCAGTCGATGAGTTGCTGTATAGACACCTGACTGCACTTTCCATGAATATCCAGATTGCCCTGCGTGAGATATTCCCCGAAATACCAGTGTCCAAGTCGACCTTTTCTGCGGGCATCGAGCTCAGGGCAATGCCCTTCGAAATGATTCATGGCATCAAGGTCCCGAAGAAAGGTTTGCCTGGGAAAGTTGCGCGTGTCGATCATGATCAAGTGGATATCGGATAACGCAGGTCTCTCATAGTCGGTTGTATGTCGAAATAAGCCATATTGGAGGAGAAACAGAAGAGAAGAGGACCAAGACATGAGATTACACGGACTCCAGTATTGGCATTCCCATTCGAGATGTGCGCTTAATCTTTTTGCGGCCTGATCTGAAGGAAGCTGGAGAAGGTCCATGTCGCAGTCGAAGCCCTTAGCATCTTTTTGCGAAGAGCCTTCAACCCAGGCCGGCGACGCGACATGGTTGATGTCAGTTGAGCCAGCCGAATTTGGTGTATAAAGTCTGAATAAATACGATGGCGTGTGATCAAATGAGAAATTATCCTCTTGGTCGGAATTGGGGACGAAAAGCTGGGGCATTGTGGCAAACACTGTCAAATGGTCTCGTGTGACTTGTTTAAAGGGATTTTAAGAGTTTAAATTCAAAGCTTGGTAGTGGAATTTTGGAAAGAAATGCAAGTAAAATGGAACGGACGCCAGTAAGAAGAGCTCTAGGTTGGAGGCATTGTGAGCTTTTTATACGTACTTCAATTCAAAATCAGGCTGCTAAGGCCCGTTGACGTGACCAACAGTAAAATGATCAATTCCTAATGCTGTTGGATCATATGACAATGCTGTGAATTTCCATTTGTACATTTCCATAATGGAAGAGGCTTGTTCTGGTGGCCCCGGCCAATTACTGTGTCCAGATCCCCACAGCCTGTCGATGTCTATAGCCCATATGAATGTGTCAACATTCAAAGAAATTGCTCTCAAGACCAATATGCCAAAATAGTAGCCGGCCGACCTTTGTCAAATTCTCATTTACCGTTCCAGGCCTGATAATATGTTTAACATCTTCATTTGAGACTTAATTTCTAGAACGGCCGACATGCATTTGCTCTGACTGACAGTTTGTAGGGGCTGATTATCCAAAATCTGCCTTACCATCCTTGTACCCACTCAAAACCTGCAGCTCCATGCGGCCTCACGTGAGGCCTCTGATCAACAGGCTGCTAAGGTCTGACCGCAGTTGATCCCCCTCTTGCATTTTTATCTGCGTCCGCACAAATTTGACTGTCGCAAAATCGATGTTCACGTCATGAAACTCTCCAAGCTCGTGGCCTCCAGACATTCAACTAGCAAGGCTAAGTCAGTCGCCGCAGTCAAGGAGCTAGAGAGCATAATTGCCGGGTTCCAGGCCATTTAAACTGATAATAGTCGCAAAAAGCTACACTAGCTTGAGAATACTGCCTATAACTTCTAAAGTATTATCACTTTTACTGCTAAGTTAGATTATCTAGATAAAGACTAAAGGGCGAAAAGCATTACTTTAAGGCTAGCTTTATTTCTATAGATTATTAAATAGTTTATGCCTATAGTTAATATTTATATTTAATTAAGTCTTAATATTGCTATATTGATGTAGGGTTTTATTTAGGTAATATTTTTAACATTTAAATATTACTGCTATTTCTTTAGTATTTTATTAATTTTATTAATCTTTTATAAACTTTACTTTCTACTTTTAATTATTTATTAAGCTTTTATACGATTTTGGCTCATTATATATACAATTTGCTAAATACTAAGTTATATCAAATGATTTACCTTACCGTAAAAGCTTAATCTTCTATGTTTATATTGCAGTTATTACCCGCTGCTAGTAAATCGTTATCGTCGCTTGCCGACCCTGTTAGTAACCTCTTATTCATTTGGTCTAAGTATGAAATAATCCTAAGCCTTATGGCAAAAACCCAGATTCTCAAGGCGATTACACAATTCTTCCAGTCCGAACTTTACAGCTATGTTAAAGACATCTGAGTAAAGGCAGACAATATTCAAGGAGACATCCAACTAACAAAGGTTTAATGCAACCATAAAGAACAGCAGCTACAGGCAGTAGAGCGGCAAGACGCGGCAAACCACCGAAGAAGCCTTTTGGAGTGGGCCTCGAAGCTAAGTGCCGAGATGCAATCTCTGCAAGTCCATCGAAAACAAAATGCTAAAGGTATGGAGCTTGATAGGCGACCTCATTACTCGAGATTTCGTCGCTTCTTGCTTAATACCAGTAGCTCCACTGGGTCGAGGTGCTTTTGCAGTCCTGAAGCTAGGAAAGGTAGCCGCAGCGGCTATGGAAAAATTAAACATACTTGACGAGCAAGGTACACGAGCTGGCACCCACCTTTATGTCTTGGGCTGGTTCACAAGCCTAATTCTGTGGTCTTATGGACTTTGTTGGCTAGTTATTGGTATATCATGCCTGGCTCGGGGGCGAATTCCGTTCAAGCTAGGTTCCTGGGCACTTACGTTTCCCCTTGGCGTCTGGGCTAATGCAGCAATGTTTTTTGGGAATGAGCTCCCATCGCCATTCTTCAAAGTCATGGGGACAGTGAGTTCTGATGAGGGTCCCCGTCTAAAGGCAAATCTAGACTAATGGATATCGATAGATTTTTGCCGCGACAGTTGCCTTACTCTGGGTGTTGGTATCTGCTTTCACGATCAGAGGAATGTACACTGGAAAGACCTTCGTGGCAGCTGACTTTAAGGAGTGGCGGAAGCAAACAGTACTATCTGATGTGAAATCGAAAGTCTGAATAAATCTTTTGTCTATATTTCTCTTCGTAAGGTTGAGAACCATACTGATGTCCCGGTGCCGGAGAATGAGGCTGGTAAGGAGATCACTGAGGCTTGGGAGAATGAGAAGGAAGGGCCGAGTAAGTCAAACCACACATCACTAAGCGGAGACAACATGAAGATGCTGATCAAACCCCAAGCGGTTACCATTTTTTGTGCCATGGGAGAGCAAAAAGTTATTTCTTGTCATCATAGTTAGTGGACCAAGGTGCAATGTCTGATACTCACGCCTGATTCTCTATTGATTTGCGCCTTCTTAATATTAGCTTATCCTTAATCACAAGTTCTAGGAGACTAACAAGGTCTCCGCTGTAGATAAAGGTGGCTAATAAATCAAAATGATTTAGTCAAATATATCGGCGAACTCTTCAACAAATTAATAAAGAAATTTCATTCGTCCCAATCCGAAGGTCCAGCTACGCGATGCTTCTGGTTTTTAAACCCCAGATTCTCAACTCTGAGGTCAAAAGTGACGGTACGTTCTGATATCGAGAGAAGGATTTGCGAGTTGTGTCTGCGTGGTCTGGTGTTTACGTCTGAGTAGAATTGTTCTACCGCTAGTCAGCGAGTTAGCCTAATAACCCAGGAGGAGAGAGTTGGTGTCTGCAGAAAGTTTGGATGGGGTTATTACATGAAGCATTGCGTTGTTGTCTATCGTACCACTTGCTAACGATGTAGGCGGTTGGGGGAATTGCAACGACTAAGGTCACGATAGCGATAATTGCTTCAACGTTCATGGCAAGTCGTGGTTGGGAATTCTTTCAGTCGAAGAACAATGAGGGGTTATTTTTTCGTGACGCAAAAGGTTGTGAGAGAGATATGCACTGTTGTCACAATGTCACTCAGCTCCTAATCTTTTACAGACCAAGACCGAGAAGGTTTCAAGAGGATTTTTATACCTCTAGCTATAGGTAAGAATCACAAAGTTTTTCGTAGATCACTGCACCTCATGCACTTCTATGCATGACCCATAGAAGGAAGCAATTCAGATTTCGGCATCGGCCAATAACTTAATGTCAGTTTGACTGATACCGTCCATGACCATTGACGGTGGGGCTCATATTTCGGACATGGCCAATACCAGGGTCAGAATCTGCGACCACAAGGATCAACAGCAACCCAGACAAGCGCCTAGAGAAACCAGCACAGCCATCCAGATTTCGGACGTGACGAATCACAAGTTGCTGGGGCTTGAGAGGACCACTCATGGCCCGGGGAGTGGATCATTCGGAACGCGACCGCTTTTAGTACTTGCATAAACCCCTTGTCACCTTTTCTTACGCGCAAACTTGGCAAGCCACTCCAGATTTCGGCTGCGGCCAATCATATCATAGCCTCCAGAGCCTCACCGAGTACAAATTAGGGACAGGTCCCTGAGGCATCTTTCTGATCCTCAATCCCAATACCTTCATCTCTGCAAAAGAAAAATCCCGATCCATTCTTTTGTAAATTGTCCCCAACCTTTTTCAATCTGGATTCTTTCAAGTATGAATCTTCAAGAGTCTCAGCTGATGGGCCCCCGCCCTTCATTACACGAGGAACAATGGCTCCAGTACAAGGAGATTATCCGATATCAATTCCTCGTGCGCAACATGTCATTGAAAGAACTCGTCAGCTTCCTCTCGTGTATGGGGCTTACCGTAACGTCAGTATCGATATGGGGGCGGATTGCTTGCTATTTCGCTGACTTTCGTTTAGATCCTCCCAACTCCAGTTCAAACTGAGGGCATGGGGAATACTAAAGAAGATGGACAAGCCAACGTGGCAGTACATTGATCGCAAAATAAATAAACGTAAATCTCAAGGAAAGAATACCGATGTCATCCTCTCAGGAAGGCGTCTCAAACAGTCAGCTATTAGCAAAGCCATTACCAATCATGGCGCCAATGATATCTTCACACAAATGGCACAAGGTAATAATTTGATCATGTTGAGCCCTCTCAATAGTGAGCTAATAATTATAACCAACACAGCTCGCTCACCTCCGCCATCCCCCGTCAACCCTTGCCTTACTATCTGCACTCCCCCATCCCTTCGGATGGAATATGAATGGCCAGTGTCTCTACCTTGGATGAAATTCCAGAACACATACCAAACACGTAAGTTGATATTCAATCTGCCATACCCACAACAGCTAACATGAATTTCTATGGTGGCTCTCAACTTTCAGCAACGAGGCAACCTCTGTCCTGCTATCGATGTGATACCGCGATTACTCCAGGCCGGCCTTCTTCATGAAAGTAGAAGGGACACAACGAAAGAAAGTCACGGAAGCAATCATCTTGCAAACGTTTCTGAGATGGCCGCAGATATAGGCAAGACTGTACCAGAGTGGTATGAGGGTGAACACGTACAAACCACTCAAATTCTTCTGCACGGTTCGAGAAGGGACGTCGTGCCACGATATCTGAAGTTGATCATCTACCATTTATCCAACGGACTCCAACATCAATTTCAAACACATCATGGATGGATAGAGTTCTGTAACCTTATTATAGGACTTGGTATCCTGGATCTACAGATTGATGTAAAAGTCTTTTCCGATGTTCAGATCACGATGGGAGCACTATTGGAGACACTTTTTGAATGCGCGATTCGGTGGGCTCCAGACCCGAAACACGACCCGAACCAGAGTTTTGACCTTCTCAGATGGCTCCTCAAATCTGGTCAAGACCCCAATAAGAAGATGAGGAGGAAAGAATTGGAGATATCAACAGGAAGGGAAAGACGTGTGCGACCGATCGAATTTGCAATTTTAATGGGTCATGCACGTCTATTGGAGCTACTCCTCGATTTCGGCGCGGATATAAATTACAAAGGCTTTTTCGGAAAATCAGCCCTCGAGCTAGCCCTCAAGTCTGCCCGGCCCGATGATATTAAAATTGACATTGTCCATTTACTCATTCGGTACGATGTCTCACTCAGATGGGAAGGGGTCCTTTATGCAGCAATCAGCCTACGAGACCTGGATCTCATCAACTCCCCTTTGACAACAGGTGTCGACTTGACTAAAGCAACGGAAGCCGACCATAATCGTGGTTCACTGTATGAACAAACTGTATTAAGTGCCGCTATCGCAGCTGGTAGTGATGTTACAGAAGCGATATTGATACAAATGGCCTTCATGGATCCGTCGAGGTTGAAAGCCCCTCCGATCACAGCAGATACATTTATTGCTGCCGCCGCGAAAGGTGCTGATTCAATCATCAATCGCCTGCATGAGATAGATCCCACTATTGGGAATACTCGGAACCCACGTGGTATTAAGCCGGTGCAGGCGGCTGTGTCAGCTGGTAATTTAAGTACATGCAGGCTTCTTTTACGCCTTTATGGGGGGTATTCACCCGCTCTCCTTTTTCTTGCTGCCTACCTTGAGCATGGAGACATTTTGCAGTTTCTTTTGAACGAGGGAGCAGATGTGAATGAGGCTATCCCCCCAGCAGACCTCCCTGAGTGCGTCAGGGTTTGCCATGACTTGATGGACCGTTTCAAAAGAAAATCATCGCCTAGTGTGTTCGAGACGCTATTGCACACATGTGCAAGGCGCCCACTCTGGGCAACCTCTGAGCAATCCCAATTTTTTTACCTCAGGACCTTGATTGAAAACGGTGCTCGGCTGACCGGGGGTGAGACATACTACTTAGCGAAGAATGCTCCCGCCGACACGATCCTCGCCGCGTTAACCCATGGCAGCAGCGCAAATGTGCAAAACAAGCGGGGAAAGAGTGCGCTTCAAATTATTATTGATAGTGTTACGGAGTTCTACGATTCTACCCGATCCTTTCAGGTCAAACGACGATTACAGGCTGTTCAGATTTTATTGAGTCATGGAGCGAAACGCTATACAGGAGAAATCGTTTCAGTGATTCGTTCTCAGGACCGGGATCTGTTGTCCCTTGTTCTGCGCTACCATCCAGGCTGGGAAGATACGGATAAGCGTGGAGTGTCATCTCTCGAAGCTGCAATTGCGTGCTTAGGCTGTGGCGTGTCTTTATTAGGCACTACGGCATATAAGAGCTATTACGACCCGGGCTCATTATGCGCAGCGGCTCAAACCAAAGACATGTCCCTGATTGAACTTATTCTTACGAATCGCCCCACACACTCAGAATATCATGTCTTCGAAGGCACAGCTGTTGGTTTGGTTGCCATGTCCGGACGTCTAGACTGTTTGCAACATCTCATTCAGCATTTCCCAGAAGCTAAGGAGGCCCATTCTGCACTGCTTCCCGTTCATTCGGAGTTCAAAAAAACCATCACTGGCGTTGTATTTTGGTATAATAAACCATTGTTCTGGCGCTATCCTGGAGATTCTTGTGAATGTGTTTATGGAAGTCCCTTAGCACTTGCTTCCCTGGGCTCGAACATCTCATGCTTTGAAGAGCTTTTACGTCAAGGTTACAAAGCCGATCCACTTACCTGGATCACCATTGCTGATAATCGAAGTCGTCCTCATTTGGAGCTGTTAGCCAGATACCAACAACGACTTGATAACTTCCTTCCAACTACTTCTGGGTCTCCAACTGCTTTATGCACTGCGGTAGAACGAGGAAACAAAGAGATAGTCCAATGTCTGTTGAATGCTGGGGCGGATATCAACGAGTATGGGTTGAATGAATATGGACTGAGTCGTTCCCCACTCCAGCTTTCAGTTGAAGCTGGCAATCTAGAACTCGTGAATTGTCTTCTTCGCGACGGAGCAAACGTGAACGCTCCACCAGCAGACAATTCTGGTGCGACCGCCTTGCAGCTTGCTGCTATAGAGGGACACCTTGGTATAGCGCGTGAGCTGCTGAACCATGGAGCTCTCGTAAACGCCCGAGGTGCCCAGTCTCATGGGAGGACATCACTAGAAGGTGCAGCAGAGTATGGAAGGGTTGACATGCTGGAGCTTTTGATCTACCATGGTGCTCTCATCACAGGACACGGTCGTGACCAGTTTGTTCGGGCTGTAAGACTTGCAACGAAGGGAAGTTTCTATGTTGCAGCTGATCTATTAAAACGCAGCGGAGGTTGGACTAAGGAAGATGGACGTTACCTTTCGAAAAGACACAGGTCGGCCGACTTGGACGGGCATTGCTGCGCTGTGATACATGATTCTGATACCCAGTGCATCCATGAAACTACCAAAACCGAGAGGGAAACATATCATTTCAAAATTATGCCTCATCCCAGCGGTTCTAACAGACTGTTCTCCCTACCTAATGAATCGGACCTAGAATCGGAGGAGGATGATAGTGAGGAGGAACACGAGAATGTAGAAGCCGTATCAGGTGCAATCTAGTGCACAGGTACTACGACACAGAGTTTCAAATGATTTTACATGCAATTTGTCCAACCACTCATTCTATTGCATTAGCCTGTTTGACTTCAGTGGGCGAGATAGACTTTGAGCCCTCACATTCATAACTATTGCATTGAATTATCAAGCTCGGCAATTATGCCCGAGTGGACCAATTATCTTTCTCCGTGCCATAGCCTTTCATGTTATTGACATATTGATTGTCAAAACATGTCATGGAATTCTCATGCCCATTGCAGATATTAAGTGTTACGCTGTATCATTCCTAAGTCAGATTGACCAATAATCACCACACCAGAGAGAGGAATTAATTTTGTGTGAGTCTGACTATAACGCAATCACGAGCTCAAAATAGCGAACGGTCCGAAATTCTGTCGTTAAATATACCACTCATTCAGTCTAGGTAGCTCTATTCTATCCTCCTGCACACCAAAACTGAGATGTTTGATCCCACTGACATCGACCTCATCCTCCAATTCTCGATAGAAAGAATCCTCCATTTTCACTATACCCCACTTGATCTTTCTTTGAGCAGCATTCACATCGATCGATGATACAAGGTTACCGCCTTCCGCTTTCCTCGTATCACGAGCAAGTGTCATCATTTCCACATTAGACGCACTTTCGTAATCTCTTTTTCTTAGCCCACAAGCAGAAGAGCCGGTTGTAGGAACGTGACAAGCTGCGCCAAAGGCTAAAGAGTTGCTTCCCACAACTACCATATCACCCGGTAGCTTTCGAAGTGAGAGGACCAGTGGGATACAGAGAATGACGATGAAGACAAGGATCGCAATCAAGCCTGCCACTGTAGAGTAGCCTACAGAGACGAAACCGGTATCGGAAAGGTCCAAAGAGCCTGCTGATGTAGTGGTGTCTGTCGTGTGAGATCCGTAGAAGCCTATAATAGTTAGCTAACCACGCTTAGTGGGGACGTAAAATATGACATGCCTCCATCGGCCATAAAAACATAGCAAGTATTTGAGACCGTGGGACCATGCGTACTTTGGCCTGAGGTACTACGGCAGAAATGATTCTGTGGAGGAGGACTTGGTCGAGATCCATCTCCAGTTCGTGTGGATGCCACGTAACATCTCTCGACTGGCAACGAAACAAATCAACCTGGATCATCAGGCAGACCCATACAAAGGGCTCTCGGCAAGCTTCAGCCACCACTACGGAGGGATAACAACTTCGCCATGCAAAAATAGCTGTAGCGACTGCGAAGCCATTCAAAAAGTCAAGGCATATGATGTCACCAACCGCCCGATTGTGGACGGCCAGATCGTTGTGGTGAAACGGCACAAGAAGCATGCCCATCTCTTTGAGGCTATGATCAAGATCCAATGGGCCATCATCCGTGTTGCAGCTATTTCGGGCGGGGCTCTTGCTCCTGGTGAACTTCGTGGCGATGTTGCAGATGGAGAAGAGGCTGATGTATCGGTGGAAGCTGATAAAGAGGATCCTGTGGCGATTGCCAACCGCATCCACGACTGGCTAGACCATATATAGAGGACAAAAAGTACATCGGGTGTGCATCTTACAGGGACTTCAAGCGTGCGTATACAGGGGTTGGGCCAAGAATCTCAGGGTTTCAAGACTGGGTAATAAAGAGTTTATAAAACTGATCATAAATTATGACAATCTCGTCATAAGATATCCTAAACTCATCATAAAACTCATCATAAAGTTATAAAAATTTAGGATAGCTACCCTACGTTTAGAGAATGGTGGCGCACCACTCACCGTGCCATCCTCAGGGTTTAGCAGCTGAAGCCATTTGTGAACCTTCTAAATAATGCCCCATTTTTCGCCTTCCTCGGACTCTTATAATCCTCTCCCAGTATCCTATGTCCTTCTTTTCACTATCCCATGACGCCGAGTCGTCGTCGATAAGAGGTTCACCTGACAGGGCAGCGGCACAGATGATGGACCACTGGAGCTTGATCACATGCTCAAACAAATTCCGGTGATCTGGAACTTGTGATCTTTGGGATCGGGTGCTTGGTGGAGCAGAATCGAACGTGCCACCTTCGGGGGGTGGTTGGGGCATCTCCAGTTGCTAGCAATAGGGGTGCGAGGGTTACGACCAGGGGCGGGAGGACTGCTGTCGTGATGGGGTTTGGTGATCCTGCCCTCTGAAACAGCGCGGCGATGAGAGTTGCCTTGGGGGTCGGGTCGGCGTGCAGGGTGATGTCGAGGGCTTCCCTTCCCGCCGATCCCTAGCACCAAACCCGAATGCTTGGGGTTGAAATGACGCTCGAGAACAACTGGAAGTCGCCTCGGGACCTGGGCTCCAAGTCGCGGATCGACTACGGCTGTCACTTCCCTGGGTGGATTCTTGCTTCTGCCGAAGCTTGCTTTTGAGCAAGAGGATTGTTTCGTCGCGCTCCCGGGCATCGCTGTTGACGCGTTGTTGTAGCTAGTAGCTTATTGACTTAATCGTCTGTAGGGAGGCTCTTGGTCGCATTCTTCAATCGTTTTTTGGTAGTCTTGAACTTTCGGCTCTTGCGCATGAAAGCTCCAAAAGGATTTTTCTTGGTCTTGGCGTTACCCTTGCCGGGCTTAGTCTTCATGAACTGAGCTTTATGGCGGGCGCCTTGAACTTCTGCGAGGAAAGGGTTAGTGGCATTGACCGGTGTCATTGTATTTGCTTGCTCTTAGTTACTTGAGTTGGACGCTCAGCAAGGGTAGCTTCTTCGGCGTCTGCAGGAAAAGGGTCAGTGAGGTTGTCACCGGTGTCCTTGTATTTACTTACCGTCGTTGGGAACGGGCTCGCTAGTGATGCCTGCACTAGCTAGCTCGTCGTTGGGCTGTCCCCGCCAGATATTGGCATCGGGGCATGCGGCAGTGGCTCTGCCTGCCCACCCCTTTCCCTTGCCACCTTTCGCGATGGTCTCTTCAGATCATTGCGGGCTGCAAATGACGGCGCAGATGCACGACCAGCTCATTCGCCGATTGCCATCTATCCCTGCCTTTCCAAGCTGATGGTTATAGCACTTGTCGGTTGACTTGGCAGTCCTCAGGTGGTCGGCCCAGTAGACCCACACGGCCTTGTCGGCTTCGGACTGGAGGTGATTCCATTTGGCGTACTCTTTACGAAACCTTTCGTTCTAGAGCTTATCCAGCGGTCGATTCTGGTCATCACACAGCTGGGTCATGTAGTACAGGTACGAAGCCGGCAGTTCGTGGTCAGGATCCCTGATCTCACTCGTTGTGAGGAGAGGATGGTTTGAAGAAAGGAGGAAGTGAGGATATGTATTGGGTGGTAAGGGAAGAAGACCACTTGTGATTCTTCAAGGGGCGAAAATATGCAAAAGGGAAGATGATGTTCTGTATAGTCGAATACGACAAGGATTCGGAGAAGGGACGACTGTTGAAGTACGACTACCTTTCCTTCGGTTCGTACACGGGTTGAGTGTCTGGCCTGGTCATGCCGATGGAGTGGGTGAAGAAAATGAAGTCATCGTATGGAGAATATATAAGTGATGAATCCATGGTGTATTTGTCGCTTCTTCCATAGTTACTATTAGTTTTGTTAGTCTCAAGTCTCAGCACAACACAAAATACTTCTGGAAGAACAAGGGTAACTTACTAGATTCTCAATGAGCCGTCGTTGGATATATATATGTACTTTCACCGAGCTACTGTTGCCTCTATACGTTGACACGACGGCATTGCGCTGTATTATATGAGTGAGTGTCGAGATGGGGATGCTGGGGTGAGATGCCGGATGAAAGCGGTGTTGGGAGGAACCGAAGTTCTTATAGTCGAGAACACCAGGCAGCAAAGACAACTGTGTCTATGAGATTCCTTTCGCTTCGTTTTGCTCATCTGTGATTGATATCCAACAAATGTCGTGTTTGAGTCGTTTGTGCACATAAAAACGGCAGGGGCTTTGCGTCGTCGATTGCTTCATGGCTGTCTTTTGCCACCGGCCAAGCGACTTTAAGTCAATTTGAAACTGATACTACTCGAGAGAGATGAGGCTTTCCAAGGGCTCAGATTCGGGTCATGCCGGAAGGAAATTGCTCCAAGAAAGCTGCCAGCGCTTCTTGCAGATCGGAGTCAGGGAAGCCAGGTCGCGGTGCTTCGGGGCGCTGGTCGGGTTTGCTGCGGCGGCGTGCTTGGCAAGCGATCAGGATCTGGCGGGGGTCTAGGTTATTCGGAGGAATGTGAAGCAGACGTTGGTCGGTAAAATGAAGTGCGCCAGACTCGCGAGGCTAGTTATGAGTGATTGCTCCTTGCACGGAAACCTCACCATGTGCTGGTTGAATAACGTTACGCTGCGGTCTGTTGGAGCTGGTGCGAAGGAAAAGCGAAAGCTAAGATGCGGCTGGGAGAGGCTCTCTTGAGGCCTTTGGCGCAGAACAGTGTGATGGTGGCGCCGGAATTGGAACCTCTTTCAAGGCGGGCATCCTGCCAGTTGGGCCCTGTAGCCTGACTGCTCCTGTGATGGATGAGTGTTGGGACGCTTGCTCCTCCGAAAAACAGCAGTCCTGCTACAGGGCATCAGTGGGTCCCGACCACTGAATTTCTACTGCGCAGCACCTCGCAGTGCTCCATAATTGTCGCTTCCGTCCCTTCCCGCCGATTGATCAGAAAGGTAATGCCGCTGAGGGTACTCAGAGTTATTATGGCACCTCGAAGTATGTTGATATTGATACTGCACCTCTGCTGCTGGACGGAATCAAAATGAGCCGCGCTGATGATATTATCGATCGTATGACGATCTTAGTAGGTCAGCACCAAGCTCAACTCGTACTCCGTACTGCGTATTCCGTATGGCCCCACCATCAGCGATCATGACTCCGCGCTAAACCGGTTCAGGTGCCTTGGAGCGCTGCGCATCCTCCTTCAGCTTCATGGTATATAACCAGGAGGGATGCGACAATATGCGGTTTCTCGAGATTATGACAGACTCATACCATGAGTGCAGAGAACAGTTTTGGTCCGCAGAGAGCGGGCGTTTTCGACTTCACCATCCTTTTCGAGCAAAGTATCTTGTCTCTTCTCCCGACTGGTCTGTTCATTTTGCTTGTGCCGGTGAGACTCTCTGTGCTTTGGAACAATGAGAGGGCTACCAAATCTAAACCTTTGCTATGGGCAAAAATGGTAAGCAACCACTTCTTTTTGCTTCATGTGCTAATAATTTAGATCATGATCGCCATCTATGCCTGCCTCCAAACCGCATTGCTTGTCCTCTGGTGCCGACAAAACTCAACAAAAACAGCCATCGCTGAGCCCGCCCTTGGCTTGATCGAATCATTTGCGCTTGACGCTCTGTCGTTTGTCGAACACCGAAATTCCAGGAAGCCATCCAAGTTTATCGGAGCATTTCTCGTCATAACCATCATCCTCGACGTTGCCCTCGTCCGAACCTTTTGGATACGATCGATGCAAACTATTGCAAGTGTTTTCACTGCCTCGTTTGTAACCAAGACGATCCTCCTGGTCCTGGAGGAAACGCCGAAATCGCCATTCAGCGACAAGGAAAAGATACACGAGACCGCATCCGGAGTGATCAACAGGAGTTTCTTCTGGTGGTTGAATGGACTTTTCCTGCAAGGCCATCGCACTATTCTCGAGACCGAAGACTTACAGGCGATAGACTCAAAGTTTGACACAGACAATGTATCCGCGCCGTTGGAGAAACAATGGGAACGAGGTAAGCCAAGACTCCGGTCCATCCCGAACCTTGTTGTTATGGATGTCTAACAATCCCAGCCCGCAATAGTGGCCAGCCCAGTCTCTTGAAATCCACCTTCCTCGCTTACAAGTGGCAATTCGCTGCCGGCATCATCCCTCGACTCCTTCACAGCGGCTTCAACTTTGCACAACCCTTCCTCATACAATCCGTTATCGTGCTCGTCAGCAAGAAGGAAATGTCGGTCCAGACGTCCAGCGGGCTAATCGGAGCAACAGTCCTCATCTACCTCGGCCTTGCCATTTCTGGCGCCTGGCACAAACACATGTCTTACCAACTGGTGACTATGTACAGGGGTGGACTTGTGTCGTTGATTTTCAAGAAGACACTCAAACTCAAGACCGCGTCCATCAAAGACTCTGCACCTGTCACACTCATGACGGCAGATGTGGAGACGATTGTTGCTGCAGGAGCCTCGGTCCATGATATGTGGGCAAACATGCTAGAGCTTCCTGTGGGGATTTATCTGCTTTATCGTCAAGTTGGCAAGCCTAGCTTGCTTGTGCTGGTCCCAACCGTCAGTGAGTACTCTGTCCCTCGTTTGACCACGCTAACAGTCAAGTCACAACGATCCTCAGTGGCGTCATTTCTCCAGCCATGGAGCCAGCGACAGTGAAGTGGAATGAAGCTGTTCAGAAGCGAGTTGGCGAAACATCAAGCATGCTCAATCAGATGAAAGGCATCAAAATGATGGGCTTGACGGATTTCTTTCTCAAACTGGTCCAGGACCTCAGAGTCCAAGAGCTCAAAGTGTCTGCCAAATTCCGATGGTTGCTCGTCTACTTTAATGCCCTTGGTAAGTCGTCTCATGATTGAGTTGCGTCGCTAATTGTTTAGCCATGATCTCTGCCCAGTTGACTCCGGTGGTTGTCATTATGTCTGCAATTTACTGGACCAAAGCAGATGGAGGCCTGAGTGTCGCAGAAGCGTTCACATCACTATCTCTGATTTCTGTTGTGATCCAACCACTTATCATGATTCTCGTCTCTTTGATGCAGATTGCGGGTGTTTTCGGGGGCTGTGGCAGGATTCAAGCGTTTTTGCTCCTCGATGAGCAGGTTGTTGCTAACGAGGCAGTCGATGTTGATGCCATCACTATGCAGAACGCCAGTTTTCAGACGCCCGACGGAAATCCATTGCTCACAAATATCAACCTCCGGATCTTTCCGGGGACACTAAACATGCTCATTGGCAAGGTAGGCTGCGGGAAGTCATCACTCTTGAAAGCGATCATCGGCGAGCTTATACCATCGGAGGGGACGGTCAAGACCGACGACTCTCTTGCGTATTGCGACCAGGTACCATGGCTCCGCAACACCACAATTAGAGAAAACATCGTTGGGTTGTCGCCGAGGGACGAAAAGTGGCTGTCGACAGTCCTTCATGCTTGCGCTTTGGAAGAGGATCTCCATCAACTGCCCCAAGGCCAAGAGACAATTGTTGGTTCTGGTGGAGTGGCGTTAAGTGGAGGCCAAAAGCAGCGGGTTGCCCTTGCACGAGCTGTGTACTCGCGAAAAAAGCTCATCATACTTGATGATGTGTTCAGCAGCCTTGACAAAACGACTGCAGATGCAGTCTTCCATCGCCTTCTAGGGGCTAAAGGGCTACTACGGTCGAGCACCGCTGTGTTGGTAACCAGTAACGGTATGATCTCTCCTGATTTGAAGCTTTTCTGACAGTTTAGTTCACTATCTGCCATTCGCGGACTTTGTTACTGTGATTGAAGAAGGCCGGGTCACTCGCAATCAAGTTCGATACTCTCAACTTGAAGCCACCGAAACTCTAAACACTATCGCGCCAATCGAAACTCCACAGCTTGTACAGAAAGACGTAGTTAAGTTTACTCCGAAGAAGGAAATCGACTTGGCTCGGAAGACTGGGGATACAGATTGCTACAAGATATATGTCAAGTCAATGGGTTGGAAAGTGATTAGCATCATCTTTCCAACTTCAGTGATTGGCGCCGTGCTTGAAGCCATGCCTCGTGAGTATTGTGCGCGCCACTCCGACGAAGCTAACAATGTAGAAATCTGGTTACGAATTTGGACGGAGAAAGGTGAGGGCTCGAAGGATGCTCACTATGCTGGAGGTTATATAGGGCTAGTTGTTGCTTCAATGGCCCTGGCACTCCTCAACATTGAGTAAGTGAATTGCCTAAAGAGATTCTTTGCTGACCTTTAGCTACTTTCTCATTGTCGGCGTCGAAAAGTCATCAATCAATCTCCACGAGCAGCTTTTGAACTCTGTTTGCAGGTACGGTCGCCGTCTTTTATTGGACTCGTCAGCCATCGAGGTGTCCGTATTTAACTTGGTTCGGCAGAGCTCCATTGTATTTCTTTACATCAACAGAAAGTGGTAGCATTTTGAATCGGTAGGTCAAGAGCCGGTTCCATAGTCTTTACTGATCTTTGTAGATTCAGCCAGGACATGACACTCATCGATATGTCTCTTCCGCTGGCGTTCTACCTGACACTCGATTGTAAGTGCTTCCTCACTGCGAGACTCTGCTAACCCTCCCAGTGACCTTGAGGTGTCTTGTTCAGGTTGGTGTGGTGGCCTCTGGAGCGAGCTACTTTGGCGCGTTTCTTCCTGTTTCAATCTTGGCTCTATATCTCATCCAAAAGTACTACCTGCGCACATCTCGGCAAATGCGACTCCTGGACCTGGAAGCCAAAACACCGCTCTACACACAATTCACAGAGATCACGGCTGGACTCGCAACTATTCGCTCATCTGGATGGACAAACGAATTTCTCGCTGAAAGCTTCCGCATGCTGAACACCTCGCAAAAGCCTTTTTACCTAATGTTTTGTATTCAACGATGGTTAGAACTAGTGCTCGACCTCTTCGTCGCTGGAATGGCCATCCTCCTGGTCACGATTGCCCTGCGGATTCCTGGCACCACTAGTGAGGGCGCGATTGGGCTCGCCATGGTGAACCTTCTGGGGCTCAATATGACACTAACAACGGTGATTGATCAATGGACGACTCTCGAGACTTCACTCGGAGCTATTGCCCGGCTGAAGTCTTTCATCAGCGATACCCCAAACGAGAACAAGTCGAGTGAAATTGAAGTCCCAGACAACTGGCCTGGTGGTAGAATCGTGTTTGATGGAGTGACTGCATCATACAGGTATGTGACCGCCTGCTCTTGGGATTCCTCTAACAGTCTAGTGGCGATTCTCAACCTGTTCTCCGCGATGTTTCGCTTGATGTTGAAGCCGGGCAAAAGGTCTGCGTATGTGGCCGTACTGGAAGGTAATGTCCAACCCCAATTGATCATTTGGTGAGCTAGCTGACATCTCAGTGGCAAATCATCTTTGATACTTTCAATTCTACGTTTGCTCGAGCTACAATCAGGAAGCATTTTTATCGACGGCAAAGACCTCACATCAATACCTCGTCAACACATCCGATCCCAAATCACAACAATCCCTCAAGATCCTGTAAGCCTTTCAGGCACAGTACGACAGAATCTTGACCCAGAAGCACTCATCCAAGCGGACGAAATACTTATTGAAGCTCTGAAAAAGACTACCCTATGGGCAACCATTGACACTCGCGGCGGACTCGATGCTGATCTCAGCGAACTTGGCTTTTCCGTCGGCCAGCGCCAATTGTTTTGTCTCGCACGAGCCTTACTCTCACACTCAAAGATCGTGCTACTTGATGAACCAACCAGCAGTGTTGATAACGCTACTGACAAAGACGTACGGCACATCATTCGAGAGGTCATGCAAGGACGAACAGTGATTGAAGTCACGCATCGTCTCGATTACGTGACAGACTTTGATCTCGCCGTTGTCATGAAGGATGGGCGAGTCATCGAGACTGGCGATCCAAAGAAGTTACTCGCCCAAGACTCAGCGTTGAAGACGCTGCGGGGATGACACCAATCTACTCACATGCATATCAATATTTATTGTAATCTCATCTCATCTATTGTACATTAAATCTATTATACTTTTGTCTATCCTTACTCCAATCTAATCGCTTTTTGAGGGCCACTTTATCCTTCGTTCTGCCCTCACGTACAGGTTGTTTGGTCGAATCAATTGAAACATTGGGTCATACTCAACAGGCCCATCTTGTGCAAGGCTGAACTTGTATCGATACACCAACTTGGGCAGGAAAACCTTGACTTCTTGGAGAGCAAAGTTGAAACCAACGCACATACGTGGCCCAGTGGCGAAAGGAATGTACGAAGCGTTAGGTCGGTTCTTAACACGGTCAGTGTCCCATCGATCAGGATCAAACAGAGCTGGGTTGTCCCAAATCTTGGTGTTGTTGTGAATGTGGTGAAGAGCGGGAATGACGATAGAGTCCTTGGGTAGCTTATAGCCACCAGGGAGAATCATGTCGACGGACGCTGTTCGTGCAGGTTGGTATGAAGGATTGTGTCGTCGCTGTGTCTCCTTGATGTACTTGTCAAGGAAGGTAAGTTTGTTAGTGAGGTCGGCAGTGATCTGGGTGTTTTCATCGAAGCCGTTATCGACCATCTCTTGGAGAAGTCTCTCTTGCATGCCAGGGTAAGCAACGAGGCCATACAGCAGCCACGACAGAAGAGAACTAGTTGTTGTGAAACCGGCACCAGTAGCAACAACAAGAGGCTCCATGATGCGTTCACGAGGAAGCTTGTTGCCCTTGCTATCGCTAGCACGAAGGACATAATCGACCATGTTCTCGGCCTGGACGGCAGCATCTTGCAATTCCAAATCGCCCTCACCCTTGGAAGCGTTCTCGACAGATTCCTTCATCATCAGCTCCATGTGAGCACGAGCGTCGCGAAGACGTTGAGGATCACCGAATGGGAGGTTCTTGTACCAGCTGCCCATTGAAGTGATCTTCTTGTTGAGTTCCAGAGATTGCGCAATTCTCATCACCATCGCATGAGGTCGTGCATCAGGAGAGGTAAAGTGTTGGAAGTCCATGCCGAGCACCAACTTGCCGACAGCCTGAGATCCAAGCTTCAACATGTAGGGATACACGTTCCAAGCCTCATCACGCTCATCAAGTTCGTCGAACACCTTGAACGCATCCTCGACAGTCTTTTGCATGGTAGGGGCATAGTGTCGCACAGCCTTGGGACCAAGGGCTGGAGGCAGAAACTTGTGCACCTCTTTCCACTCTTCCGTATCGGTGTCACCAAGGAAAACACCAGCCTCTTTGTTCTTAATGGGAAACAGAGGGTGGCCTTCGATGATGCGCTTTGAGAAAAAGTCTGTCTCGCCGAAAACAATGTTGGCCAGCTTTGGATCATTTGTGTGATAAATGGTGCTGCCCATATTGGTGGTCTTGAAGAGAGGGCCATACTTGTCGAATAACCGTTGGTGGTTACCGAGATGGTCAGGATAGACTTCAAAATAGTTGCCTACGAGAGGCAGGCCTTTTGGGCCAGGAATCTCGCGGACAGCTTTTCCATCGATGGTGATGGAAATGTCATCAGCGGCGAGAACGTCTGCAACAGTCGTCAAAGCATCAGACTCGGTGACAAAACCAATGCCTAAAAATTAGCGACGCCACTTTGGTCGGTGAATCGACTTACCCGATGGATCAACAATTGCAAAATGCGACGCCACTAAATGTTGAAGACCTTGCTCGTCTAATGACGTAGGGATCTCAATTTCTTGGGCAGTTGAAGGGTCTTCACCCATAAGATGGAAGCGTTTAGTAGCCATGATGAATGCTGAGAATTGTCTAACAAATGACGGGCTGCTACGGAGTGTCTGTCTATATAGACCACCGACTTTAAATGAGCCGAGGCTCAGAGCCTCAATCTCGAGTGGATCTCCAAACCTTGCAATCTGTCGGTAGATATGGATGGTGGATATGGATATGGATAGGGGTGAAGAGTTTGACGCATGGACGGGATGATTCGGTGGCGCATAAAATCTCCGCTGTACGCCGGTGAGTACTTAAGTTTTGGCGTGGCTTGCACTATTGGACGGGTATCGATGATTTGACTAAATTAGCTTATTCGTATGGAAATAACGCATTTGAGTCATGGCAACTTTTATTGGTACAGATCCCGGCAGCTTATCGTGTCTTTTGGCATTCAAGCATGAAGAACAAATCCGACGGCATTTACGGATCCATCGACACCGAATTCCGTGCCTCGGTCAATGCAACCTTGTATCCATGTTTGATCGGGTTTATATCCTTTCAAAGTTGGTGAAATCATGAAACGGAGCAAGCACGGTCTCTCGGCCGTTCCGGGACCCACAGTCGGCCGAGAAAAGACCTTGGAGCCTCGGTTTGACCAGATGAGGAAATTACCTGGCCAATCCTCGAGGTGGTATTTGATTGCCTTCATATAACACGCCTGCGCTCCGTAATTGTTTTTTCTGTACGGTTAGAGAAAATGGCTTCGTTTACTGCTAAGGAAGTGGCTGCTCACAGCACTCGTGATGATTGTTGGACAATCATTAACGGAAAAGGTATGTTCTTTTTTTTGTTTTGGCGGTGAGATTTTTCTGACGGTTTAGTTTATGACGTTACGAAATACATTGAGGATCATCCTGGTGGTGCGGATGTTTTGATTGAAGTTGCTGGGAAGGACTCAACAGTGGAGTTTGACAATGCAGGTCATTCTGAAGATGCGTTTGAGATTATGGAGGAGTATCTCATTGGGACATACAGCGGTGCACCTATACGAGGCGCGCCGAAAGCTGTGACGCTCAAAAAGGCAGCGCCAAAGGCTGTTGCTGGGAATAACTTCACTTCAACGGCACTCACAGCTACAGCTGCTATTTCTGTCGGCGCTGTCGCACTTCAAGCCTACCGATTGAACCCCGAGATGCTGAACTCACTACCCAAGCTCAAGACCAGCAGCTCAGGACCTGGTTTTCTAGAAGGATTCTTGATTGCTTCAGCGCTCTTCACCGTCGCTGGTACAATCACCGCCAAGAAACTCTCCAAGCATCTTCACTTTGAAGAGGGCGGCTTCATGAGCTACGCTCCTCACAAGAAAATGCCAAAGGTTACAAAAGTTAACCCACTCATCCAACGAGGCTGGCTCGACCCAACAACATACCACGCTCTCCCTCTAACCGAGAAGGAATTAATCGCCCCCAACGTCTACCGTCTCGTCTTCAGCCTCCCAACACCCACAACAGTCCTCGGTCTCCCAACAGGCCAGCATCTCGCCATAAAAGCTGAGATCGACGGCAAGACCGTCAACCGCTCATACACCCCCATCTCCAACAACAACGATCTCGGCAAACTCGAGCTCGTCATTAAATGCTACCCCGACGGTCTCTTGACAGGAAAATACCTCGCCAACCTCTCCCTTGGCGATGAGGTTTCCTTCCGCGGTCCCAAGGGCGCGATGCGCTATAAGAACGGTCTCTGCAAGCGAATAGGCATGCTCGCCGGCGGAACGGGAATAACGCCTATGTTTCAGATAATCCGCGCCATCTGTGAAGACGATCGCGACTTGACGCAGGTTAGTCTCATTTACGCGAACCGCTCAGAACAAGATATTCTTCTGCGCGACGAACTCGAAACTTTTGCGCGTCGGTACCCACAGAATTTCCGGCTGTACTACGTCGTAGAAAAGGCGCCGGAAAATTGGGCTTACGGCACGGGGTTCGCTACACAGGAGCTTATGGAGGAAAAGTTCCCCGCGCCAGGCGCAGAGTCCAAGATCATGCTGTGCGGGCCGCCGGGGATGGTAAAGGCGGCAAAGACGTCGCTTGGCAACCTTGGCTTTGAGCAGCCCGGGGCGTCTGCCAAGATGAGCGATCACATCTTTTGCTTCTAGACTCTTTTAGATACTTTAATGACACTGCATATTATCCGTGTCCGCACACCCCACGTCGTGGGATCGGCACCCTTGAAACCTTGTCTTATGCTTATGAGCTTATTTTTGTGTGCCGCACCAACGGGCGTAAATCTCACGACCTGCCGTTTTGAGTAACTCACTGCATATTCCGTGTCACCAGGGTTAAATGTCGACATCGATCTGCGCCTCATTCTCGTTGTTATAAGTTGCACGGAATTCTCATGTTTAATTTGTTCAGCAGCAATGGCGGACCGGAAAGAACCTCAGGCCTTTGATGGCTTGAGACACAATGACATCAGTGATGAAAGACCTGATAATGGGAGTACCATTGACGCGCAGAACTTTGCGTACAGTGAGGATCGAAAGATTGGTATCACTGGTGCTGTCTTTTTGATTCTGAATAAGATGATTGGCACAGGAAGTAAGTTTCCCATCTTATGAGGTGACCACGCTGACCTTTAGTCTTTTCAACGCCGTCGAGTATCTTTGCAGCCACTGGCTCCGTCGGCATCTCTCTCATGCTTTGGGTGATAGGCGGTTTCCTCACCTTTTGCGGCCTAAGCGTCTTTCTCGAATTCGGCTTAGCTATTCCACGATCTGGAGGTGAGAAGAATTATCTCGAGCGCGTTTATCGCCGTCCTCGATATCTAGCGACATGCGTTCTCGCATCGCAGATGATTCTTCTTGGCTTTTCCTCTGGTAATTCTCTTGCTTTTGGACGCTATATCCTCTTTGCGTCTGGGCGAGAAACACCTGATGGATGGGAAGCTCGCGGCATCGCAGTGACATGCGTGACCTTTGCCGTCTTGATGCACAGTGTAACCCCAAAGTGGGGTATTCGCCTCTTCAACGTCCTTGGCGTTTTCAAAGTCGTCATTCTTCTCTTCATCGTCTTTTCAGGCTTTGCCGCCCTCGCAGGTCATCGTCGCGTGCCCAATCCTCACAACTTTGACAACGCCTTTAGAATCGAAGACGGCGATGGGTACGGTGGCGGAGGCGCATACGCTTACTCCAACGCCCTTCTGAACATCATCTACAGCTACAAGGGCTGGGAGAACGCAAACTATGTAGTAAGCGAACTCAAGCACCCCAAGAAAACCCTCGCCATCGCAGCGCCTATAGCTATCGGCGGCGTGACGATTCTATACGTCCTCGCCAATGTAGCGTACTTTGCAGCGATTCCAAAATCAGACCTCGCCAAATCAGAAGTCATCGTCGCGGGTCTCTTTTTCCGAAACATCTTTGGTGAGAGCGCGGCGGCGCGGAGTCTCCCTGCTTTTGTGGCGTTGAGCAATCTTGGGAATGTGCTTGCTGTTTCGTTTGCGCATGCGAGGTTGAATCAGGAGTTGGCCAAGGAGGGGATGTTGCCGTTTAGTCGGTTCTGGGCGTCGAATAAGCCGTTTAATGCACCAGCTTCTGCGGTAAGTTATGTTTCTTTTTATTAAGGGTAAGGCTGATGATTTAGCTTTTTCTTCATTGGATTGTTACGGTTGTTGTGCTTCTTGCGCCGCCTGCTGGACCAGCTTATAACTTTATCGTCAACCTGTAAGTTACTCTTTCTCTGCGCTCCATCTACAGGTCTGACGGCTTAGGTACACATACCCCGGCTCTTGGATCAACGGCTTCGTCACCGCGGGCTTGATATACCTGCACTACAAGAAATCCGAGAACTGGACATCACCGTGGCACACATATCTCCCCATATCCATAATCTACCTCCTCGCCAATATCTTTCTCGCCTTGGTGCCCTTTATCCCACCTGATGGCGACTGGAACGCAGATGGATATCCATACTACGTGTTTCCTGTCGTTGGTGTTGCTGTTTTGATCCTTGGTGGTGTCTACTGGGGTTTCTGGACAAAGATACTGCCCAGGATTGGAGGATACAAGGTTGTTGCGGACAGAACGTTTGATGACTCTGGAGTTGAGACGGTTAGGTACCGAAAGGTTCCTGTCAAGAGAGATTAAGGAATGTGGCTTGGGGATGGTTCAAGAGAGGAGATATATATTTCAAAGGGATACAAGTGATGCTAGGCTATATACTATCTTATTTATATTTTCTATAACTTAAATATCTATTAAGTTAATTTTTCCTTATTACTATAATAGGTAATTAAGGTAGAATAAGGTATTGTTATTTTATACTTAATAACACTTTAATTAATTATTTTATTATCATTAGTTTAACGTCCATGATAAGCGAGTGTTACAAACACGTGAGTGTTACAAAAATCCCTCAACCTACAACATGTCTACGTCGTCAACTGTTTCTTCACCACCCAATATGCCTGAATTCAATAGTGAAGCTAATGTTATTCTCGCACTTCGTGCCCTTAAAAATGACCGAAAATTAACTCTCCGACGCGCCGCAAAGATCTATGAGGTTGATCCAATGA